>NC_058414.1:59014322-59314322 GCF_002201575.2 Neomonachus schauinslandi
AAAGAAAGAAAGAAAGAAAGAAAGAAAGAAAGAAAGAAAGAAAGAAAGAAAGAAAGAAAGAAAAAGAAAAAAGAAAGAGCAAAACAAAAACAACTGAAAACGAGGGTCAGCATTAGCAATAAAAAGAGAGGAAAATGTTGGTTAAGACATGAGTGGCTGAAAAGAAGGAATCTCTTCTTTGCCTGTTGATATTTACAGCAGAAAATCTGTTTCTCATACATTGCACCAGATCTCAAACCCAGCAGTATTTATGATGGGCGCACAGTAATATGTCCTCAGAGAGTAAATGGAGTAACGCATAGAGCATGTTTCCAAATATGGCCACCACCCTGCTTCAGGCCCCCTCTGTCTACCCAGTGGTGGCGGATTGCTGAAGTTTATGTGCAGGTCAGTTTGGGAATTAACCACCAGTCATCACTGACTCTAATCTCAGAAGTTTTCTTTGGGTGGTATAGCGGGAAAAAGCAAGGTTCTTTGAAGTCAGGCTAATGTGAGTTTGACACCTTGGACAAGTTACTTAGACTTGGAGCCAAGTTTTCCAGAGTGTAAACGGTAACTCTTAATACACACGAAATAAGAAAATACATGAGATAATATTTGTTATGTTCCTTAGCCTATGCCTAGTGCATAGTAAGAGCTCATTAAATATTATTTATTGGTTTAGCCACTAGACTTATTTTCTTTATGTTGTACACCATCTCTTTAAAGTTACTTAAAAATCATTTGGCTAAATAAATGAGAAATAAAACACAGTCTATGAAAAGAAGAAAATGTGATGCTTTATGCTCCAAGATTTTTGTTTAATTCCCTGTTTGGTTCTCTGTAAAGGATTTAAACAGATCTCTTGAACTCTGTCTCATTGCTATCTAGCTTCTTCTAGAAAGTGCAGGAGAAGCTGAATCAGTTAGTGTACAGCAAACATTTAAGGATCCAGGAGTGGGAATATCAAGTTTCAGCCATTAGAATGGAGAATGTCCATCAGACTGTGGCTGTTGGTTGAGATGGAGACCTTAGGAAAGATTTTATTGGTAACTAAGCCTTATGCAGAATGATGAGGAAGATCATCCCTCAGGCTCTATATCAGCAAGACTCGGTAAATCTAGATTTTTGGGTCCCCTTGCCTGTTAATCTTCACTGTAAAATATAGGAACCACCTTGCCTCCTCAGCAAGGTTTCATTTATAAGATAACTCTTGGGGTCAGAGTGATATCATGCTTTGAACCTCAGTAAAGTATGAAGTACAAGTTATTTGTGCACCAGTTCAAACCCAGAGCCTGAATAGTATTTCTATACTAAGATTTAGTTCTGCTTCTTTTGTTTGTGTTTGTTTTAACCAAGAGTAATACACATTTGGTTTTAAACTACAGGCTAGGAGAAAAGTTCTGGAAGGAGAATCGCTCAGGACCCTATGTTTTGTCTTCACATCATGACTTAATTTTGAAAACTCAAAATGACTTCATTCAGGATTTATGTACCCAAATAACTTAGCCCATTTTAAAATTCTCACTGCCTACCCCAACCCACCCCCATGTATGAATATATATTTTAAAATTGTGATTATGTGTACCAGTCTTGGCTATAGGCAGTATGTCACTGACAAGTCAGAAAGCATGAGAGGGAAGGAGGGAGGGAGGGAGGGAGGGAGGGAGGGAAAGAGGAAGTGGGGGTAGAGAGAAAGAGAGAAGATGAATGGAAAGTCTAAGATGGCTCAGGGAGGCTCTCTAGTTGCTATGTTCACAACATTGTTTTCTCTGTCCTTTCAGGAATCTTCCTATTAGTAAATATCTTAACAAACCTGGGTTCATTTTGCTTGGCAATGGTTCCGATTAGAGATGTTGCAAAATAACCATTCAGCCCAACATGGCCCTAAAGACTCAGAGTTTCCAAAATGAATCAGGACAGACATGGCATAGACTGATGAGCATTTTTAACCTTTAACCTGAGGGGGTGGGGGCGAGAGGCATACTGTGAATTGGCAAAAACCCTTTCTACTGCCCTCAATTTTATTTCTGTGGCTTTTTCCATGTAAAAGAAAGTCACTTTCAAAATTATGAAGTTGCAAAGCATCTGTATCCATCCAGCCGCTGCTCCAAAGCTCCCAACTAGGGGACAGAAGCAGCCCATTTTGCCTAAAGCCTCCTCTACTTAAAGCAGTTCCTTAAAGATTAGTCCTTTCATGACCCATCTAAAATTTAATTCCTGTGTAAGGGATTTTGTGTCCTTTAAGGTGGCCTACAATACATTAAAGTTCAATTGTATTGTGAAAAAAATTAAAATTTGATGAAAGCCCCCTTAGAAAAACCATCCAAATATCCTTAAAATATTTGAAAGTTTGGCAATTGAAAAAGATCCCCATAAGGATAGAAAACAATACTGTCATTTATAAAATCATAGGATTTTGCACATATTGGACTTACTTGGTAAAAATGCAGAACTGAGTCTGAGTTGCATGTATCATGAAATGGAGGAGGGGGTGGGGAGGAAGAGTCTGAGGGGGCAGGTTTTGCAGTGTGTTGAGGGCATGAAGTGCCCATGTGGAAGGGAGGGACACACCCTCCCTTTCCTCAGAAGTAAAAGAGGAAAGGTTAATGAAGAGAAAGACCCTTGAGGGAAGTTAAGAGTGTATGGAAATGGAGAAGATTCAAGGAGCTGACTGGTGGCAAGTAAAGGCACTCACATCTCATGCTTTAGTCTTTTCATGAATGTAGAGATGAGGTAAAGTCCTTGGGGGAACTTTTACCTAACCAAAATTGGTAAAGAATCTGAAAACCTTGTTGCACGAAGAAAGAGTGAAGGAATCCCAATATCCAATCTAATATGTAATAATTATTCTCTTATATTTGAAAATCTGCAGTGTGGTAAAGGAGTTAGAGGTCCAAAAAGACAGGGTGGAATAAGTTGCTCTATAATCAATGAGCTTTTCCTTTCTGGATCAGAGAATAAAATGGCAGCCTTCTGAGGATACCATGTATGTGTTTGGGGAAAAGGGATGCCTGCATAAAGTCTCTTCTAGCTCTAATTCTTCTATGAATGAGTTAAGGTTTCAAGTATTCATTTCTGGGCAAGTATCAAGAGAGTCCTACAGACACTGAAATGTGATCATGAGCTCCAATCTAATCCCTCCATTTATGACGCCATGTAGAGAAACCTTCCCACCCAAACGAATTGACCATGTTGGCCATCTTCCCACAAGGAGACAGTTTCAGCCAGTCGACAGGATCTGAGTTAAGAAGCATTCACTGTGGGTAGCTCTGTCTCACCCCATCTCCTTCTCAGGCTGCCTCATGGGCAAAGCAAGAGCTTTCTCATTCTTCTAGATCATTCAGGCTCTGTCCTATAAATGACCAAGTGTTGACCTCTAGCCATGAGCTATCAGTCCTCTGATACTCTAAAGAAAACTGATCTATCTTTGGTCTCACTGATGAAGCATTAACAGGCAAAGAGTTAGGGATGTAGCTAAAAAATGACATTTATCTTTTTTTTTTTTTTCTTTACTGAAACTCAAACAGGTAAATCACTTCTGTTTTGACCAGGCCTATAGCTATAACCGCACTCAGGGTGGGCCTGGTTCGCTTATGAACCTCCCATACATGTAAAGGACATGTCCTAGAGCTTCAAAGTATATGTCCTGTTGCAGCTATGGAGTAATTAGGTTTCAAAGTTAACTCCTTATTAAGGAGAACTGGGGAAAGCCCCTTGGGTACCTGACTGAAATGTAATTCCTTGGACCCCATAGGGTCAATTGGAATATCACCATGGCCAAAATTAAGAGATTCATTATTGGGTTCAATAGGATGATCCAGGAAGTTGAAAATTGGGATCAGAGTTAGAAGATGAATAGGATTTTAGGAGCATTCTTCCAGCTTTGAAGTCAGGCATTTCCATTACAACAAAAGTGGGGGGGGCTATTGCCAATGAAGAAATGAGGCCAGTTATTGGCAGTAGGCGCCGAAGTTCTATATAAGCACGCCCAGAGTGAGCTACTACTGGCCAGTGACAGATGTGGACCCAATCTCAGACTGGGGCAGGGCCTCCACAGCAACTTCTCCCCGCAGCCGCATTCTTACCTCTGATAGAAAATTCTCTCTAGGAGGTGAGTTGTGAAAAGTGAGCTATGAGGAAGAAGGATTGCACACAATAGGGCTTTAGCCACCTGGGTTTGTTGTCCTGCCTCGGAGAGCAGAATTGTGGCTACCACAAGCTGGTTCCAAGCTTTCTTAGGCTTCTGTGGAAGCCCTTTGTCTGCTTTTAGTTGCTAGTAAGCTTAGTCCCAGCACCAAAGTTGGGAGTAGGGAAAGAGAAACACAACAAAACCCAGTGCATTCACACATTCTCTTGCAGTCCTGCCGAGATGCCTTTCTTCATTAGCCAACCTTCCTGAATAAAAGACAAGAAGAAGAAAGAATGGAACGCTTTTGGTTGGATGTGAGGGGGTATGCTTCAGACCTTTTGTCATGATCCTTTTTTTTTCATTCATTAGTCCACTTAGTATTTTGGTTTTCATAACCAGAAAAATAACTCAGAAGAATGAGGGAAAAAAACCTAGTTATGGTAAAGACAGTCACACCAATGATGATACGATGAGCTGATGATCTACTGATGGTCTTACAAATAGAATGTGGGGAGACTTAAATTTTGAGTCACAACACCAGCAGTACTTTTTTCTTTCTCCCACTAACTGGGGCATTCTCTCTTATGTTAAAAAAAAAATATGAAATAGTAGCAGGGCCAAAAAGAAGGGCTTTGTTACTAATGAGTTTCTGTCTTGGAGTAAATCATCCTACATTTTCACACCTCCATTTCCTTCTTCACTCTGTGACAGGGTTTGAATGAACTGATCTCTAAGGCCCCAGTGGTTCTGTAAACAGAAACAAAAACATGGGTTTTCCTTTAGGGGAGAAAGACAAGGCTTGAAATTCCATGGTCAGCATTCCCAGGATTTTTTCAAGGGAAACATTCAGTCAGTTAATGTTGCTTTTTCAAGGAAGCCATCTTAGAATAGGGGGATTCTACTCACAAGTGAGCCTGGGCACATTAGGGCCCCTCTTAATCTTTAATAGGAAGATAACAACACCCACCTCAGAGAGTTGTTGTGTGAATACATGAAATGATTCTTACCAGGCTCCTAGCACGTGTTAGAAGCAGGACATCCCTTCTCATATCGTGCTCTCTCTATGTGGGCATTTCATATATAGCCATACCCTTTCCAGAAACTTCTAAGTGTATTTTTAAATGGCAAGGGCCTAAAACAAAAACGTATCTGTATTGAGGCCCAGACCTGGCACTTCATAATGTTTAAAACATTGGCTGCCAATTTGCTGTGCCGGTAATATCTGATTTACAGTTCCCTGTGGGTGGGTGGGTGGGTGGGTGGATGGGTGGGGTCTAGTCTCTCAGGAGAAGACATTCTCCTTGCTTGTAACTTTTTTCTTTGGTAATTTAAAAGAAGGTTGGATGACCATACTCCACAGAGTCAGAGAACATCCCAACCCTCCTTTGCATGGCTCATGTGTGAGTCTCTATTTCCCCTGGCAGTAAATTTTTCATGAGGGGCAAGCCACCACTTTCTTTCTGGCCTGGTTAAAAACTAGACAGCAAAGGGCAGTTTTCAATCTGAAACTCACCCACTTTCTTGGGCAGCCACCTACCTTGGTGGCTCAGCCTAGACTTTAAGGAACACGGGGTAGTTTCACTTATAAAATCTGCTTCCTCAGACAGAAGACACTGGTAGATGTTCCCTGAATTTGGCAGAATCTCTCTTTAGAGAGATTCCACTTCAGACTGCCAGACATTGGAACCTGTGGGCTCAGGTTTAGAAAATGCTCGAGTTGGGGTGCCTGGGTGGCTTAGTCAGTTAAACATTCTACTCTTGATTTCGGCTCAGGTCATGATCTCATGGTCATGGGATTGAGCCTTAGGTCAAGCTCCATGCTGGGCTGAACAGGGAGTCTGCTTGAGATTCTCTCCCTTTCCCTCTGCCCCTCTCCCCCTGTGTGTGTGCGCATGCGCGCTCTCTCTCTCTCTCTCAGTTAAATAAATAAATCTTTAAAAAGAAAGAAAGAAAATGCTCAGGTTAACACAGAGAAAGTGTTGGATGCTGGGGCAAAAGAGCAATGGGGCAGCAGGGTGACCTGGGCAGGCTGAAGGGGGCGACTGCTTGGGGCAAAATCAAAATGGGGTGCAGGGCACCTATGAGGGCCCAGGGAGGTATGAAGCCAAACCTACCAAAAGAGGCTGTGAGTTCAGGATCACCTGAACACTGACTCCTGGGGGCAGCAAAAGGTGAGGAAAGGGGGGGATAGAGGCAGAACTTACCCCATACCTAAAACTACCAATTCTCCTTGCCAAATGCTTGAAAAGAAAGAAGTAAGAATTGTTATGAACAAAGGAAACACAGGAAAGTAAATTCTTTTTTAAAGATCTTTTCATACTAAATATAGTAAAATTTCCAAGTATCGATTTCACAGTAATACTGCTTTTGTAGAACATAGCACTCATTGTTTGATAAATGAACTAATCACTAAAGAAACTAAAAGACTTGTCCAAGGTCACTCAGGTTTAAGATAAGAGAACTCGGCTTTCCTAAGCAAAGTCCTCCTTCTGTGGTTCGCTACATTGCAGGGCACAGTGGAGAATGGGAGCATTTAGCTTTGAAGGCGACTC
Source organism: Neomonachus schauinslandi (assembly GCF_002201575.2). Lineage (NCBI taxonomy): Eukaryota > Metazoa > Chordata > Mammalia > Carnivora > Phocidae > Neomonachus > Neomonachus schauinslandi. The sequence continues at coordinate 59,020,986 of NC_058414.1, forward strand.
TTGTGATCTGGCTCTGGTCTACCACTTTGCTAGCGAAGTGATTATAGGCAGCTCTCTTAACCTCATTGATCTCAATGTCACCATTATAAAATCAACTGAATAATACCTAATGTCTGGGTTATTGTAAGGATTAAATGAGTTATTACAAGGCAAGGTATTAAGGAGCTTTAGAAATTTTTACTATTATTTCCAAGCATGTAAATTCCTCCTTTAAGCCCTTATTCCAGCATTTCCTTTCTAATTTTTTCATTAATACTCTCTTAAATAGCTTGGTTTTCAAAAAGGAATCATTTTAAGACTATGCTGAATTCGACCTACCTCTACTATCATTCTTTTGTGCAGAGCAAAAATTAAAAAAAAAAAACTTAGGACCTCATTTCAAATGTTATAGCTTAGTTGAATACATAATATATATTTAATCTTAATTAGGGAAACAAACAAGCAAACAAAAAGGACACAGAGAAGTAGCTTTTTACACTAGAGCTTAAGCATGAACTCCTAACAGTTGTGCCCAATTGGATAGCTATTCTTATAAATTATTACTCTAAAAAGTTTTTAACCACAAAAGCTATTCCAGATAACTGGTAAACTAAAGCAAAGGTGGGCAAGTTGTTTCTGAACAGGGCCAGATGATATTTTTGCTTTGTGGGCTGTATGATGCTTGTACCCACCCAAGACTAACATTATACCTCAAAAGCAGCTATAGACAATACATGAATGAATGGGCATGGCTGTGTTCCAATAAAACTTTATTTACAAAATCACACAGCTGGCCGGATTTGGCCCAAGGGCCAAGCCCTGTCTCAAAGCCATACGTTTCCCTGATTTTCCTGTTTGGAATGGTTTTAATTGACACCCCTGTCCCCTGAGTTCACACAATTTCACCTAGTATGTCTCCAACCAGGTGAGTGGTTTGAGGAACTTAGGGAACATTTAAATTCAGAGCTAATTTTTAATGAGGAAGTCAGGCTGTAAGAGCCTTAGTCTCCTAATCTTTTCCTAGCATCTTTTATTTCTGTTCCCATGCCAGTGCTTTACAATACAGAGGTGGATGAGGAGTTGTTTTCCAACATGAAGCTTTAGGCTGGAGTATTGCCCGGGTCATTTCTCTCATATTTCCCTCTACTCAGAGGTTGTTCATTAACTGATAGACTTCGAGGGGAGAGTTTCATATTCTTGACTCCTGAGGAATTCTTTCATCGTTCCTTTTTTTAACTGAAAGGTCTCCAGTAAGACGGGGTTTTTGTTGGTGGTGGTTTCTAAACCTTGACTTAGTTTCCATTTCATAGTTGCTGTCAGGATTTGGGGAGTTGTCTGATATCTATCTATAGGTAGCTTTCACACTTTCAGAATTGTAGCCAACAGATATAACCCGTGGCTACTGCAGGTAGTAGTTGAGAGTGAGTTCAGACAATAAATAACTCAAGTTTCGTCCCATTTTTTGACATTCCTTTTGTTACGGCCATGTCACCTCATTCATCCAGGTCTTCAGTTCCTGGATGACAAACAGTATTATCAGAGACCAAATATCATTCACAAAGGTGTGTCTGGGCCCTTTTAAAAGGCAACCTTTCCCTCAGCTTCTCTTCAAAGCCCCTGCATGTTCTTCCCAGAATTCTACATTTACAGTATGGATATTTGTTATTCTGAGACTTACTCTTGCCATACGGTATTACATAATTATTTTCCCTTTAGGTATAATTATGGAATTGCCAACCCTGCGACTCTGTTTTGCGTTATTTCACACATATTTTCTAGTTTTGATTTAAGTCTCTGCGTGGTATGCCATAAATCAGCAGAGTGGGGGTGGGTAACGAAAGGACATCAAAACACAGCCCCCACTGCTATAGAATGTTACTCAAGTGACACTCCATAATTCAAATACTGAGAACCCCGGGGTAGCCAAAGCAGGGCAGTGCGACAGTATGAGTTGTTTTTGTTAATAGAGATGAAATTATGGGTGTAACTAGCTGGCAGTCCTCAAACAGACTTCAGCAAACTGTTTACTCAGCTGTCCTCAGGCAACAACTTAATACTTGTGGATAAAATTATTCTCCCACATCTCCCAAGTGGTATATTCCAGGGATCCCAATTTGTTCTCACTGTTAAAAAGAAAGAACAAGTTTGCGAGTCTCCAAACACAGTTTGAAATTCTGGTTATGTTTGGTTTTTAATGTATCAGGCTTTTCGGCACCATGATTCATAAAAATCTCCTTGTCCTTTGTGTTCTGCAGTTCAAAAATCTGTAAGAACCTGAGATCTAAAATGCTTCATGTGGCTTTAAGAAACCTCATGGTCGCTAATGCTAAAACCTTGTGATTTTAATTTGCTTGTACTATTCCCTTCACCCACAATGCCTTCCCTTTCTCTCTGCCCGTGGAAATCATGCATCCTTTTAGGTCCAGCTCAGGCACCTCCTTCTAGAAGTCTTCCCTTATCCCCCTAGAAACCCAGTAGAAACTGACCTCTGACTTTTTCTCTAATCCAGTATTTTAAAATTATCATGTAATGTTTAAGATATACAAAACTGTATAAGAAATAATCTAACAATCACCGATTTGCCCACCATTTATGGTGCAGGAGCCGCTGAGTGCTGGAAAAACCACTGACTTTGGCATTTATCATTCCCATGCATAAATACATTTACATATTATATATAAATATAATTTCATGTATATATAAAATATTAAGGGATTTTATAGTATCAATAATATATAGTATTTTAGTATATTTTAAGCTTTATATAAATGTTTTTATGCTGTATGTATTTTTCTAAAACTTGATTATTTGGGGGGGGCTCACATTTATGCTTATCAGATTTATCATGTGGATTCTCATAGCTCATTCATTTCCACTGTTATATGGTATTCTATCATCCAAACCTATTTATCATTCTGTTGATACACAAGGTGTTTTCATCTGAGCACATAAAATTTTTTGAATTACTATTATGATGTTATTATTGTATCCTAAGATCTAAATCTTACCCTCTATGAGATTAAATGTTTCCTGAGGACAGAGATCACATTTTGCTCATTTTCGTATTTGCCACAATGCCCATTACAGTCCTGTGAACCCAATAAGTGATTCATACATATTTGCTCTTTTGGATTAAATCCCTACAAAGAGCCAGCAGTATTACCACCTTTTCACAAATGAGAAAACTAGCACTATGTTAGTGGCCCGTGAGCACAGTTTAGAAGCTAGATCTTGTGATTTCCTGGGCTGGAAAGTTAAGCGGGGCTCGCTTAAAAGCCATCAGAGTTTACTAGAGAAGACCAGGAAATTTTTTCATCTCTGTGTTTCTATCTCAATATATTCACAAAAGTCTGATTTTTTTAGTCCAGAACTTAAAAATTCTGTGAAAAAATTTAAAAACCATTCTATCTCTGCTTTTTGTTTGGAGGAACTACAGCTCATAAGAAGAAGGCCAATGATAGAGTTAAAAACAATTTTTAAAATATACCATACCATAAAATGTACCTTTTAAAAATGCACAATTCAGTGGTTTTTAGTATATTTACAGAGTTGTATACGTATCAATGCTAATCTCAAACATTTTCATTAACCCCAAAAGAAATCCCTTACCCATTAGCAGTCACTCCTTCCCCCTCTCCAGCCCCTGACAATCACTAATTTACTTTCGGTCTCTATAGCCTTGCCTCTTTTGGATTTCTCCTGTCAGTGGAATTATACAGTATGTGGCCTTTTGTGCCTGGCTTCTTTCACTTACATAATGTTTCCAAGGGTCATCCAAGTTATAGCATGGGTCAGCACTTCATTCCTTTTTATTGTCAAATAATATTCCATTGTATGGCTCTACCACGTTTTTTTCATCCATCCACTTATCAACTGGTCGACATTTAGCTTGTTTCCACTTTTTGGCCATTATGAATAATGTGGCATTGAACAACTAGTGTACGAGTTTCTGTGTAGATGTATGTTTTCAGTTCTCTTGCATATATACCTATGAGTAGGATTGCCAGGTCCTATGGTAATTCTATGTGTAATTTTTTGAAGAGCTGACAGTTTTCCAAAGTCGCTGCACCATTTTACCCCGTAGATTCTTACAAGGAGCTCAACACTCCTCCAAAGACATTCCTAGCTTAATTGTTATCATTGGTCCCCAGTTTAGCGGTCTGAATTTAAAACAATGTCTGAATTCACTGTATTATTCCGTGTCATTACACATCACTATGTTGTTTCTCTAACAATTTCATATTTGCCCTTCCATTTGTGAATGAAATAGTCTTATTCCAGGTTGCATTTATACTTAACCTCAATTGGATACAGTTTCATTGTAATGAAAAATCCATTAGAATCATTTCCCCCTTAATTCCTTTTATCTTCCAAACTGAAATGGCTCTGGTATAAAAAGATTAGCAGAAAAATACCCCCCCCACACACACAGACTTTAAAAATCTAGAACTTTTCATGTAACTCCTTGAAGTAACAATGTAGGTGATTCATATGTGAATGAAAAGAAGAAAAAAAAAATAAGACAGTGGGAAGTGTGAAGTCCTGCGAGCCCCACTGCAAAACAATCCGAACAAGAACAAAGTAATCTGCTGTCCAGATGTTCGCCCGCTGAAAGTTCTGGGACTTGTGAATCATCTCTGTTTTGGAGGCTTTCTTTATTACACAAATATAAGTCTTCACACTGTTTCTTTTAAATTTTTTGATGCTTGGTGAATTGTAAAATGTATACTTATTTTTTTCTGACCGAAAGCTCTGTGTTAATTGCAAAAACCATTTTGGGGAAATGCCAGAAAAAGATAGAGGAAAATAAAAATAAATAAAGGAAAATAACCTGTAACCCAGTTACTCAGAGATGACTACTGTCGACAGAATATTTTCTTTTGTTCTTTTGTCTATGCATAAATAATTCCTTGAAAACATGGTTTCTCTGGTTGAACGACCTGTCTTCATATGAATGTACTGTGATTTATGGGGCCATCCCCCTGATGGAGAACAGTTTATTGGTCTTTTCTGTATTGTTTGTTGATGTTTCCATATGGAATTGTGAATACCTTTTACTTGTTTTCACATTATGGTGGGAAAGATGGCCCAGACATAAAGAACCTACCTACTCTTCCCATGGAAAGAATAGCAAACAAGAAAATTTCATAAGAAAGTACTGGGAACTTGTAGGAACCAGAAAAACATCCTCAGGTAAATGGTTTTCTAGTTGCACTTTATAACTTAATGTGCAATTAATAAAAAGTTGTGCAATATTTAATTCTGGTAGTGACAAGGCAATAAGTTTTGACTTAAAAGTAGAGGATTATAGTAACTGTGCATAGAAGGAGGTCAAATAAACTTTAAGGACTTTTGGCACATTAAATATGTAGGGATAGGAAATTACCCCTACCCCTCCTTGAAGATTTGACTATCAGTTGCCCATTATGACTGATTATTATTATAAATCTGTGCTTCCCATCATGTTGGAGATGCAAAACTAGTTAGATTTAATAAATATCTTCATGCCTTCCCTTATGAGATCCACTTACAGATACATGGACTGTTTCCATGGGCATATAAATAGTAAGGAGTATGAGTATAAAATGAATTCAAATTACATTTATCATTATCATTTTTGGAAACTCCTTGAGGAAATGGAAAATATCCTAGTATATTGCCAAAAACAACAAAATGTGACTGGGAGTAGAGAGTAAAGATCACTATTAAAATTAATTAATATGATCCAGAATAATAAATATTACTTGGGTAATTAAGTAAGACCGAAAAAGAAAGTTAACAAAATAAACTTATGTCAAAATACTGACTACTTTTTTCCGCCAATTCTTCCTCATGACTCAGACATATCAAATGTATTTTGACTTTATGTTAGGATTTAATAGCATATTTTTATAGATTTTAAAACTCATCTCATTCATTCTAAACCAAGGAAACCAATCATTTTTACTGTTGTGAAATACCAGCCGTGCCAAGACAGATTTCTTCCTTCTCAATGCATTTGCAATCTTATAAAGAGCTTCTGGTGACTCAGAAAATCCCATGCATCAATTTTCCAAATTGGATTTTATGTGATTAAAAATAAATTTAAATCAAACAGAGACTTTGGTGTGCTTCTGAGAATTCCCATGTCAGGAGTTGGCAAGGGTCAACTATGTGTAGGTGTATGTGTGCTCACTAATACTGTATGAGCATTTAGGACCTTATTTGAAAAGTTCTTTCCTGGAAGAAGAGTAAAGGGTACTGTTTTGGAACATAGCCTGGCATATCCAGCGCTGCTTCAGAGGAAAAGAAGGGGGGGGTGGGTAGACACAAAGAAAGTCCACAGTTTAAAAATTAAAGAAATGGGCTCACTGGACTTATTACCTGGGATATTTATTAACTGGAATTATCTGTTTCTGCATAGCCCACAGTAGGTAAAGGAGAAGGGAGGGAAAGGAGTATTCTTACAGCACAAATAATGCATTTTTCTAAATTACGCTCTCTCCCTCATCCAGGCCTGCTCACCCCAACTCCCCTCAATTGGTGGCAATTGAGCATGTTTTTCTGTTTATAGGTGACATTGGTGGAACAAAGGCATAGTGAAAGAGAAGGTACGTAATAAACATCTGAGGTCACTTTAAGTAAATAGTGAGTCTTGGCAGGGAAGAGAGGAAGAGAAGGAGGGGACTTCTTTCAAGAAGTGCATACTGTTATCTAGATCTCCAAGCTTGTTAGAGGTTAAAGCTTGGAGGTCCCTAAGCTTTGTTAGAAACCTGGAATTTTAGTTACCATACAATATAACATAATAAAATTAAATTTAAAAAATTAAAAAAAAAAGAAACCTGAAATTTGTCCCCCTGGAATCGTCTTGTAAGACGCCTGGCTGTGACTCACCTTCCTGGCCACCCCAGGTGCTGTCAGGCTCTGTTCTTCTGATGCTCATTTTCTGTCCCTTCCACTGATTTGCCTGTTTGGCTGTGGTGTGTACATTTTTTATTCCTCCAACTAGACAGTAAGAGTCTTGAGGGTAGGGGCCAAGTCTTCTGCCATCTCCCACAAGCCTATTTGATTGGCCTCTATGTCTTGGGCAAGGAAGTTGCAGTCTGAGCTGAAACGCTTATGCCTTTATACTTAGGAGGTAAAGAAGCTGGATGTCAAGTGCAGTGTCTGAATGGACAATCCCCTGATGAAATCGGTGTGCTCTGCACCACAGAAAACCCCACTCTCCCATTCTAAATGGAGGAAATGGCCTTTACCCAAGTAACAGAAAAAGACATTTCACAATTCAAAGCATAATTAATGCTGTATTAAAATGATTCAAAATCAAACCTGTTTAGATCACCTGTACTTTGATTCTAGTGGTCCTTTCAACTGTTGTTCCTTGAAATATGCTGAAGTATATACCCAGCGTACAGCACAATGCTTTTCTTCTTTCAGCATTCAGTAGCTACAACCCATTTCCCCCCCCTTTTGCACTGTAGTTTATATTTATGATGGCAGAGTAGTAAAATATGTTCAAACTGTCTTAGCCAAAATAGTGCCAGATTCTGAATGCATTTTAAATTGGAACTTGAGAAATAGAATTATGTTATTTCTGTAATATTGAACGTTGAGGGGAGAAATATTCATTCCTATCAATGCTTCTCCAAACATTGTACATCCTAAAGGAGGTGCGGATCGGCTGTGTTATAACGTATGGGAGGCCAGAGTGTAGCTGAGGTGACCTTCCTAGGGGCAGATGCCCTGGAGGATCCAGAGACAGTAATGAATGAAGCCATTTGGAGAGATCAGTGCCCTTCGATTATGCTGCATTCAGCAAAGCAGATGGGATACCCATTCTCTGGGGGAAACACGAAGAGAAATCCTGAAAAATCCTTAATTTGCCTGATTTATATGGAAATTATAAGTCTTATTTGCACAGATCTGTTCAATCGGCTATAATGGGAAAGTTAAGAATTGCTAACATGTTGATATGTGGTCTTAACGAATCTACATGAGTGAAATTATCTGGCAGTGTTTCCATTTCCAAAGGAATTGGATTCGAAGTGTAAAATTTGTGTTCAGGGATAAGAACCTTCTGGAAGCAAACACCAGAAGTCAATCTGAGAAATACCTTTGGGTTAAACAAAGCTCTGGGGAAATCATCCATAGCCTTTCCTACCAAACTGAGAAGCCAGACCTTCAGTGTCTAGGAGGTTTCCATATAATACAAAGGTATTTCCCTCAGTTTTATATATTTCTCTCACTTGTAAATGTGCACCTTACCATTTGAAATAAAGTGAGAGGCCAGACAAGAGAGTTACAAAGAAAAGCTATGAATTCTTTTGTGAAATTTCCTGTCAACCAAGTAGTATATTGTTGTGTACAATAGTCTACTTATTTTTTTTCCTGGAAATATTATATCTAGAGTTTAGACTGTGCTGAAGCACAGGGTTTGGGCTATGATACCTCTTAAAACTTGAAAATAAACTTTAGAAACTGAAATTTAGTAGAGATATTGCTGAATCTAAAAATGCATTAGGTTTCAACAATGTGAAGTTTTAAACTGAGCAGTTTTTCTGACGTAGGAATTAACTTCTCAACCAAAAATAGGCGTATATGCATACCCATGTATCTGCCTGTCATTTTGGTGGGAAAACAATAAGAATGCTTTTTACCCAAGACTGCTGAGTAAATTTTTTAAAGGTTTATCCAGAATCCTTTAAGATATAAGAAGTTGAAGAAAGGCAAGGATGATCATTCTGTTGGCTCTGCCATCTCCAGTTATAATTGTCACACAAATTTTGTGAAGTCCCATGTTGATACATCATCAGCAACTGAAATTGAGACAGCATGCTCAACTGGGAAATTTGAACACATATGGAAAATAGGAGAATACCCCAAGTTAGGTAAGATGTATCAGTTTAAAATTAATTTTTTTTTAACTTAAGTTGATCTGAAAATAAAAAGAAGAAATGAAAGAAATACTAGTACATCGCCACCTAAAACTTCCTTCCCATTTTTGAAAGCAGAAACTCCCAACCAGTCACAGCTGATGAAGCAAAAGATGTTAATAGGAAGAGAGGATTTAATTCCCCCCCTGGATTGTGTTCAACTCAGTAGGCTTTTTTTTTTTTTTTTAGATACTCTAAGGCAAGGGTTGAAAATATTATCAAGAAAACCTCATATTTCTTGGGGCATTTTAGAAATCAGCAAACTGTCAAGGAGCTGAGTTCAAGGAGCCAAAGACTGAATTAGCCAATGGTGGAGGAAAGAGGGACGATACAGGCTTGTTCACAGGTTGTAGGGAGCAGACAGGCCAAAGGAGTCGCAGTGAGGTGGCACCATCATGAGCTCTTCCACACACATTCGCCTGTGCACCTGATGTTTTTTTCACTCTCAAACTTGGTATTGCATGAATGGGAGAAGGAAAGAAGGGGAAGGAAGGGAACAGAGAGAAAGATGTGGTGACATTTCCAGAAGTTATGGAAAGACACTTGCCCCCCTATAGTTAGTGGTGGATACGGAATAATGAAGAAGTTTAACTCTTAGCATGATGTAGAGAAGCTAGCATAATATACTCCCAGAATCCTAACATGCAGTAGAACACTCAGGTGGGTGTCTTGCTCATCTCTCCCTAGATCTAGCCCTGGTGTAGCCTCACAGATTTCCCCTTAATATGCAATGTCCCCACTAGAGTGGCCATTTTGGTCTTATCATTGGCACCATCTTCATGTCACATTTGCTGCTTGATTAACCAGCGGATTCACCAGAATATTTATATTTCTTATATTATGATTCCTCTCCCCTATTTTTTAGACGAAATATCACTTGTTCCAAATTCCATGTGAAAATTAGTATACTTCTGTATTAGTTCAAAAGTTGTCCTCCTTCAAGTTTATAGAATACTTTGGCTGTAAGGCTAATGAGAGACATTGCTATATTCTGAATTAAAAAAAATCAAAGGTACACATTAGAACCATTTCTCATGATGAGGTTATTTTGAAACGAAACAATAAAATTGTAGACACGTCCTCCTTTTTCTCCCTTCTTTCCTACTCGCCATCAGAAGATCAGCAGAAAATATCTAGTCTGGGTCACCAAGGAGGCAGTTGGCTTAGACCAGCCAAGAGCCGGGTCAGACGGACAGCTGTAGTGAAATAAGGGGGGGCCATCAGGGACATCTCGTTTCAGACCCTTGGGGAAACCTTGGTTGAATCGATGGAAATTGCTGCCTTAGCTGAGTCCTGGGAAGACAGACACATCTTACCCACTACACGAGGACCCAGTAGAACCAGTACCATCAGTAAAAGCACTGTAAGCAGAGCTCAGCACAAAGCAGCAGTTAGTAAACCTTTGTGGATTTTCTGTATGTGACAAGCCACTTACTGAATGAATGATTTCTCTGATCCCGAGCCACGCTGGTCTGGGCAAACTGCTGCTACACTGCAAGTCTTGTGTATAAATAACCACCATTGAATGAGGGGGAAAACAAGAGCAAGAACCAAAGTGAGTCCGGAAAGGACGCTGCCTTTTCTCTGAAAGTGGGTGGCAAACACTAATGACTGTCATCACTTGGATGACTCTGTCCTGTTCTGAGCATCTTCCCACCCTGGTATTTCATTACAATTGATGGGCTTTCTTGTCGGGCACCAAGCGTTCAGGGTAAACACAGCTAGTGCGGTGCTCCAAATCTTGGGGGGTAAGAATGCGTGTCTCCACTTGCCTGTGGGGCCGCCAGCGACAGCTTGACACGGGCATCCTTTGGCCTTCTCACCGCCCCTGCTAACCCAGCCCTGATAAATAAGCCAGCTAATTGAATTAATAAACAACTCTTTCTTTTTTTTTTTTTTTAACGGCCAGCTGGCATGCAACCAAAACGTGTGATAAATTATCTGTCACTGCTTTAACCGCAGCGGGGGGAAGTGGAAAAGTTAGCCACTCGAAGGCTTTCTCACTGAGCCCTCCTGCTCAGTTTGCTTGGTTATAGGATTTTCCCCCTCCCCGGTCTTGTCACATTGGCCGAGGTCCAGGACCGAGTCGCTGTGGGTGGAGAAACTTAAGGCGGCGGGGCTCCGATGATGGATCCGTAAGCCTGGCCCTGCGGTGGGATGCGGAGAAGTCCGCGCCAGCCTGTGGGAAAGCGCGCGTGGTCTGCTGCCCTGGCAGGAAAAGTTGGGCTAGGAGTCTGTGGTTTAAGCCCACAAGATTTTCGGTAAGGGAGGGGAGTGTGATGTGGTTCAGGAGCAAAGTGTTGTGATGTCTGCTTTTCCTACACCCCACCTCTAATGCCAAACAGCCTTGGGGCCTTTCTGGAGTGAAGGCTCACCAGTGTCTTCGGGAATATAAGCGGCAGCCTGCTTCACTCTACCCCCTCTCTGCCCATATATGCACCTTACCCTCTTTCTTTGGTGTCTCCTTCCACTCTTTTCTCCGTATCTCATGTCACTGTTGTTAAAGGTAGTGATGTTTACAAGCTGTTCTTCATGACTGTCCACCAGAATCACGAAACCTGTCAAAGGTTCCGTATAATTTAAGGAGACTTTTCCTCCTTCGTTTTTCTGCCAGTCCCAGTACCGTGTCTCAGTCAGAAAAATAAACAGTCACCGTCAGGCTAGATGCACGTGTAGACATCATTAGGCTTTTCTGTGTCATCTCATTCTGTGCAGGGACCTCCTGGGGTTTACCCTCGCGCAATGGGAAGCATCTGGATTGTATGTCCCAGTTTAACACCATAATTCTTAGAGGGGCTTTCATTTTAGGACGTTGCCTTGTATAATCATATACAAATCATCTGTGGAGGACGATCTGGAACTGACAGCAGATGTGGGCTGGCTGAATGCAGGGGTTCTTGATCTCTTTGGTTCATGGACTTGCAAACACTTCCACTTCCGAGGAGCTTTTTCCAGGGCATATGTGCTTTATTGTCCAGATAGAGCAGAACCTTTATCCACTACACTTAGCTGGGGCTTGGAGATGAGATAAAAGGGATGGCTATTTTTTTGAAATCTTTTAGGAAAATAGAGCTCTCTGAGTAAACTTCATGTAATTGCTTAAGTCAGACTTTGACCATTACCAAGCAGAAATCAGGACCATACTCCTTGTTAGAATTTGGTTATATTCTTATACTGGAATGCTTAGTTCAGGTCCTTTTGCTGCTTTCATAGGCCTTTTCAGTACCAGCTAAGCTCAGCCTCTCTGTGGATCTAGCAGCTTCTTAATGGGGATGGGGGTGGAGTGGTGGAAAGAGGAATTAAAGTAATTCTGAACCAACAATGTGAAGTATTGTGCTTGTAGAACTCCAGGACATTCACACCTCTGTGGAACAGTAACTGGCTGCCCTGAAGAATGCACTTGAAACTCCATGGGACAGAATCCAAAAATTCCAACAAGGATCCTGTTTAAAGACCCATAGGAAATTCTCAGAGCAGACTTCTGCATTATTTCTGGGGCCTGGTTATGTGCCATGGTACTTTCCCCCTCCCCTGCCCTCCTTCTCCATCCTACACACACACACACACACACACACACACACACATACACACCCTCATACACATGTACACACTCACACTCTGGCCCCATGCTTTGTTCATTCCCTTGGTCATGAGGCAGATCCAATAGTGTAAGGAGACAGATGGTGGTCGTTTCAAGGAGAGTATTAGTGATAGTGTCAGGAGGCTGGCAGAGGAGACAGCCAACTTGTCTGACACTCCATGACCACCCATTTTACATGCCTTTCCCTCCCAGAATGAGCAACACAAAACAGAAAATTCAAACTTAAATGTTGCTTCTGTATTTATTTTACAGAAGATCTGAGAGCAGAAAGGAAGTAAGGAAAAGCACTGTAGATACTTTGATTTCCATATTTCTAGGCCCCTCTTGAAATTCTTTATAGATAGTAGGTAGGATGGGGGTCAGAGGGAAGTCTCCCTCCCCACCTTTGTTGACTAAATAAATGTTGAGTTTATCTACTAAAAAGGTTTATGAGAGTGTGCATTGGAGTCTCTGGATTGGGGTTGATTATTTGAAAGTAGAATTGTTAAATTCACTACCTAATACAGATCCCACTCTTACTGCTTTTTGGCAGACAAATGGCATATATACCTCTTTTCCCACTGTATAGGCCCTATCCATATGCAAAACTAATACATTATTTAAGAAGAGACTATCAGGCTTGAAGCTTTATGTAATTCCCTTTAAGGACCTTCACAGAGCTGGAATTATTTGAGAGGTAAAAATACAATCCAATAATCATTTTAGGAAGCCAGGGGAAGAAGATTGAGAGACGTACCCCAGCCACCACTGGTAAAGGAGAATTTGGTTATACCCTTGATAACACTCCCCAAAAGGTCTTAGGATCTGCCCTTGCCTTCTAGGTTGGCAGATCCTACCAGGATAGCACTCGTTTCCAGCTGAGGAGATGCAGTTGCCTGTGGGTTTCACAGACTCTGACCCCCCAGGTTCCTTCATGGTACAGTGGCTGACTGTCGCTGTGGCTCCCGACAAGAAGTAGCCCAGCCTCAGAACACATTGACTGAATGCCATGGAAAATACACAGCACATGGGCTAGTTCGCATTTTCAGATGTCATTTCTGTTTCTTATTAATGTTCAAGATGCAGCTGAGCCCCACATTAGTCTCCAGGGTAGCAGAGGAGACCTGGACTGCAGGTCAGGAGGCATGGGCTCTAATTTGCTCGCCCTCAACCTTGAACCTGTCACCTGATCACAATGGCCTTTAATCTCTCGGATCCTCAGCTTTTTAATCTGTGAAATCTATCTTCATAGTTAAATAAATTTTAATGTTTTGGTCCAGGTGGGCTCCAAAACTCTTCCAGTCATTAGAGCCTATGGTTGAGAAAACTAAATTCTCAATGTTGTGATTATCCCTGCTATTCATGAGCCAAAGTTAGGTGACGAATTTCATTAAGGACAGAGAGGAAATGTCCCACAGAAGATATTTTGTTATTCACTTGGATTCTGATGCAAGCCTATTTTAATACACATATCACAGTGGTCTTGTGGTGTCCCCTTCAAAGTAATAAAACAAATAACTGATTGATAAATGTCATTTAGTCATGGTTTGGTTAACCTGGCAGTCAGGTTAAGACTTGGCATTAGTGACATTTTGGGCTAGATAGTTCCTTGTTGTGAAGGAGTGTCCTATGAATTATAGAATGTTTAGCAGCCTCTCTAGGCTCTACCCACTAGACATCATAGCACCTCCCCGCTAAGTTGCGACAATCAAAAATGTCTCCAGATATTGCCATATATTACCAGGGGCAGGGGCAAAATCGCCTTGGTTGAGAACCACTGGGCTAAACCATAACTAAAAGTCCCAGTTTAAGCCAGGCTAAACTATATGTATTTGATATGCTGCAATTTGATATGCTGCAAAAATATCTACTTAATTCAGGTGAGAGCACGCCAACCCTGATCTAAAAATCTCACTAGAAATGGCCCATTTAATCTCTAATGTCATAACACTTCACAGGCAATGGAAACTACTAGATTTCAAGCTTTTGGGGGGGGGAAATGAACAGTTTCATCTTTGTCTTTGTATTTCTTACTGTGCACATAAGAAATGCACAGTAAATGTGTGTTGAAAGAATGAGTGGTTCCCCCCAAATGCCAGCAGAGTGTAGAATGAGGAGCTGCCATGCTCAGCCAGCCATTCTGCATGATCCTTATTCTACAGGAGGAAATGAAGCAAGTGTTTGCCAGTTGGAAGGGTAGAAGGAATCTTTGGGAGGGAGGCTGCCATTACCCTGGCTGAAGTGGAGCCAGGTTAAACCTCTTCTGGTTTAAAAAAAAAAATGTCATGGAACATTTAATGACCAGCCATAGCGCATCAGAGCCCAGGCTGTGTACATCACCCATGCCCCCCAAGAGCATATAAGAGTGAGAGATTCAATTACTTAAAGTCTTCCATATTCCTAAATTGGCATCTATTTTGGCAGCACGGGATGTGGAAATCTCAGATGTGCATCAGACGCGTTAATCTCCCTAAAATGGTAGCCTCACTGTTTTTCTAGTGTACTTAAAGAGTATGACTTTAAATTGCATTTGAAATGTCTCATTCAGTTGTCCTGACAACTGTATTTTCTCAAAATAAACAGAATCCACCTATATCTGTTGCTGGAGACATGAGTACTACACTGAGTTTGTTTGCATGCATGCTTGATGTTTTATAGGTATTCTTTGAACTAGCCTTGAAACTCAGGAAAGTGTTAAATCTAAATCTAAATTATGTCTGATTCATGATATTTGTAACCATTAAGTTCTGAAATGATCACAGTTTGCTTAATGTGAGATGTTTGCCTCTTACCTGGGTAGTTATTGTCACTTAGAAGGAAATCAAGAAGGCTGATGCTACAACCCTGTCATCTAGTCCCATTGCCAACACTTCACTGGGTGTGTCTCCCTTTTAAAATAGGTCAATCTTACCAAGAGATCCATTTATTGAGTTTGAATGGTGAGTGCTTTGGAAGCACCACACCTTATTAGGACCAGGTGAAAGGTTCTCTGTTGTTATATCCTTTTGATAATGTTCTTAATTAATTGCCAACTGATGTTACAAAGATCTGAATTCTGAGATCAAAACCAAGGCAAGAACAGTAGAATGGAAAGAGAGTACTTCTATCTCTGCACCTGAAACAAGGCCCAAAATTAGGATTCAGAGAGAAGTCTGTTACTTCAAAAGATAGATTAAAATAATAATAAATACTGGTGTCATCAGCATGGATCATGCATACGTACTCCTAGGGTTCCTGATTTTTGTCCCATGATACACACCCTGTCTTTATTTTTTATTTTTTTTTAATTTTATTTATTTATTTATTTGACAGAGAGATACATAGCGAGAGAGGGAACAAGCAGGGGGAGTGGGAGAGGGAGAAGCAGGCTCCCCACAGAGCAGGGAGCCCGATGCAGGGCTCGATCCCAGGACCCTGGGATCATGACCTGAGCCGAAGGCAGCTGCTTAACAACTGAGCCACCCAGGCACCCCACACCCTGTCTTTAAATGAAAAACTAAGACTAGTGAAAAATTTTTAATCTGGGATGAAAAAAGAAAGATTGAAAAGAATGAAGACGTGCTCCTTTTCCAACCAGTTTCCCTCTGTCTGTGTCTCCCCACTCTTCCATCCAAAAACACCATGCGGAGCAATGTTGTGTGCCCAGATCGAATTTCAGATTTTGAAAGAATAAACAAAACCAGTTAGATGTATTTACTCTTGTTGGATTCTGATTTAAAGCTTTGTTTTGTCCTTAGGAAAAATAGTTGGGGTCGGTCGCAAAAGAGTATAGTATTTATTTCTTTGTTTACGGTTGGATTTTAGTACATATTCCTCCTATTTCCAGACAGAATTTTGAAATGCTAAACAATACAAATTAATGCAGTGCATTTAAAAAAATAGCCCTCCTCTAAATAGCACATGTTACCCAACTGTAAGAAGTTTAGTGCTTGACTATTGACAGTTGTCCTCTTTGGCAAAGCATACAATATTTGGTGTCCCACCAAGGAAGCTTAATAATGATATACTTCCTGTAGGGAATGGGTTTTGGAAGGAAATCAAAGAATACTTTGGAGCAGAAGAAAAGAGAGAAAGAGGAAAAAGTAGCAGGCACTGAAATGGTACCAAGAAAAACAATCTACCTCCTACTTTAAAAAGATTCCCACTTGATGGGCTTTGTCCCATCAGTTAGTCAGACCAGAACTGAGCGGTGAGCTCACTTACTGTGGACACGTTGGAGAAAATGTCTCAATTCATACCCAGAGCTGCAACATCTGCTTTGAAGGAGAAGCAGTCTATAAATGCAGACGGCCCTTCCCCTGGTCAGCTGGGCTTCACAATCGTGTGAAGGGAGCAGCCCCAAACATGCTCCTCAAACATGACACCATTCTGAAAGTCAGGCTGAATGCTGGGTGGGATGTGTCCCAAAAATGGGAGAACAACTCCCCAGTGCTTGAACTGCCATCACTATTTCCACTTGGCTTAGCAGTTGACACATTTGGTTAACCATTTTGTTAGCCTCTGGTTAACCACGCATGGTTTGAAAACCTTACAGAAGTGGGAAAGTGTCTATATACGATGTTACCCATATAAAAAACAACCCTACAAGATGGCAGTTTCTTCCTTATCTGCCACATCAAATCCAGACTCTCTCTTGCTAGCATATGGTAAAAAGAAGAAACCACTTGATAATACCCTTTGGTGAAGAATTTATCTGGAAATGAGGGTGGAATGGACAATTCTCTAAAAAAAGGGAATTGAGCTTGTTTTGGGTTTGAAACACTTTGACTCAGTCTCATATTCACTTCTCTTTTACAATTTTTCTGCCTTATCATTATAAATTAATAAGTACCAATTTTGGAGCCCTTGAGTAGAGCATATTTTCCAGCTCCAGCTAGAGCTGACTTCCTTCCCCTCTTTCTGCTCTTCTATATGTCTTCTTCCCTTCCATCTGTCCTTCTGCTTCTTTCCTTCCTTCTTGACTTCTCCACCATGCTCTTTATTGTCCATGAGCTTTCTTCTAACCAGACAAGCTGTCAGGTTGCAGCACAAAGAACATCAGGCTCAAATCGCTTCTCTATTTACCAAAAAAATACAAAAACACTAATTCAAAGGGATACATGCACCCTGGTGTTTATAGCAGCATTATTTACAATAGCCAAATTATGGAAGCAGCCCAAATGTCCATCAATAGATGAATGGATAAAGAAGTTGTGGGTGTGTGTGTGTATATATATATATATAATGGAATATTATTCAGCCATAAAAAAGAATGAAATCTTGCTATTTGCAATGACATGGATGGAATTAGAGAATATAGTGCTAAGTGAAATAAGTCAGTCAGAGAAAGACAAATACCATATGATTTCACTCTTATGTGGAATTTAAGAAACAAAACAAATTAGCAAAGGGGAAAAAAGAGAGATAAGAAACAGACTCTTTTTTTTAAAGATTTTATTTATTTATTTGACAGAGAGAGAGAACACAAGTAGGGGGAGCAGGGGAGGGAGAAGCAGGCTCCCCGCTGAGCAGGGAGCCCAATGTGGGGCTTGATCCCAGGACCCTGGGATCATGACCTGAGCTGAAGGCAGACGCTTAACCAACTAAGCCACTCAGGCACCACAGAAACAGACTCTTAACTATAGAGAACAAACTGATTACCAGAGGGGAGGTGGGTGGGGGATGGGTTAATAGGTGGTGGGGATTAAGGAGTGCACTTGTCATAATGAGCACTGGGTGATGTATGGAATTGTTGAATCACTATATTGTACACTTGAAACTAATACAACACTGTATGTTAACTATACTAGGAATTACTGGGAATTAAATTACTAGGAATTAAATTTTTTTAAAAAGGAATTAAAATTTTTTTAAAAAGAGCTTCTAACATCTACAAAACAAAAACAAAAACAAAAACATAATCTTAAGACAAAAATCCTTTTCTCTGCAGTGGCTTCCAAGCAGATGACTTAACGTTTTGTCACAGGAATTTCCTGTATCTCCAGAACTTGGGGAGTGATCTTTGTTACCTACCGCAGAGGCTTACTTACTATCTTCAAAGTGCTTTGCTCTCCCGAGAAGGAAGGTACTGACTTAGGGCGAGCTATATAGTATTGTCAGCCCCTGGTGAGCAGGTGCTTAAGAGAAATTTAGAGACAGAAATGGAATTGCTTGAGCAGAAAAGAAGACAGATCATGAAAATGATATTTTAAACTTGTTAGAAGATAAATTCTTAGACAGGCCATTTTCAATTAATAAATCCACCCAGAAAGCTTTCTATCTGGCATTTTTAGACTGGTGCTCAGTTGTGACAATGTGATTTAAAGAGATGGTTCCACATTCCCAAGCCCAGCACCCCCATTATTTGTGTTTAGGCAGTAAAATGGTAGATTTAAATCTCTGGTTCATTGAATTGTACACCAGGGAGACAATAGAAACAAAGAGATAAAAAGGCAGCTTCGCAAGGGCCTGGGATTCCACTCTCAAAAATGTGCCAAACAGTTCATGTATTCTGTTGGTCAGGCCTCCTGAAACAAAAAAGAAAAACTTCAGAGAAAACTCTAAAACTAGAGAAGAGCATGGAATATTGGAAATTTTTCAATACCTATTAGTAATGGAATTTTAAAAATACATGTGGGAACGAACATGATTTGGATCAGCTCAGAAAGAAGTTGTTACTCACTTTTTGGTTGGCAGTGCTGTGCACCGTCATCTTCTCGGGCAAAATTCACCCACTCTCCTTAAGCTTAACTTTCAATACACACACCAGCGGCCAGGTTCTCCATGAATTATAAATGGCTCCTCTTGGAAATGCCTTAAACGTAGACACACAGAGTGGGGTGGGATGGGTGTTGATGTTTTGTTGTGGCTTCCCCAAGCCCAGCTTTATTCTCCCTGGTGTGATTTGCCTAAAACACCAAAGATTGTGCTGTGAGAGCTTTTGTTAGTGATGATGCGTCTTCATTTTGAGTCTGACAGGTATCTTCTGATCCTCTCTGCTCAGCAGGACCAGGCAGCTCTTAGGTGGCATCAGGGATTCTTGATGTGCTCAGAGCCTGGGGGCTATTTATAGATGTGCTGTTGTATTGTCCAAGGGCTGCTGAGTTGAGCACTGTATGATCCAGATCATTCACAGGCAGATCGGAACTCTCCTTGAACAGTGTAGTAGAACCACCACAAGTTGATTTGGCTGTTGGTCCAGTGACTCTGGACCACTAACACCTGCAAAGTCCAGAAAAGGATGTTAAGCAACACTTTAAGAATCAGAGTTTATTACAGTCTCCCTCTTTCCCCCCTCCACTGTCCGCAATTCCTCTCCCTCCTCCCCTCTTCCCATATCAGTGTTAACACACTTTAGGGAACTCAGGCAGGGGTCAGATCTAGGGGCAAAGGAGACATGGAGAACCAGAAGGTACCATTACCATTTTACCAAGGAGAAAGACAGCATTGGACACACATAGAACATGCTAGATGGACTTGAATATAGATACCAAGGGGCAGGACACCTTTTACTTCACACAATCTACTACCCATAATTAGAGAGAAACCCCTGGAGACTTCTTACTGTAATAAGTTTGTGGTCCCCTTGGCCAGACATCTTATGTCTCTAACAGAGACAGCAATACACATCTTGCCATCTTCCCACAACTAGAATGAAACTGGAGGACAACAATGCGGAACACCTCTCTTGGACAAGTCTCCTCAGGACCAGGCAGAGGTGTGTCCACGAAGCCCTACGAATCCCCTGGAGGCGTTTTAGTCAGACTTTCAGACTCAGAAGCTTGAGTATCTGAATTACTGAGAGATGTCCTCTGCTGGTAGGGACGGTGCCCACTCAACACAGCTATCCTCAGCAGGGCACGGGGCAGGATCCAGCGGAGGACCCAGGGATGTGGTGGTGAGTGGCTGCTTCATCTGTGTAGCACTTCGGCAAGACCTGGACCTCCCATCTCGGGCATTACAGGGACATCGTTCATCATGAGGGTCACCAAGGACTGCTGTACATTAAAAAGGGTATAGTTTACGTAGCTAAAGTTGGCCACTGTCCATCTTACTTGGGATGATAGGAAGTATCACAGAGAGGAGAAATCCTTTCTATCACTCTTCATTGCACCATGTTTTGCCAAATAATTAGGTCACTCCACTCAGGAAGGGTCCTGGGATGCACATGTGGAGTGAAGCTTGGGAACTTGAACTCTGAATTCTCTGACTTCTGTGCAATTAAAACCCCGAACTTAATGTTGCATTAGCGTGGATTTTCCATAGCAAGTTACAGATGCAAAGTTCTATGTTTCATATATATTTTTCTAACATATGTTACTGCCTATGTTTCTGATTAAAAGTTCGTCTGAAATAAAATAACAAAGGATTACTTTTTTCCAATAGAACTTTCTTCTTCCATAAAAGCTGGAAATAAGCCCTCACCTAAAATTACCCAGGCTTGCAGGTGCTGGGTTTTTGGGGGTGAGCAGTGTTTGCTAGCAAGACAAAGGGCATTATTCTCCCCACAACCACCACCAGAAGGTGTTCTTTCTGTGGAGAAAATTATAGGCCAGCGCTTCAAAGACATTCCATGGTTAGGCACCACTCCTGGAGACTTGCCGGCAGCAGGCAGGCAGGCAATCAACAAATATTTATTCTAAGCCCACTGTGTATTCAGCACCTTTAAAATTGCCAGGGAAACCAGCCAGGAGGCTGTAATATCTGCTAGAGCCAAGTTAGTACCCAAGGTCATCCCATAGTAAGCTTAAGGAGCTCAGTGACCTGAAAGGAGCAAGGAACCCTAAAACTATAATAAGGCAATATCTCACCTAGGTATGGGGATATTGACAGAATAAGAAAATGAGACCCATGAAAAGGCTCTTTAGGGGCACCTGGGTGGCTCAGTCGTTAAGCGTCTGCCTTCGGCTCAGGTCATGATCCCGGGGTCCTGGGTTCGAGCCCCGCATCGGGCTCCCCGCTCGGCGGGAAGCCTGCTTCTCCCTCTCCCACTCCCCCTGCTTGTGTTCCCTCTCTCGCTGTGTCTCTCTCTGTCAAATAAATAAATAAAATCTTAAAAAAAAAAAAAAAAGAAAAGGCTCTTTAACTAAAGCTGATACTTGACAGGTGTCCCCGCCCAGTTTTCTCTTAGCTCCCCCTTAATAGACATCCAGCCCCCATTCCTTGCCTCAGTGCATGCACGTGCACACACTCACTACTACCACCATCATCACCATCACCTCTGCCCGGAAGCTAAACCCAACTGGATTGATCAATTCATTGGATTATTTTTTTAATGAACACTTTTTCAAAATAGCTAAACATGCCAAGATGTGTGGATACAAGGATGTTCATCACAGTGTTACTACAGAGGGGAGGAAGGTAACCACATGTATGTCCACCGGTTGAGAATTGGGATATAGAGAAAATCCAACACCTATTAGACATGATGTTGAGGTCTTTGGAAGAGGGGGCAGGGATACGGGGACATGGACTTGTATGGTGCACATCATGGCCCGTGCAGAGGTGAACAGACAAGACTCTCACTCTCTTGCATTACGTTCTGCAATCTAGTTCCATTGATGCACCTGAAAGTCACATCAGCTGTTTTGACATGTGCATTACATAATGGTGCTTTACAAATTCACATGAAATTCCTGCATCCTCTGTTATTCCACTAAGTTGCCTTTGGACAGTACTGTGGTTTTGTGTGTTTTGTTTTGTTTTGTTTTGTTTTTGTTAACCAAGCATAAGATGTTACCCTGATCCCTGTTAAATTTCTCTTTTTAGACTCCTTGATGCCATTCTGCCAAAATCTTTCTTTCTGTATTTAATACTCTCTACCAGCTTTGAATCTCACACAGTTGGTGGCTAAGGCTTCTGCATTTTCTCTTTAGTTTTAAGCCAGCTAGAAGATGACAGAGTTGTAGTGAAAAGAGGGTGCCAATGTCTTGCAGAGGAGTCAAATTCCCTGAGACATAGACTAAAAATCTGGCATTGACTGTAGCCATTCTAGGGCAAAATATCTTTTTGGCTTTTATTATTTACAATACAGTGTTTTACTTAAGGTGACATCAAAGTGGGTGTTAGTAATTCTCAGACGAAGTCAAGAGTTTCTATTGGCACTCTGTTAAAAGAGGAGATTCTTATTCTGCTTTATTTTTAAAATAGTTTTAATTGACATCCAGGTCATATAAGATCATATAACTATGTAATTGTAAAGTGTACATTTCAGGGGCATCTAGTACATTCAAAATGTGCAATCACCACCTTTACCTAGTTCCAGAATATTCTCTTGGCCCCAAAAGAAAACCCTGTACCCATTATGCAGTCACTCCTCATTCTCCCCTCCTCCTAGACCCTGGGACCACTAATCTGTTTTCTGTCTCTGTGGATTTACCTATTCTAGGTATTTTGTTTAAATCGAATCATATGAGATATGACCCTTTATGTCTGGCTTCTTTTATTAAACATAACGTTTCTGAGATTCATCCATGATGTAGCATGTATCAGTATTTCATTCCTTTTCATCAGTGATTAATATTCTATTGTGCTTTACTATGAATTTTAAAAGTTGAAAGTAAAACATTTTAACGCTAAGAAAAAATATTTTTTAATATCTCATTTTGTTATTTTTCATCAGAAGCTGGTTTTACCACCCAGAAAACTACTCCACTCTGCTCCACTAATTATTCCCTATGTCCTTATGGTTTATACATTTTCTTTTTTTTTTTAAGATTTTATTTATTTATTTGACAGAGAGATAGCGAAAGAGGGAACACAAAGAGGGAATGCAAGGGGAGTGGGAGAGGGAGAAGCAGGCATCCCTAGGAGCAGGGAGCTCGACGAGCAGGGCTTGATCCCAGGACCCTGGGATCATGACCTGAGCCTAAGGCAGATGCTTAACAACTGAGCCACCCAGGCGCCCCTATTTATTTGAGAGAGGGAGTGTGTGCACACGCGCGCGGGAGAGCATGAGCAGAGAGGAGGGGCAGAAGGAGAGGGAGAAGCAGACTCCCCGCTGAGCAGGGAGCCCCACACGGGGCTCAATCCCAGGACCCTGGGATCATGACCTGAGCCAAAGGCAGACACTTAACCGACTGAGCCATCCAGGCGCCCGGTTTATACGTTTTCTTATCCCATTATGTATCCCCATTCCCTGGAGGAGGCATTTGAAACTCAAGGTGACTGCCCAAGGTGATGGAACCATGCTTCTAAACCAAGACTTCTCACTCCAAGGCTTCTGTTCTTCTTTTGAAATCCTCTGAAACAATGACTTTATTCTATACATTCATACAACTCACTTCTCCTGTAGATTCCTACCTCTTAGAGACTTCAACTCAGATTCTTTCTCTGATGGAATAGGTAGCTCCGGATTCTGCCCTCATTTGTTAGGTAGATTAAGGCACACAGAGGCAAAGCGGTTTACTGACCTAAAGGACTGAAAGCTGTCTTATAGCAGAATTACGATTAGCTCCTGCTCTCAGAACATCAGTTTGTTCTGAAATTCACTAAAACGTACAGCCTCTTAAAATGCTCACCATCCTGCTGATTTATAAAAGGCAGCCACTGAGTCAAAGAGATGCAGGGAAGTGGTATTTGAAATAAAATAATTCTATAAATGTGCATTCATTAACTTCTTCATTCAATAAGAATTTTCAAAGACTTGCTCTTGCAGAACTGTAATTAATATATGATTTAGATACTAATAGGAAAAAGGCTGGCAGGGAAATTTCTAAGATTTCTCTCTGGGGCTTGTTTGGCTTTTTAACCACCACAGTTTAACGTATCACCTAACATTTAGGTCTGCTTTTCCTCATTTTAGAAGTTATATCCACAAGTGGAAAATGGGAGAGTGAAATCGAACACCAAATCTTTTCCTTGCTTTTATTAAAACTGATGAAGTTCTACTTTTCTGAGGTATCATTCTTATTTGTGAGATGTCCTTGCATCGTTTTCCAGTGTACTATTGATTTATAATACAATTTCTTTGTGTTTTTTTTTTTACTAATTACATTATCTCTAACATCTTCAGAGTTAATACTTTTTAGTGACAACATGACAAAGAGTATGACTATTTTTTCCTTCTCGACTTTATAGCATCTTACCCTTCCTGGATCATCTCTCCTTCCAACTTGGTAGCCTTATTTGAAATTTATTCACCAAACCAAACCTAAAGCAGATGAATACTTAAATTATGAAACCATCAGAGCTAAATAAACCACTGAGTTACATTATGAAAGTTTTGAAAGAAGCATATTTTATTCTAAGCGATTAAGCTAGGTATAATTTTAGTTAATTATCTCAACAATGATCCTGAACTAAAGGTGGATTTTAAGATCCACGACACTATCAGATATAGGATCATTTTCAATGGATATCCTGAAGCTCAGATGTGAATCTGGGCATTAAAACTATTTCTAGGGCCACCTGGGTGGCTCATTCAGTTGAGTGGCCAACTCTTGATTTCAGCTCGGATGGTGATCACAGGGTCCTGGGATTGAGCCTTGCATCGGGCTCTGTGCTCAGCTGGGACACTGTGCTTGGGGATTCTCTCTCTCTCCCTGTCTTCCATTGCCCCTCCCCCTGCTAGTGTTCTCTCTCTCTGAAATAAACAAATCTTTATAAAAAAATTATTTCTATCTTGGCAAAATAAAGCTCTAAGTTTATGTTACTGACTCGTGGCACTATGTGACAGGTCTCTTTCTGCCCGTCCCTATCTCTCAAGTTTGGGAAGTATTGGGGATCCCAACCGGCCATTTAATAGTCATAAAATTCAGTTGATAAATATCAGGTTTTGTTTTTTGATTTTTTTGTTTTTTGTTTTTGTTTTAGTTTTTTCCTAATTCAGAGACTTAAAATCGGAAATCCTTGACACCCAGAGCAAGTCAGTAGGCATTGACCCTGCAAGCACGCCTCTGGTGAAGGCACGCGGGCCCACACCAGGGACCAGAGGGACCATTCAGAAGCCTGTGTTGACCATCTCACCTGATCAATTATGTTTGGGGAAGAGAAAGAAAGAAGAAATTACATTTCGAGCAATACCTTGGGGAGGCCGCCGATGGCAATTATCCTGTATTCGAAACGAAATATGAATACGGATTTTGCCCTGCTTTTATATAGACAGCCTCTTACTTGTGGTCAACTCCGCAACACTACATTTTGATGTTATCACATTCTTTTCTGGAACAAAACCCAACAGCCGTTTTTAATGAAAACCTTTCTCCAAAGAATGCTCCAACCTTCCCCACTCCCACCCAGCTGAATTTCAAATAATGTTTAATTCGCCTTGGCTTTCAGAGTCTGTAGAACATAAGCAATCGGCTGTGCTGAAGATGGAGAAGAAATGTTTTTACAGTTCCACAAATGTTTCTAATTGGCAAGAGCGTGTTGTTAATGGGAGATAAATTGCCTGCAGTGGGTGTGGGTGGGTGTGTCACGTGCGTGTGTGCTCACGCAGGCCCACATGCAGGCACCCAGGTGGCGGTAATGACGGGCGCCTGTACCTGGGCTTCACCAAGTGCCCCGCACTGCGAACTGTCCAGAGCTGAAGATTCAAGAGGGGGGTGGGGGGGGAGCCCCGGTTGCAGAGCAGAGGATGGGACGAGGTCGATAGCTGGTTTCCAACCGGGACTCAGATCCTGGGCAGCGGGCCCACCACTCTCCCATCAGGAACAGTGAACAAGGATCTTGTAAAATACACAGACCGAAGGAAAATGACCCTTAGTGACTGAAACCAGCTGTGTCAGGCTTCTCGCTGTCTCTCCTGATTTGCTCTCTCACATAAATGGATGTGGTAGAGGATGAGAGAAAGTAAACAGAATCATTTTTTCTCTCTTGCAGCCACACCTCAGTAAGAGCCCTGGTTTTTATAGCTGAAAAATATATGTTTATTTGCTCATTAATTTTCCCCTCTCTCCCTTGCCTTTTCTTGGCATTGAGTAGAATGTTATTTAAAACAAGACACAGTTCAGCTTCAAAAAGAAAAATCATTCTGCAAAATACAGCTTGGACTCATTTAATGGTTATTCATCATCCCTGAAAGGGTGGGGTACAAATATCTATATTTGGTATACTTTAATGATTTAGACTGCAATGATCCGTGTTGGCACGAGGATACAGGGAAGCAGTAGGCTCTTTAGGACTTTCAGAAGTGCCCCAATCATTTATTGGCACTGCTTTCCTTCAAAGAGGACACAGGCTGGTGCTTGGACGGTGGACTCAACCCCAAGGCCTGAGGTTCTCTAAGGGATGCCTGAAAGTCTTCATTTCCTCGCTGAAGTGTGTGTTTTCTCCCCTGTGCTGAAAAAGCTTTGGTTTTATGCATTTCCTTCAGGTAGTGGCAAATAATGATGTGCCTAACGCAGTGCCTGGCACATAGTAGAAGCTCCATCAATATTTGTTGAGGGAATAAATAGGTAAATGGAATGTTATGAGCCTTGCTAGTGTTATTGTCTTGGCGTGAAATATGCAAGAATAGACTTGAGGCAATCAAGTAATTTCCCTTAACAGGACAAGCTAATTATTTAAGATGAAGATCTGGTGCATGGTATTTATTTGTCAGGCTCCATTTGCTCCTAATTAAAGGTGGAAAACTTGTTTGTAGCATTGGAGGGGTGACCTAGTGACCCACTACTAAGCCGCTTTTCAATTTTCCGTACCGCTTTTCCAGGGGAAAGGTATCAAGAGAAAGTGAAGGAACATTCCTTTTGTTTCTTTACGTTTTATTTTTTCTGTTATCACTTTTGGGAGGGCAGGCCGGGTATGGAGCCTGAAGCTCTTTTGATAGTACTTCTACTGCCTGTCTGCCTCCATGACTTCTCTACTCTTTTCTGCTGACTTTGGTTGACCGATGAAATCATCCTCCCAGACAGATAGCACCTGCAGCGATCCAAGATGAAAATGCTGCATCCTCATGAGCCTCAGAAGTTTCTTTCATTCATTCATTCATTCATTCATTCATCTGTACAGTCATTCCAAAAATATGAATTTAGTGCCTACCATGTACCAGGCTCTGTGCTAAAGCTGTGACTTTAACAACTGAGCAAAATCCAACGTGGTTCCTGCTCTCTGGAAGCTTATGGTCTGGAATCGTTGATGGATATGAATTGAATAATCATATTAAAAATCTTAACTACAAACTGAATTAAAAAGAGGAATATGGCCCTACTGGGACCAGGCAATAGCAGGAATTGATTTTGACCAGGAGACCAGGGAGAATTTTACTAAGGAGGAGCCAAGAGCTAAGAGCTATAAAATGTCTGAAGAGGGGCGTCTGAGTGACACAGTCGGTTGAGCGTCCCACTCTTGGTTCTGGCTCAGGGCATGTTCTCATGGGTTGGGGGACGGAGCCCCGCATGAGGCTCTGGGCTGGGCAGGTGGGGAGTCTTCTTGAAGATTCTCTCCCTCTGCCCCTCCCCCCACTCATGGGCACTCTCTCACTTTCTCCCTCTCTAAAATAAATAAATAAATCTTTTTAAAAATAAAAATAAAATGAAGAAAGGGAAAGAGCGTTTCAGGCAAGAAGACTATCAAATGCAAAGGCCTGTGGAGCCTGCGTGGGAAGAGCAAGGGCTGATGGGAAGGTAGGGCCACACCCCTCAGTGTCTATGCATAAGCCATAACGTCCTCTGAACATTAGAGAGACCGAAGGGTCATAAACCCAAGGATAAGGAGGAAGTGGGAACAGGAAGAAGGGACACATGTACTTTATCAGATTGGTGGGCGAAGGCGGGAAGGGGGAATACAAGTATCCATTCTTTACAAATGTAACAAAGGAGGTGATCATTGTAAGCCCAGGATCCTTTGCTGCACTGGAGCTTCCTGGAAATTCTTACATTCACGCTTCTGTCTGCCAAGTTTCAGAAAGAGTTTATCTGGATCTTCACTGTGTGCTAAGTAACCATGCGCTGGACCATGCACCAATGGCATCTTGTCTTGTCATTTTATCGTAGACCTGTCTTTCTTTCTGCCTTTCTTTTGATGATAAGGAGGTGGCATAACATAGTTTATAACTGTTTTTGGCAAATGTGTATGGTATGCCTTCCGGCACCTTCTTTCTTGGTTTAGAGAACAGGCTGTGGAGGTAGCATGCCTCTACACCTCTCCAGTGGTGTGTGAGCTTGAGCAGGGGGCTTAGCCTCTCTTTTAGCCTCGCAGGATTGTTCTAAGGATTAAGTGAGACTGAGGAGTGGTGTGCAGTGGGTGCTCAAGTAATGCCAGCCATTGTTATTAGCTAGATTCACTCATAGAGAAAGGTGTCGAAGATATACTGTTAAGGAGGACAAAGGCAAGTTACTTGGGGGAGTGGAGCTTCGTGGGAAAAGGGTAGGCAGGTGGCTTTTAGTCTTTCACCGCATATTCTTGTAGGAGTTGGTTTTTTTTACTACATAGCTGTATGTTTTCATAATAATGAAACTACAAAGAATAGTTGAGGAAGTTTATCAACAGTACCCGATTTCAAAAGACAGCCAAAAAACAGTGACTTCAATATAATCTTTTTCATAATTTTCTTCACCCTGAAGTTTGGACATGTCATTTGGAAACTTTTCTTGGGATAAAGAAACATGTATCTGAAGTCCAGCAGTTCATTTTATTTTATTTTTTACTTCTTTTGCTTAGGTTATATTCAAATAAGAATCTTTAAGTTCCATGCTATTATTATCCCACTGTGATGAAATTATTCTACTTGTTCCTCCACCTCTTTCCCAGGGATTCAGGAAGCTTAACTTCTTCGGGATTACTATGATGAAGGTCAGTAGCTGATACTCATGAAAGAGGAAGCAAGTAGGCTTAATGGTCACTGAATCTGGATGTAGGAAATGTTTTCAATGATTATCTAATCTTAGGATAGAGTCCGTCACATATCCCCCTCCCTCTTATTTTATTTTTCTTTTACAAGTGGAGGTTCTTGGGCGCCTGTGTGGCTCAGTCCATTACGCATCTGCCTTCGGCTCAGGTCGTGATCCCAGGGTCCTGGGATCGAGTCCCGCTTTGGGCTCCCTGCTCAGCGGGGAGTCTGCTTCTCCCTCTACTCCCCGCTTGTGCTTTCTCTGTTGCTATCTCTACCTCTCTCTCTCAAGTAAATAAATAAAATCTTAAAAAAAACAAACAAACAAACAAGTGGAGGTTCTTTGTATTTAACTAAAGATTTTGATGAATTCAGTTGGTATTTATCAATAGCTTACTCCACCCAGTCGAGAGTCATTAATATTGTACAGGGCTGGAGCAGGGTTGCTTTGACCATCATTTAAATACAACTCTTCCTTTTTGCAGTGATTGCACATCACTGTCATTAATCAGATAAGAATACAAATCAGGAGAGAGCTTTGAGTCCCCTAGCAAATACTTCATGGAGCCTGTGTGAGCTTGCCAACCAGACTATCATCACTGCAGAAGATACGTTTCCAAGGAATAACTGTATTATACAGTACTTAGCACATTGTGCCCCTCAGGATATGATGATAATTGCCTGTGTACAAGAAAAGGCAATTTTCAAGAAACTGTGACTAAGTTGATTACCAACTGATTCTTTAAATCGGGGCCAGCAAACCATGGCCCATGGGCCAAATTTGGCCCCCTGCCTAATTTTGCACAGCGCACGAGCTAAAAATGGTTTTTACATTTTTAAATGATGAAAAATCTGAAGTAGAATAACATTTCATGTCATGTGAAAATTATATGGAATTCAAACTTCCTGTTCCTGAATAAAGTTGTGTTAGAACACAGCATGCTCATTGATTTACACACCGTCTACAGCTGATTTGCCCCAAAAGAGCAGAATTCAGTAGTTGTGACAGAGAGCATAAGGCGTGCAGTAGTAAAAATATTTACTATCTGACTTTTTATAGACAAGTTTGCTGATCCCTGCTTTAGATTCAGGTAGAAGTTATTTGTGTGCACGTCTGTATGCTTGTTAATGGATAATGCTTTTGTGTTAGAAATATGCCCGGTGATACGGCCGTCAAAAAAGCTGTAGAATGCAATCCAAATCTTTCCACGTCCCTCACTTCCTTCCCAAAATCAGAAGAAAGTTATTGTGTGAGAAAAATTAGGTTATCAGGAGGGACTATGAGAAATATCATGGTAACAAATCGAGAAGACCTACCCACTGCCTCCGAAAGTTATAGATCATGAATCCAATTTGAAGTCCTAAAATTACATCAATACTATTCCTGTACCCTGAAATTTGAAGTTATTTCCTCTTTGTGTTCGAGAAGTCTTTTGAGAGGAAGAAATCTTTTATTCTTGTGAGCCTTACAAAACACAGTGCTGTATCAGATGAGCCCTTTGTTCAGTGACATTATCATATTGGTTTTATTTGGTTTATATTTACATTCAGCTGCCAATGGGATACGATGAATAATCGATAGTAGGAAACTAGTAGGAAATACCTTTTAGGAGACTGTCTAAATCTTGACAGGGTATCCAGCTCATCTGCCGTGACAGTTGAATTAACATTTCCAACTGACATTGACCCTCCTGCCTACTAAGATATATATGGAAATTTGAAATTAATATAAAAGTCATACCACCAACCAATAAACAATTACTAGCAGTAGTACCATAACATAGAATTGAAATATGAGTCCTTTTGATTCAAAATCCCTCTTCTGTACACGACTGACCTCAGTTGTCCCCTCTTGTTTTGTTCTGTTTCAGAGGTTGAAGGCCGCGTTGACTCACCACCCAGCTGCCATGTCAAATGGGAATATGAACACCATGGGACACATGATGGAAATGATGGGCTCCCGGCAGGACCAGACGCCACACCACCACATGCACTCACACCCACATCAGCACCAGACACTGCCAGCCCATCACCCATACCCACACCAGCACCAGCACCCAGCACACCATCCTCACCCTCAACCCCATCACCAGCAGAACCACCCACATCATCACTCCCACTCCCACCTTCACGCGCACCCTGCACATCACCAGACCTCGCCACACCCACCCCTGCACTCCGGCAACCAAGCACAGGTAGACCCTTTTATGATCTCTTTCCCCCTTGTTGTTATCAGTGCGAGCTCTAATGCAGGGTTCATTGGCAGCAAACTGGTTTGATGAGCTTGGGTGTTCTCTCTCACTCTTGGGGGAGCTCTGTTCTTTCTTAGGAAATAATGGCATCCTGTAAGACCCTCCCAGATCCTAGTTTCTAGAAATAATATGATCGATATCAGGTCTAGTCTCTGGGGGCAAATGTAAACTTCAGTTCTCCAAAATCTGTTTTTTTTTGCAGTGTGTTACAAAGGTAACTCTAAAAAAGTAATACTGATGGGAGGATTAGGAAGAATTGAAGCATCTGAAGAAAGATGTGAATAAAGAATGAGAAAAATAAGTTAATTCTAGCCATGGTTTTAACTGCAGTGCTTTACAACATAGAGACTCAATTTTGGCACCTGTAAAATGAAAGTTAAATACGATGGGCAGTCTTCTGAATAACACTAAATGCTAAAAAGCTAAAGAATAACAGTTCCAGGCAGACAAAGGAGCTCGGTAATGGATGATAGGCCATAAGGTGCTGTGTAAATGAGGAAGAGAGGTGACTCATGCCACCTAGTGTGAAATGTGTTGGAGGGAGCAGAGAGCCAAGCTCTGTAGATGGTTGGTTCTAGAGAAAGGCCAAAGCCAGCATTTAGACACAACTGAAGGAGGGTTGGGGGACCAGGCAGACGTTATGTCACCCAGCCCACGAAGAGAGGCGGGTCCGTGTACCTGAGTAAGTTTTAGTAAGTGGATGAAGGCCATGTCTAGGAGCATGGCTAGCCCCAGACACTTTGGATCTTCAAGCAGGATGACCTTTGTCAGTCCCCTCCACCCATTCCACACTGCCAGGTTCCAACCAGTTGGGTCAGAATGGTATTGGGAGCTTGGAATCGCCAAATAACACTTATTCACCATCTCCTCCATCATCTGCCTCCAGACCTCACCCAAGGCAGTTTGGGAGCTTTAGAACCCTCTCCTCTAACACACACCAAACTTGGACGGCCATCGACAAAATGGGTCATTCACAAGCAACTCTCTGATCTGTTCAATAGATAAGCTTATTCATTAGGTCAGCTTACTTTTGCAAAGGTAGTTAGAGGAATTCTATATAGCAAGTAAGAGTGCAGGCTTTGGAGTGAGAAATCTGTAAATTCTTTTCCCACCTTACTTGCTGGTGTGACTGTGGTCAGTTAGCTAAACTCCCTAAGCCTCAGTCGTCCCATCTGCAAAATGGGGTAATAATAGACAAAACTCATCGACTTTTAGGAGTATTAAGAGAATGTCTGTAAAGCCCTTGGCACAGGAATCAGTACACAGGAATTAGCCATGATTAATTCCAAACTGAAGTAATATGATAGACGTTTAGCAAGTAGTTCAGCAATAAAATGCCGTCCAAAGCATCTTTTTAGTCAAACGCCATAGTAGGACATGGAGACAGTTAGAAGGGACAAAGAAAACTAGAAGTGCAAAGATAGGCAAATAAATTCACATGTGTACTTACTTTTTTAAGGAAAAGGATAGCATCAAGTTTTGGTTGCCTTGTCAGCTTAGTTACTTCACAGACAAGTTTAACTGTTAGTTGAATATAAAAGCCATTCATTAGCTAATTACCAATTAGCCAGTTGCCCTCCATTTCAAGTCAGTAAGTGGCCAATTGTATATGTAATTAGTTAATTGCATTATAATTAGCTACACAAACAGTTGCTTTTTAATCCCATAGGGCAAGAGTATAGGTTGTTCTTGTTAAAGTTTGAACAAGATCATTCAGACAATACTCAAAATGCCACTCTTAAATTATGTGAACTTGGCTGATTACTGAGATCTTGTCATATTGCTTAAGCATACGATGATTAGAGCATTAGGAACAGAAGTTTATTAAGGCCCTCCCAACTGGGAGATTCTAATATGACTTGGAATAAATTTGTCTTTATGAAATAACAATTCATTATTTTTTTATCAAAAGCTTCAGAGCATCTATGCCAACAGAATTCTATTTTAAAAATAAAATAAGTAGTGGGGTGCCTGGGTGGCTCAGTCGGTTAAGCGGCTGCCTTCGGCTCAGGTCATGATCCCGGGGTCCTGGGATCAAGCCCCACGTCCGGCTCCCTGCTCAGTGGAGAGCCTGCTTCTCCCTCTCCCTTTGCCTGCCTCTCTGCCTACTTGTGCTCTCTCTGTCAAATAAATAAATAAAATCTTAAAAAAAATAAAAAAAAATAAAATAAAATAAGTAACAATAATTACCAGGGACATAAATTCTGGTCTTAGGGTTCTCTTGCACGTAAGGATGTGATTTCGGAGTCCTGGTGTCACTCCTCAGTCACTAGGAATTTCTCTTATCCAAACTACACTTTGAACCCTGAACCTGGACTGAGCCTGAAACAACCACATAACGTACCCCCTTGGGAAAAGGCACAGAAGTGTCAGAGATAAAGGTTGGTTGAAGTTGGGGTGGGAGAATACAGTATCAAATGCAAGGTCTTGGCAATGGAGATTCAAACCGTTTTGCCTACTTGAGAATCTTGTCCAGACATCACAAATTCTCAAAAAGAAATGGCACAGGCAAAAGTGGCCAGGTTCGCAGGTTCCTTCCTAATGCTTTGCTTTGAGGCAGTTAGCTCAGCAGCTAGCATCTGAGATGACAAGTGCTAAACCTTTGCCAGTAACAAGGATGACATCTTCACCAGCCACTTCAACAATTAATTCATTTTGTTATTTCTCTGTGATTGGGAGGAAAGGAATCACCAATAAGCAGTTTTAGAAAATGTCTCTGGTTTAAATAAAATTACCAAGATGCAGTCCAACTTCAGTCCTGAGCCTGATTCTTCTACAGTGAGTCATATTAGCTTTGATAGAGTTTAGGATTAAAATATATCACTTTCAGTCAGCCAACGTCAACCAGTAGCCATTATTAGTGCAATTACAGTCATTCTGATTGATTTCAATCATAGAACTGGAATGTGGTAGGAAAGGTAGCTGCACTTTCTTTTAAACACTTTTTCTGCCTGTTATTTCTGTAGGTTAAATGTCTCTTGTAAAACAGCTTTATAGATATTATAGCCATAAGCCTGAGTGACTGAGAAATGAGAAGGGGAAAAAAAAAAAAACACCCTTTATGGAGAGTGAAGAAAGGGGGAAGGAGTGCGGTGCATTAGGGAAAGCATTAGGTGTCCAGACACATAAAGAGTCAGTCTTGGAAATTTCACTCAGTGCTGTGTGTCTGCCTCATGGAGGGAAATAAAGCTATATGGGCAGGACTCTCCAAAACTTGAGGCACTGCTGAGCCCCTTGCAGCTCTTAGAAGGAATCTGTAAGTATAGTAACACTTTTTGATGAAGTGCTTTGCCACTCCTAGGGTTTCCTTACAATGTAAGTATCTGGTGATTCCCAGCCACCCCTCCCTGTAGCACAGACAGGTGTATTACGGGGCTCTGGGTTGCGCCGGGCATCCATTGCATAAAAGGCCTGCCTCCGGCAGATCTCCAAGGAGCAGATGTACCCATCTGGAATTTGCCGGTCCCGCTGGGCCCTTTGCATTAAGAACTCTGAAATGGCAAAAAATATGATTTCAAGCTGCTTTCTGGGCTTCAAAGGGTTCTTTGGTAGGAGTCACAGTGGTAATGATGTCCCAGAGGTGTGTTCTAGCAACACGGTTTTAACACCAGGAAAACGAAAGTTCAAAACCTGCCCAGAAGGAGTTTCTACAGATGACAGAAGACTCGTCAATATTGTGACAAGAGCCCTGATCTCTCTGTTGTCACCTGTAGCCCTGCATTGGCACGTTAAACCTTTATAAAACGCACCTTAAATAAAACATGTTTAACATCTGAAGGAGAAAAAAAAATATATTTCCTCTGCCATGATTCAGCCAAATGCCTGTCAGGGAAAAATCTGTTTGACTCTGTTTCACAAGTCATTTCTGTGTCTTGCCAAAATATCACAGAAGATAGTTTGGCAGTGCTTTTTCTTTTCATGAGCATGATTTCACTGTTGACTTCGTTCTTAGAAAACAAGTTCGATCTGCTTACTAAAGCAATCAGCTCTCTGTGCTTTGTGTTCCAACACCAGCTTGGGTTTCCTCTCTCACCCAGCACGTTCCTTCTCTGTCCCCATCCCCCCACTCCGTCTCGTGCCCACAGGTCTCACCAGCGACACAACAGATGCAGCCAACCCAGACAGTACAACCGCCCCAGCCCACAGGGGGGCGCCGGCGGAGGGTGGTGGACGAGGATCCCGACGAGAGGCGGCGGAAATTTCTGGAACGGAACAGGGCGGCTGCCACCCGCTGCAGACAGAAGAGGAAGGTCTGGGTGATGTCACTGGAAAAGAAAGCAGAAGAACTCACCCAGACAAACATGCAGCTTCAGGTGCAGGCCGCTGTCTCTTTCCTCGGGACTCAAAGGCCCTGTGTACGGTTGGCATTTCCTGCCCCCGGCAGGCGCTTGTTCACCTAAACAGTAATACCACAGAGCAACTGCATGCAGGCTTACTCCCCAAGCTTTATTCGCGCCAGGACACTGCACAAAACAAAATAAGCATTCAGTTTTAAATCAACCTGCCTACAAAGCTCTGATCAGGGAGAACCTGCCCAACTGAGTTATAGGGCCGTGAGCACAGGCTTTGGTCAGATGGAGGTTCACACTCTTGTTCAGCAATTAGTTGTGTTTAACCTGGCCCTCAGTTTCCTCATCTATAAAATGGGAATAATAACCTCATAGAGTCGCTGGGAGTCATAAGTGAACTAATGTCTACAAAGCAGTTCCCCGGTACCTAGCACATAATAAATCTTCAGCCCAACGGTAGTTCTTTATATTCACCAGGGAGGGGGTTGCTTTGCCTTCCACCAGATTACCTCTGGTTTGGTTTAATGGAGGAAAGGAACGTTTATGGTTATTATTTTGCTCTAGAAGAAAAGACATTATTCCCATCTCATTTGCAAACTCAACAAGATTTGAATCTTGTGGGATTTTTCCCTTTCGTGGGTGGCTCAACAGGGGACATTTTTCTAACAAGGCCCCTTCTGGGTGCATTTGAGAGAAGGGGAGAAGAGTCTAGTACCAGGGCCTCTCCAGCAGACCTCATGCTATACAAATGATGCGTTCAGGGAGTCTGTTCTCCCATGAAAAGGAATGCCCTCTCCACCAGCAAAGAAAGAGCAACTAAATAGATTACATGATAAGTATGCAGAGAGAGCAGTAAGAGTTAGGGATTGTAGCCCAGCGCTTCTAGGAGCACAGAGAAAGGCTGAAGAGTGGAGGGAAGCGGGAAAAGATTGCCCCAAATAGGGAGGATCTGTACCTTAGTAGTTTGTAGGCTCCCTTCCCCCACCTGGTTCTCTGTGCATCCTTAGAAA
This sequence comes from Neomonachus schauinslandi, assembly GCF_002201575.2. Taxonomy (NCBI): domain Eukaryota; kingdom Metazoa; phylum Chordata; class Mammalia; order Carnivora; family Phocidae; genus Neomonachus; species Neomonachus schauinslandi. Next base: position 59,057,755 of record NC_058414.1, read on the forward strand.
GGAACAGTAGGGGTGCCAAACCCCCAAAACTTTTGCATATTCAATGCATTCAATGGAAATGGCCTTGGAGCAGCCAATGTATAAATTGCAAATATATAAAGAAATTTGGGGTTATGCATGAACTGCATATGGATGGTCTCATTTTCCCCTAAATTTATCATCCTTTTTGTGATAGACATGAGAAAGAAAATGGGAAACATATATAGCAGATATGGGGGAAATACAGTAAGCAGTCCTCCCAGTGGCTTCTATGTGCATGAAGGTGGGAGCTGTGTTTTATCTTATTGCCTTCTCCCCCTACTCTCTACCCCCTGTTTCTAGTATAGTGTCGAGCTAACCTGCTGAGTCCCTGAGTGTCTACACTCAATATCTGCTTGTTGAATAAATGAATGAGTTCCCTATCTCTGGAGTATCCAAGCACTGACTGCCTGACCACTTGGCAGGGAGTCAAGCCACAGTGGGATGGCTGGACTCTAACACCACGAAAGTCGTTGCAACTTGAAAATCTGTAGTTCTAGAATCCCCACAGCCACAGTGGTATGTGAGAAGCTTTTAGGTAGAAGATGGTAAGCACTTTTAACATTCAGAGTAATCATGTTTTTATGTTTATGTGTATTGAAAAATGTAATTAGAACATCAGGACTTCAGTTTCAGAGATACTCTTGGTAAGGATGAGGCTAAAATATTAAATAATGAGTTAATTTGTACAAACATGTTAAGTCAATAAAAACTCTGGTGCATGTGGATCTAGCAAATATTACAGACACTGGCTCTGCAATGACGGAAGTGCGGAAATCCCTGGAATTTGCTACCAGTTCTGAGGTTTGCAAGAGGACCGTGAAAATGGGCAGGATTTCTCAATCTTGGCACTATTGAATTTGGGGCTTGATAATTCTCCATTGTATCCTGTTCATAGTAGATATTTAGTAGTATCCTTGACCTCTACCCACTAAATATGAGTAGCACCCTCTACCCCACTCCCAAGTTGTGACAACCAAAAAGTCTCCACACATTGTCAGATATCCCCTGTGGTGGCAAAATCAGCCCTAGTGATTGAAAACCACTGCCTTAGATGAAGGAGCCATGAATAGCCAGCTGGCACATATCAGATGCCAACAAATGTTTAAATCAGTTTTAACTAAAATGAGTCCTTGCAGAAATATTTCAGCGTATTGACTATGGTGCTGGAGCTTGAAAACAGAAAGAGATCATAGCAGAGATCCAGGAAAAGTGGAGATGCTGGTCTACCTTGTGGTCAGATATGTTCATGACTTGGCATATGCCTCCATGTTATTGCTCTTACAAAACACATAAGGTAAATTTACCCTTTACGAGACCCTAATCCATTAATTTCCACCACTCTTTAGAACCATACATGGCTAAGGAAAAAAGATATTAGCATTCTAGCCCCCGAAAACGAGGGGGAAAGAAGTTCTATTTGGTCTATCAACAGGCACCAGTATTTTTGGTTGCTAAAGGAGTGCCCAAGGGAAGGAAGGGACAGTCTCTGAAAAGACTAAATTCTTTGTGTTTTCCAACCACTGCTTTGCTTCAGAGGGACAGAAACCACAGCCGTTCCGTGTTTTCAGTGATGCTGAGTGCTCTGCATCATGCCTTGTGATGCTGGAGCGGATATGCAGATTCTGCTACCTTTGAATGACCCTTTCCCTCCTACTGGACCTTTGTCAAAAGAAAAAGGTGTCTCTCTTGAGGCTGGTCCAGTGAGCCAAATTTTAAGTAAACAGAAATGGAAGGTGCTAAGCAAACAAACTCTAGCCAAATGGAATATCCAAGGTCTGGATGGCCAGCTGCCACTTTTGAGTTGTTTTTCAGCTTAGAACCTTTTAGCTGGGCTGCAGAGTTTCAGATTGGAAAAAATCAGACCTAAGAAAACAAAATCAAACTCCCAGCCTTCATTTCCTTGTCTCACAACAAATCTGTACCCAAGAGGTCAACACAGGTATAGGAATTGAGGGAAATACTAGAAATCACACGATCTGACATTTTTGTATAGGGAGAAACTGAGGCCAGGGGGACATGAGGGTCTTCCTGAAAGTCACACTAACAGCACGTAGTAGGAGGAGGACCCAGGCAAGTCTTCTCTTGACCCAACCCATTGCTCTAGGATCTTTCATTGTAGAGAATTCTTAAACTAAAGGAACCCACGTGCTTTTCTCTGACAGAGTAGCTAAAATCAGCTCTGAATTCATCAGCAACTGATGGGGTGCTCAGTGGATTGTTTGTGTGCAGCAGACGATATGGAAATCATCTGGTCGCCCATGGAAATAATTGCTTTTTTTTTTTTTTTTAGTGCAAAGACACATGGCCTAAGTCGCTGCTGAAATTTTAGACACATGAGCCCAGGTTTGGGACTTGGCAAGGGAATAGGCCAGATGGGAACTGTTGCCTTACAAATTGAAAGTCCTTTGTTTTAGCGTGAACCAAACCTGGCCTCAACTAATCTACAAAAAAGAAAAAAATAAGCGGGGAGGGGCTATCTTGTAGGGCCCATTTTGATAATTATTTTTTTGGCACAGACTACTGCTTGCATCAAAAAGCATTCTGGGTTTATCATATTAACAAAATGACATCCCCAAAGCGAAAAACTGCAAAGGTAGCTATTAGGGACTTCTTGGAGTACTTGTTTAAAGTATGTTATTATGGGGTTGAATGTCTCTAGAGGGGCACTACTTCATCCCCCAGACAACCTTATGGGTGAAAGAACAGATGAATCCAACTGCATCTAGCCTCCGACAGTCCCTATCTCAATGGCTAACTGCTTTAGGGTAGCAAACCCAAACAAGGTTCAAAAAATGAAAAAATGAAGGGCTGTTTCAACAGGATAATTCATACCTGATTATTGATACTTGGCTTTGGTAAAGTACTTTTATACAAAGACCTAGAACAATTACTATAACCCACGCAGGGGAGTAAAAAAAATATTGGTGATTTGCCTCAATTCTTAAAGCAAGGTAATTCAGAGTAAGAAGGTGCCTCCGGAAGGCCTGGTTTTTATTTCCCTACTAGAGCTGCAGGCAGCATTTTATTTCTTTCATGCATTTTGAAACATTTGCTATCTGGTGATTCTCTTCCAAAATGAATTCAAGGTGATTCTACTTGTGTTCCCTTCAAAAGGGTTTTTATTTAAAATCTAGTCTGGCATCTCCTTTGGCAGTCAGCGTGGAGACTGGAAGATGATTATGCGTGCGCACGGCCCACGGTCCACCCTGCTTTCTCTAGGGCAGTGATTCTCAACCTTTCTTAATCCAAAGCCTCCCCCGTGGAATCTGATGAAGGCTTGACAGGCTCTGTCAACAGTGTGGACCTATACGAGGATGCGAGGTTGTGTGCTAAACCAAAACCGTAGATAGAGCTTTGCAATCTGCCCTGATAAGATTTGGAAGCACACAAACTGCGCTCCCTCAGGAAATGCGAGACTCGAAATATAAGCCTATCTGAGAATACCAAAAGCAGTTAACTAATGAATAAAAAGTAAAGATCGAGTCCTTCGTTCGATTATTAGGTAGTTAGCTTTCTCCATAGAAGGCAAAACAGAAACACTCAAAGAATAAACAACTATGTTGCCGGCGAGAACTAGAGAACTAGTCCCACCATCTTGTTTTACGTTAGTTTGATGCGGCAAGTGGGGAGGCGCAACCATATTATTCTGAAACCCCTGTTGAGAGCTCTTTTTCCTGCTGGAAGCTGCCCCATGAATTTCTGTTGCTTCTGTGGCCATTAGACTTTAATTTCATCCTTATCAGCATCGTGATTACGTGTGTACGATCTAAACAAGAGGCTGTTTGTTCTTCTTTATGGAGAATATTTATCAGCATTCATTTTCCAACCGTAAGATAACTAACATGATTACTAACACATTACTTTAAGAAATATATCCTTATTCACATATATCTTTCAGGTTCCTACACTTTTACAGACCCTCGAAATCCTAGGTCCTCAGTTCCTATACTTACAACGTATAAAGTGCTTTGCTATCCATAGACAAAAAGTGCCACTCAAGTCATCTATTTTATACGGGGCTTTGACACATATGCTGTTCATAGCGGTGACTGGCGCTGTTTTATTGTGACCTCTCATGGAAGCAAAAGGTTTATTGTGAAACAATTTGGGGTGTGCCAAGGATTGTAGGCAGTTAGTTCCTTGTGATTGCAGAAGCCCAAAGAACGGAATTCAAAGTGTTTTTTTAAGGAAGGGGCCATGAACACTTTGTGCCTGGGAGATTGAACACTGCCTAGAAAAGGTGGGATGGAGCAGGACATACTTGGGGAAAAAACGGAGACTAAAATCAATCTCTCCAAGATGGCCACCAGGTGGGATTTTTTTTTCTTTTTTCTTCTAGAAGTGTAAGAAAGCAAGAGAATCTTGTTTTATGTCTTGTTTTGTTTTATTTTCCTTATTTGTTGTTTCCTAGGTCACAGAAGAAAAGTGTGGGAGGATTTAGTAAAAATAGGAGCTTGACTCCATTTTCTAAGAAAGAGTGTCTGCATTATCTGCAGCTAAACTTAGGGTGCAGGTGTCTTGGCGGTTGTGATTTTAGAAAAATGCTGTATCTATAATCCAAATGCAAATAATATGACATTTCATTTTGAGGCCAAATATATATATATATATATATATATATATATATATATATATATATTAGTTTTATATACTAGTTTCTATATTATATATATCATTAGTTTTATATATTATATATTAGTTTTCTTTTTCTCCATTTTCATTTTGGTTTTGTTTTGTTTTAAAGATTTATTTATTTGCCAGAGAGAAAAAGAAAGAGAGAGAGAGAACAAGCATGGGGGAGCGGCAGGCAGGCAGCGGGAGAAGCAGGCTCCCTGCCGAGCAGAGAGCCTGATGCAGGACTCAATCCCAGGACCCCGGGATCGTGACCTGAGCCAAAGGCAGACGCTTAACCGACTGAGCCACCCAGACATCCCTGTTTTGTTTTTTAACCAGGGGTTGCCTTCTATTTAACAGACTAAAAGTAACTTTCTTTTACATATGCCATTTTAAGCAAAGGGCATCTGGGAAAAGCAAGGAAGGCTGTCTGAATTTAAATGGGCATAAAATCAAAGAGGAAAGAATTAGTATTTAAGGCTACAATAAGTTGTTCTAAAAATACAGTTGTCCCACTGACCCCAGAATTGACAGGGGTCAATTTTGGTTTTGATAGGGCCCCTTACCAATTACATTCCTTTGGAGGTGGGAGATGCAATTCACCCTCCTGAATGTTTTCAGATTAAGAGCAATTAAATGATTTATTTGTCCTATTAATGCTAATTTCTCAGATAGGCATTTTTATTTTGTAAAATTTGGAGAAGAGAAAGGCTTTTGTAGGTGAGATTCTTACTACTTTGTTATTTATGTTACTCACCATTTGATTACTTATATTTTGCAAATGAATTTGGAAATGCGAGGTAGTCTTTAAAAAAACAAGCTTCAAAAAAAAATGTTTTTAAATTAACTTTTAGAATCCCAAACTTAGTTTTTTAGGTGATAAATACATGCCTGAAAAGCCAAGTCCATAATGAAAGTGTAGGTACAACTTAATGACAGCAATGTTAAAACACCCTTTTCTGTGTGCATGTTTTTTTAAAGGCTCCCACATGTGGAGTACAATGCCTGGCAGCCACGAATGAACATTGGCCAGAGAGAGGGTATTATTTATCACAACTATAAAATGGCTTGTTTGAGATAGTGCTATGTTTACAGTTTACTTTTATCAAGTGGAAGCACCTTAGAACCAACCAATCTATTCTACATTTATATTTGTAGACAGTGGTGCCAAGTACATTATTCTACAAAGCTATGAATTGGTCTTTGTGAATTACTACATAAAGTGGAGATTCGAGGCACCTATCTAAGTAAATAAGAAACACATACACGTGCAATCCACAACACCCTGATTGTTGATGGCAGGAAGAGTTTATAGACTGAAATTAGCCAAACTAGTTAGTGAACCAATCAAATTAATTTAATCGTTGCCAAAACTTCATTGCCCCTCCGTTCCTGGGCGGACCTCATCCTTCCATTAGAGAATCAACATTTGTCCCATGTGCTTCCATGCCTTCTGCTAAGCAGACATCAGGCAGGGATGCACTCTGTTGAACTATAGCCCATTTGGAAATTCTTTTGGGAAATCTGATGGTAGATCGGTTGGCTTATTCTGAGGACATTTCAGTTTGAAGCCACTAATTCTGCCATTCAATTCTTCTCAATGCATGTGCAACATTCACTTTCTTCACAGATTGAACATGAACCTGAGCTTATCAGTGTGAAGATGATTATTATGAATAGCTAAATTCAGTAGTTGCTCAGTGTGTTAGGCAATATTCTCAGAGTTTTACATCTACTGCCTCATTCAGTCCTCACAACAACTCGAAGAACTTTATTCCGATTTGATCCCCAATTATAAACAAGGTCGCTGAAGTTTAGCTGGCTTATGTTTCCTGCCTAGAGTCACCCAGTAAGTGTAAAGTGGAGATTCCCACCCAAGTCACCTGGCTCCAGAGTCCACTACCTAAAGGGTGTGCTCTGGACTTTTAATAGGATTCAGCTCTTGAGTTAAAAACTTGGTCTTTTCAGAAAGTCCCTGGTAAATGTGAGGACCAAGTTAAAGGCAAGCTACACATTTTCAGGTGAATCCCATTAAATATTATCCTTAATGTCATTCAGACACGGCAGAAAAGTTTGCCAATATCACCGTTGAAAGTGCATGGGGACTTGTACTCTCTGGTCTTTTCAACACGGCTTTGATATGTCTCCTTCCAGAATGAAGTGTCCATGTTGAAAAATGAGGTGGCACAGCTGAAACAGTTGTTGTTAACGCATAAAGACTGTCCAATAACAGCCATGCAGAAAGAATCACAAGGATATCTAAGTAAGTCGTTGACTTTTTTCTTTTCTTAGTGTCCAGGTTTTTTTGTCACTAATTTTGCATTGGATTTTACTGAAAGAGCAAAAGTAAAGCATAGATTGCACACCCCAGCAGATATCATAGTAGAATTCTTCAGTGGCTGCCAGACTATTGCATCAGAGGGATCCCTCTTTTCTGACCCCGTCCCCATGCCCACCACCTCCCGATAATTTCTGGCTAGACTTTCCCTGGCATTTCACATTGTAAAATCCTACCGAATTCCAATTCCACAGCCAGTAGGAAAATAGCTTGCGGGAGCCCAACTACCAGTGGGCTAGCTGCCTTCCAGAGAAATCAGTGGGCTGGGGTAGAGGCATTGGGTGAATCACATCCAATGCCTTCAGGGATGCTGCCTTTTATTCACTGGGCTGAAAAGCTCGTGACCTCAGCTTAGTTTTCCAATAAGTAAAGTGAATCCCTTTCTCTAGACCCCAGTTTCTGCATCTAGAATGTCCGTAAGTTAAATGCTAGCTGAGTGGGGGATGGTGGGAGGAGCAGGGATTCATGGCTGAAGGTCAATTTATTTTCAAATAATTTTTTAGATTGAGCAACACAGATTCTCCCACCACATGTGAGTATTTTTCCACATTTGATATATGGATGGCTTTTTGAAGATACAAACATGGGGAAGTTCACATACCGAGACTCGAGAACACATGCAATCATGTTGCTGGTATAGAAAGCATGGCTTTGCTTGTAGCTATAAAGTGGGAAGGCATAGCTTTTGACTACAGTTTAAAATAAAGTTTTGAAATTAACGTCCAGGAGCAAATGTGTGAAACTCTTCTATTTCTAGTAAACACGTAGTAATGTTTCCCTGAGTAGCCCCTCAGGTCCACCCGAGAAGAGCTATATTGGTGTGTGTGTGTGTGTGCTTTCTCCTAGGTCCGGAGAGCAGCCCTCCTGCCAGTCCTGTCCCAGCTTGCTCTCAGCAGCAGGTCATCCAACATAATACCATCACCACTTCCTCTGCAGTGAGCGAGGTGGTGGGAAGTTCCACCCTCAGTCAGCTTACCACTCACAGAACAGACCTGAATCCCATCCTTTAAAATCCGCCGGTGGGTCAGACCTTGCCTCCAAGAAGAGCTGTCGCATATCATGCGTCCTTTCTTTTAAGGGCATTTTTAGAATTAACTCAGACCTGGAAGACTCCTCAGCCCTTCAGAGACTGGCTTTCATTTTTATAGTTATTATGGAAATGTCGTCTTTTATACTTAGTTATATAAGAAAAAAAGGGAGTTATGCAATTAATTAATCTATCAGCTTGGGAAATGCTTTGGTGCTTTTCTCCAATTTTCTGGTACCAGTTAACTTGTTTATAAACTGAACTCTTTCTGTATATAGACACGGTTTCATTCTTACCAGTCCAGCCCTTTGCCTGAAACATTGAATCTTGTTAAACCGCAGCTTTTAGCCAAAATGAGGCATACCTAGATGTCACGTAAACAGATGCAAGGTAACTGGGTGGTGAGTCTGATGACATCGTAACACACGTTGAGTTTGCGCTGTGATGTCGCCAGAGTTCCAGATAAACACAGAGCCTTTTCCATATTTTTTTCTCTTCCTAAAAAAATTATAAGATCTGCTGATGTCCAAATAAAACCACCGAGCATTTCGCCCCCTCTCCTCCTCCTCTTGGTCCACTTCCTCGATTTGTCCTCTAATTTCCTCCAGTCTTCCTTTCCATTGCCACTTTTCCCTGGGCTCCCTGTGTATTCTTCATTTTTACTTTCTTCTGTTTTATTTTTCCCCCTTTAGCATTGCAGGTAAAGAAGAAAATAATGCTTAAAGGAAAAAAAAAAAAGCAAATCTCAAAAATAAGGATCTAGCCATTGCTTTTCTTGCCTGTAACCCACAGCTGGAGTTCATTCACCTCTTGCTTTTTACAAAATGGTAAGCAGGAGATGTTTAATGTGCCTGATGTAAGGTTTTTAATAATCAGAGCAAATAAAAGGTGGCTTAGCCATAGGTAAGGCACTGTTGAAAGCCAGCTGTGGAGATACCAGGGAAGGGAGCCTTGTAAGCCTCGATTGTGAAGGTCCAGATTATGATGCGGGCTATAACATCACACCCTTGAATTACAACTGGTTTTATATGGCCTGTCTATAAGGTTGAAAATCCATATGCTATATAATGATTCAGAAGGGCTCTATTCACTACACAGATTACATTGTTCAATCATCAGCTGCTAATAGACTAAGATTCACTTTTTTTTTTTTTTCTTAAGCCTATGGAACTGGCTTTGCTGTTCTGGTGGATAAAAGTAGACGCACCACTGGAGGAACAAAGAGAGAAAGAAAACCTAATGTTTCCATAGGGGTGCTTGAAAGCACCTCCCAGAACAGCCAAAGCCTTCTTTGGCTGCTGAAAGAATCCCATGGATATGGCTACTCCACTCTTCTGAATAATTCTGATTTATATTTCCAACAACTTTCATCGATTCGCCCATTATGGAAAGCATATAGCCCTGAACCACAGTTGTGCCTCCTTGAAACAAGCCATTCTACTGTGCTAATGTTTTAATATCACATCTCGCAAGTAACAGGGGCTAATGTTTCCCTCTAGCCGTCTAGACAGGTGCTGGTGTTTCATCTCCATTTGAATGCTTGACCTCCTAACATGAGTGTGTGTGCGTGCGTGTGTGTGCGCGTACGCGCATGCACGCACATTCATGGGATTTAAAATAATAGTATTTTACAAAAGGTGTAGCTTTTATAAGAGTTCAAGAAAGGGAAAGACATGTATGGGTGTGTGTCTATGTGTTTATCTCTCACTATAGCATAAGAATCTATTTTGGAGAAGAAAGAAAATATGAGGGTCGTGAAGCATGATTTTTATAACTAGTTTCAGTTTTATCTAAAAATTTACTTTTTAAATCAGTATTTATCAACAATTTTTTTTTAAATGTATGCAGTGCTTTCAAAAGGAAGTTTTGAGTTTCCAGGGAAACTCATGACTGGCTTTGTGGTCTAGAAATCAAAACAAAAACAAAAACAAAACAAAAAAACAAACACACACACAAACAAAAAAAAACAAAAAAATTTAGAGAAAAAAGAAAAATGCAAAGGATTTTCTATTATATTTTAAACAATCATATCTTTTTTTAAGTATTTTAAATACTGAATTCATAGTTGTTTTGTTTTGCATCCCAGCAGTAACAGCTGAATGGTTGAACCTAACTGGCTTCCTAAGAAATATTTAAGATATATCTGTATTCTGATATTAAATTTAATTTTTTCAAAACTCCTTTCTAGGACCACGTATGTGTCTCTCTAAAAAAGAGAAAGAGCTCGTTGCAATGTTTGCTTGGGTTTTAAATTTTTTTATGTTTTTCTTATTTTTTGCTTTAAGTAAACAAAAACTTTTCTTTCTTTACTGCATGCATAGCACTTAATGAAATGGATTTTTAAAAAATCCACTAGTAATATCAGAATATCCAGGGAGTGGGCTGTCACTAAAATTATGGTTTACTTCGGTTCCACCTCTTGATTGAATATTTAGTTGTTTAACTGAAAGCCTCTGTGGTGAAGAACTTGCCTGAGTTTTCTTAATTCAGCAACTTGACAGTTTGACTGATGTGCATTATATAGTGCTCAATTATGTCTGTTTTTTATGCTAAGTAGGCAAACCAACCACACACACACACACACACGTTAGCAAACGGCTCTCAACATATAATTAGAATAAACTGTCTTCTTGTTATACTTAGAGCCTTTAGGTATGTTCAGTGTGGCAATACAGTAAAATGGAAGGCGCCAGCTCGTTGTCAGAGCGTCTTGAAACCCTGAACAGAAAGGCTCGTTGGTCAAATCCAATACTCGGCTTATCAATATTAAGTACTTCACTGGAAGGTTCAGCCTTCACCAGACCGTGGAACAATCAGTCTCCCTGAAAACCCCTCCGTGCCCTCCATTTTTTGCCAATCTGGGAAAACATCTTTTTTCTGCCCCGTTCTCCTCTCCCACTCAGTTCCTGGGTCATCCACCTATATCTTCACGGATCCATTGTAATGACCTTCAGAGCACCCATCCGGAGGAGGGACGGGCCCTGCAACACTGCCTCTCATTCATATATGGGTTTTTTTATTGGCAGCATCTGCCTTTGAAGTCACTGTCAGCCTACCTGGAAGTTTCTACAGTGCTTCCCCTGCCTTATGTGATGGGACTTGACTTAGATAGGTACCCCTGATGGCATTTCTACCAGCTGATCCTAAATTGAGGCATCCAAATAGTATTTCTTCTTCTTCTTCTTCTTTTTTTTTTTAAAGATTCATTTATTCATTTGAGAGAGCGAGAATGAGAGAGAGTACATGAGAGGGGGCAGGGTCAGAGGGAGAAGCAGGCTCCTCGCCGAGCAGGGAGCCCGATGCGGGACTCGATCCCGGGACTCCATGATCATGACCTGAGCCGAAGGCAGCTGCTTAACCAACTGAGCCACCCAGGCGCCCCAAATCGTATTTCCTCTTAAAAGACATTTCCCAACATATGATGCCAGGACAGGTAGAGTAAATCCTAGCCACAGATGAACGTACTCATTTTAAAGCCTGTGTTAAGCTGATGTTTTTCCTTTACACCCCCACTCATCCCTCCCCACGTCCACGTCAGTGTGTGCGAGTCACAGTGTTCACGCGGCCTGTGGGGGACAGCAGTTTGTGCGGTGTCACTGATTGAACTGTGATAATTAGGATGACTTACTTGGAGCAAATGCTCTTTGGAGCCTGTCCGGTCAAAGAACTCAAATGCAGTGCATGTTCTGAACAGAGGGGCATCAGTGGTGAATGTTCAGGTGGTTTTGTTGCCTGTTACGTAAATTTTGGTGTGTCAGTTGAGTTTGCCATTAAAACCTGAAACCAGCTGCGGTGGAAGACCAGCCCTTGGCTGGGAAGTTTTAAGCATCAGTAACTGCTATCAAACTAGCCATCCAGTTAGGATAGAATGTGCTTCTTTCTGGTTAATAAAAACCATCTAAGAAAATATATATGTATGTATGTGTGTATACAGTGGAATTCAAGGACCAAAGCAAAATTTGAACAGGAATCTATTAATTTAGAATTTTATAAGATATTTATTAATAAATGTTATTTTAAAACATTCCATTTGAACAGTATTCTTCTGTAGGATCTACTTGTTTTTAAAGTATTAGTTCATAATAAACTACTCTAGTTGTGTATATCTTCATTTTTCAGGGTTTCAAATGGCTATTCTCCATTATTTGGTGGAAATGTTTTGCTTAGATCTCTGTGCATAGAAATTTCAAGGATTTTTATTGCTCTGTGAGTTATTTTTTAATCTATGTTCTGAACAGTTTTTTTAAACATTTATTTCTTCTTTTTTTTTTTTAATTTTTAAAGTAAGCTCTTTCCTTTAGGAAGCAGAGTTCAGCTAAAGGGAATCAGTAACTATAACTGGAACAGCTTTCTTTAAAAGTGTAGAAACAACTTCATCTCTGCTTCTCTCCACCCCACCCCAATTTCCTAGAATGCCTTGCACTATTCAGCTTCCTTAGTGCTCTTTTTTCCCCTTCCCAAACAATGTGCCGTAGCTTTAAGCCATTCAAGTTCCATTATGCAGTATATCTGAGAAGGAAAAGGAAACAACCCATTTAAATTTGAATAAAACTGTGCCTATGGGAACAGTAGCTATTTAGAGTCTCCTGCTTTTAAAATAATTTATATTTTAAAATTGCACTTTAGCTTTTTCGATCCCTTTCTGTTTCTCTTGTTCTCTCTCAAAGCCCCTCCCTGTCCTCAGACTTGCCTTCTGCTCTCCCCTTCCAACTCCCCACCCTTCCCCTCAGGCTCTGAGCTGCATCATTTAAAATACTTTACAGAATATTTGCACCAGGTACATGTGCGTGCGTTCCTTAGTATCCTAGCAAAGACAGGTTCCTCACATCAGCCTGGATGAAGCCTGCTACAAGAAAACCAAGGAGAAGAGCCAGTTTATACTCTTTAACCCTTTATTCATAGCATGTTTTTTTTTTTTAAAGTTATATTATGCAACAGATATGAGGCAGCAGCTAAGCTACACTTAAGAATTTTCTATCTCATCCTCCAAACCGAAGTGTCCTGAATGAGCCAGGAGACTTAACTCTTTTGTGCACCATGGTGCATATGGACTGTGGCCCCAGCCGTTGTCTCTCTGAGGCTGTTGAAGTAACAGTGGCCCTGTCTATTTCATTCCTAGGTCTCAAAAATACAATGTTGCCTTGCGACGTAATTAGGGACAGCACCTCTATTTTACAATGATAATCTGAGAAAGACAAGAAGACACGGAAGCAATAAACTTATCAATAAAATTCAATACCAAAACAAAGAAATGAAAACAAAGACAAAAACCCTAACTCATCATGTTGTGAAAATGAAAAAGTGTACATCCGCTCAAAATATTTTACTATTTCTTGTGGAGTTTTTCAGTGATGTTAATGCTTATAGCCAAATTGCTTAAAGAGTGTTTATATATTTTTTTCCTTATAAATTGTCTATTTTTAAAAAAAAAAAAAAAACTATTTACCACAAGTTGAAGAGGGGGGTAAGGCCAAATTGCCAGCATTTGTTAAAAGATTAATATTCTTAAGTGGCGCTCTGATACGTTTCCAAGCTTATCATCAGAGGGGAATCAGTAACGATCAGCTCTTGTATTTCGACCAACTTATTAATATGTAGCTCATTAGAAACCAGGATTTAGAAAGCTTTTCATAAGCCATTTAGGATTTCCTACCTTGAGTTTCATACTATAGAACTTTCTAGGATTTTTTAAAAAAAGAGAATCATTTTAGCCTCAGGACTGAGAATGTGGAACCTGAATAAATTAGCTTTAAGTATATCATTAACATCTTATGCACAAGAAGCTCATTAGAGTCTAGTTGGCTCCTTTAGAATGCCAATGGCATTGGCAGGAGATAATGAAAGGTATCAGCAGTGGGCCAGTGGAGGGGGTTTCAGAGAAGGGACCCTTCCCAACCAGCCAGCCAGTGGAAGAGAAGACCTACTCTCCCTCTTTCCTTCTATGTTCTGCTAAATCACACCTGCCTCAGAGAGAGGAGTTTTGCCTTTGAGGTTTGTCTTAGAGAAATGATAAGCTTGAAATGTTCTCCCTGGAGAGGACATGCGGTTTGGGATCTTCTGAAAAGGCCCAGAAAAATGGCTCCGTTCAAACACAATATCCTAGGACAATTGGAATATAGATATTGTCCAAAACTAGAACTTAAAAAAAAAAGTTTAGCCTTGTGCAAAGTAAGTGCTAACTAAGGAAGTCCCCCCCCCCCCCAAAAAAGGTGCTGTCACTTTAAGTTCTGGACTGGGGGGTTGTTTGTAATTGTAAACAGCAAAGCATTTATGTTTGTCTGTCTATTTGTAAAGCAACCACCTTCCTTACTGGAAGGAGAAAAAAAATTGGGGGTACATACATGTAAATACTTGCTGCAGCATTTAATATGTTCAATTTTATGTTAAGCTTTTTGTTGCATCGTGAACACATTTATTGTTACCAATGGACAATGAGTTCATTAAGACTGTTCAACTAGGTCAGATTTTTACATCTCTTTCGAGCAAGAGAAGACAAGATTTTGTGCATTTGTACAAATGTTAATAATATCACTGCAATTCCAATATAATAAAGCACTCAAATGCAAATAATACATGTAACTTTTGTATGATGAAATTCGGGTTTGGGGATAATGGTTTCTATTCTGCACATGGTCTCATTCCTGCCTTGTAAATCAAGGCTTGGTCTTTCAGGGTCATGATTCTCTAGGGATGGAAGGAGGTGAGATTTTCTCCTTCCTAGACCACCACTGTGCTCCCACTGCCTCCTCCATCCAACTTCCCAACTGAGGCCACCAAACTAACACACTCACAGTGGGTTGGCTACACAGCAAAACTTCGCTTTGGGGTCCACAGATTCTAGCAGTCAAGAAGAACAGCCAGCATAAGTTCATGTTCAAGATGTCTAGGAGCCAAGAAGCACATGCTGGCCACTCAGGCAATCAAATCTTGGAATTCTCTGCTTGGCTTCCAGAAAAGTCCTAAGGTCAGTCTTAGCCCCTTTAGGTGTGAACTCTTCAAGCTATCTCCCTTCCTTCCTTCCCCTGCTACCTTCTTTCCCTCCACTTCTTTCATTAAATGTGTTAGTCACTCTCCTCTTTCCCTTACGTTCAATGTCTGATCCATCAGCGTGGCCAGAATCCAACCACCATTGATCACTGACTTTACTATTACAGCTCTGTCCAAATTACCAGCACCTCTCACCTGGATTATTGCAACACTCTCCTTACTGGTGGCCAGAGGGAACCTTTGGAAAGGGATATCAGACCTTGTCCCTCCACTGCTCAAAACCCTATAAGGACTTCTCCCCTCGTTCAAAGCAAAAGCCAAAGTCCTTACTGCCGAATTCTGTGAAGGCCCTCCATGACCTGCACCCTCATTAATTCCCTGAGCTCATCTCCTTACCATTTTCCTTCCCCCCTCACCTCTCCAGCTCCCCTGATATCCTTGAGATTCCTCAAACATTCCCTCTATCCAGAATATTCTTCTCCCAAATGTCAGCATCACTTCCTCACCCGCCTCCCAACTAGTTAAGCCTTTCCTGACCATCCTATATAAAATTATGCCACCATCACTCTTCATTCTCACCTGCCTGGCACAGACTTTATTTTCTATAGCATTTACCAACATCTAACATAATTTTCATTTAATGGTCATTTTTATTCTCTGTCTCCTCTAAGTGGAATGTAAGCCCCACAAGAGCAAAGGCATTTTCTATTTCGTCCACACTTGTGACCCAAGATCTAGAATAGTCCTATGCAATAAGCACACAATAAACGTTTGGGGAACGGATAAGCTTCTGTTTCCTTTCTGTCTTCTTTCTTGATCTCAGAACTCTCCAACCCAACCACCTGGTCAGTGGCCACAACAGTCATATTTTAAAATCAAGTACCAGGAGGTGTCATCTGACACATAGCCTGACAGGATATTTGAAATTGGGACAGAAACAACAATTTGGGCAGAAGATGACTGCTGTTCTAATGGCAAATCCCATCTGTTACTTTTACATGTAGACCACTCACTCCACTCATGGTTCCCAAGAGAGTCTTTCTAATGCCCATCCCGCAGTCATTTGCAATTTCAAAGCCATTACTATTGGTTAAAAAAAAAATTGTTATGATCCCACAATTATACTTGGAAGATAGGCAGCTCTAATCTCCATTCTATGTTTCATCCCTTTGTCCCTGGAGCTTCATAACGTCCTTTTATCTTATACTCTCTATTGTGGTCAGTTATTGGTTGGTTGCTGGATCACATTTTAATTTTGCATTACATATTTTCTTATCCAACAAAAACAGTGTTTTATCAACACAACCTGCCTTGTGGTTTGAAACCTTAAGTATCCTCACTATGAGATCATAAAACTCCAGAGCACAATGAGTCCCCTTTTCAAAGTAACTAAAAACAAGACCGTTCGTGAGATCTGTTCTCATGGCAGTAATGCTGATTTTATCAAAACAGCCATGAAAATTAGGCCTTAAAAGAGAAAAAAACAATGTATTGATTTTTAAAATATAGAGTCTGGGTTTAGACTTGCACGCTTTAGAAGCTACTTCTTTAGGAACTATAGATGGTTTTTCAAAATGGCTGAAAGGGTGGATAAATTATCACATCTAAAAAAGTAGTAGCTAGTATAGGTTGAAAAACTAATAATAATAATAATAATAATAATAATAATAATAATGAAAATGGTTGTATTTAAACCTGAAAATTCATGAATTTTTTAGTAACCACTAAGTTTCATCTTATATGTTGTCAGGTACTGTGTCTTTGCTTCTATCATATTTCCTTGTACCAACTGGAGGCTGAATCACAGCATTGTCAGCAATCTTCCATAAATCAACATAGACCCAGTAGGCTATAAAAGGTCCCCTATAAATCGCTTGCACTTTCCCAGAAAGAGAGCTGCCTACGTGTTTTTTAAAATGAAAAAGGAAGATCCTACATTCACAACACATTCCTAATTCCTTAATATTACAGGAAGAAAATTGTTCTGAGTATCTAAGCATGATTGTATTTACACAGGATAAGTCTGTGATCTACTATTACTACATTTGCATTATCTTAAATGAGCACTCTTCTATTTAAGTTGGCTTGCTGACATTGGTCAATCATAGAGTGAATTTGCTTCAAGAAAGAGAAACCCTGCCTGCGGCTGGAGTGAAGGTGGATTTCTTCTAAGGATGTAAGAGGTCACTCATGGAGCCCAACCAGGTACTGCAGCAACTATCCCAACAACTCTGGAAAGTCATTAAATAGCTCATCTCTCTGGCTTGTCTGTCTCTCTTCCCGCTGTATCATTCCTCTTTCTGTTCTGTGTCTGCTCCTATCTCTCTTTCTCTCCCTCCCTCTCTCTCTCTCTGTCTCTACAAACTGGCGTGTATACTCACTTACTTGTTTCTGTGTGGGCCCATCATTTCTGCTCCAAAATGATAGCCTCAGCCTCCAGCATATCGTTGGTCTTCTAGTTCAAACACCCAACATCAGCTCAGTCTCTGTCTTTCTACTCCAATTTCCCAGGAGAGAGAATCTCATTGATGGGATCGGGTCAGGCATTTAACCCTAGTACAATCAACTGTGTCTAGGGAAGTGCGGCTACATACATTGAAAGCTCCTACTTTGAGGGGCAGAACTGGATTTCCAAAAAGGGAGTGAGGAGAAAATGATTGCTAAAGAGAAATTGTTCTGTCTAAAACAACTTACAGAAATTTAGTCGTTTACCCTTAAAACATACCAAGAAGAAAAAGGACAGTGAGGAGATTAACGAATGAATGAATGGTTAATGAGTTATCTTTTTATTGAAAGCTTGGAATTGAAACAAATAGAATATTCGTTAGAGATTAGTTAAAAGTAATTTTTTTACCAAGCTAAGAATTTTTCTGTATATTATGGCTCAGTTGGTAGGCCATAATATCCAAAATATAAAAACTATCAAAAAGAGTGAGAATGATTTTAGTTTGTCATGTTTACCAGGATTTCCCATTCTCTGTCTTTGAACTGAATGATTACACTTACACTTTTCAAGAAAGACCTTTGCTATATATATATATATATATTTTTTTTAATATATAATCTCCGTAGCTGATTCCAGTGTGTTTGTGTTTGTAAGAATGTCAGCATAATGTCTCCAAGGTGAGGTTAAGAAACACTCTTGTCTTGGGGTGCCTGGGTGGCTCAGTCCTTAAGCATCTGCCTTCGGCTCAGGTCATGAGGACCCAGGACCCTGGGATCCAGCCCGCATTGGGCTCCCCGCTCAGGGGGAGGCCTGCTTCTCCCTCTCCCACTCCCCCTGCTTGTGTTCCCTCTCTCGCTGTGTCTCTCTCTGTCAAAATAAATAAATAAAATCTTAAAATAAAAAAAAAGAAACACTCTTGTCTTAAAACTCCCTCCAGGTACTATAATAACTAATGAAGCCTTTGTGACAAGGAAACATGGCAGTTTTTATCAATAAGCCTCCAAGAAAGCAAGAGAAAGAAGACTAGAACAAGAGCTTAAAAGAATGTAACAATCTGGAGTCAGAATTAATAGTTCTTCATTTTAATACCAAATTGCCCATTGATTTCTTATATGACCTTAAACAAACACAGATTTCTGTACCTTACTTGTCTCCTTTGTCAGGATAAACACACATGGAGTGAAGTGGGAATTATTTCTGTGGTGCCTATCTACAGAACTCAGCCTAGTACGCCACCACACCTTTCTCTGGAAATTGCTCTCCCCCCACTCTATCATCTGACTTCTCCAGGAGATTCCATGGTCCAGCCCTCTGGCCATAGCTTCTTAGTCCAATACTCTGCCCCTAACTCCCAATGGAACAGCAACTGGATACTTAGGTAGGGGACCTAGAGAGTCAGTCTCTCCTCTCTCTCTCTGTCTGGTAGCTTGGAATCAAAAAGATGCAAAACTTAGGAGCTACCAGGATCCAGGTTTCTGCCAGGTAAGGGACCTCTGTCTATAGCGAGAGAGAGGGAGAGAGATAAAGCCCAAACAGCAGAAGCAGAAGCAAGAGTCAGAAAGAGAGCTCTGGAAATGGTCATTTCCTGTTGAAATAGTTCTTAATGGTTCATTGCAACCATGACCTTCCTCCCAGCATTGTCTTACCATGAGATAGCCCAAGGTCCATCTGATAAATCTCTTATTTTGCTTGAGCTAGTTCGGGAGGGTTGCTTGGAAGCAATAAAGGTCTAATTCATGCTCTATTCCTAAAGCTACCATGAGAAACCACTAGAAGGACTTCTTCAGCCTTTTGAGTGTCTGTCATACTGATGGAGGAAAGGAGATGTCACATCCCTAGCCAATGCAAGCAGATGCAGCTCATTCTCATTCCACACACCAGGGCATTCTGGCACTTGAATATGCATCGGGGGTGGCTCTCCACACCTACAAGCTACATGCATGAAGGATATCCATACTATTTTTCTGCTTAAGGAACGTTTGCAAAACTAGCATTATATTTGCCTAGAAATGGAACTGTTTTAAATACTTCGATGAATGGACAAAGAACTCTAATTTCTTTCATTCCCTATATGTCCTAAGGTACAGGATAAAATATTTGTGTAAGTAATACTTTTGACTGAAAATAATGGACAACTTGACTTCTAGTGGCTGAAACAAATAGGAAGACACCATAAGACACCATCTTATGTAATAGGAAATTTAGAGATAGGACTCTTGGCACTGATCTGGAAATGAAATGATGTCAGCTCCAGCAGCTCTACAGTAGCCTTGACTTCTCCTTCATGCCTCTCACCTCCTGGTCACAAGATGACTGCTGATGCTCTAGAGCACATCCCCAGTCAGGGAAAAAAGAAGGCAGAAGGATCAATACTAGGCACACTCCCTGTTGTCCTTTTTTATTTGGAAAACGAAAACTATCCCAGAGCTACTCCTCCCCTGGTCAACCCAGTTGTGTTTGCACTGGCCAATATGAGGGCATCTGGCCACGCTTAGCTTTAAAAGAGGCTGCAGTAGTGGGAAACAGGATCTCCGTGCTTGCTTAGACCCAAGCTTCCCAACTGGTGTGCTGTGTTGCATAAGGCCTTTGGGTTACAGTTCAGCCACATCAAACGGATCTCCTCATTTCCTGGTGTAGCAGAGCCCTTCTGGCTGGTTGTCTCTGGGACCAAGCATGGTCTTCCAGAACACCTTGCAGGGTGGCCTGAGAAGAGTGGTGTCCAATGACGTGCCCTGTAGTCCCTTCAGTTGGTGAGCATAGGCAGCAACATCTAGCTCTTGCTGACAGCATGCTGAGCCCGGCCATGGAAGCGTGCACTGGGGCAGAGTCTGCAGTGATGCACAGGGACAAGTGGTCTGGAGGCTGCTGGAGAGGTTTCTAGAACAGGTGTTCAAGGAGATTGCACAGTCTCAGCTGTGTCCATTAGGGGTTGGGAATCAGGGAAGTCAAACAGGGGCTGCTCCTGGTAGGACCAGCTCTGGTTGACTACCCCCAATTTCAGCCTTCCCCTATATCAGAAACTTCTGTCCAAGTGCAGTTGATGTACCATTTTACCAACCTACCTGAGGCCCAGTGTGGTTTGAGAAAGCAACATGTTCTATTACAATGTTTTCCAGTTCACAAAGTGCTCTCACACATTCCCATTCATGTGTTCTGCAAATTATAGCTTCATCATGATTTTTAGATCCTCGATATGAAAAGTTTGGATTTATAATACATTCACATTATTACATAAAACTTTAACACTGTATTTGTCAAAAGAATGTTAAACTTTAAAAAGTCATTTCAACTATTAAAAATTTTGAATTGTTATAAATACGGTTCTAGTTTTTTTTTAGTCACCAATTTGTATGAGCAAAATTGTGATGACTTTCATGAATTTGAAGAGATTGTCCAAAAAAAAAAAAAAAAAACAACCCACTGGAAAAGAAATTGTATTTAATCATTTCAACCCTGAAATCTGATTATTAAAATTTAGGTTTGTGGAAGCAAGCTCAAGTTTCTCGTTTAAAAAAGAATAGAAAATATTTTATTTGGAAGTTTTATCCAAATTTAATAATTCATATCTTTCTAAATATTTTTTTTATTTTTCTTATCATAATTATCTAATACAAAGAGAATGTAATAGATGTGTTTTCTCCAAGCCCCATACTGATGCTTCCAAACCCCCTCCAGGTTAGCACAGAGAACTGTACAAATTTAATCATTTTCCATGTGTCAAGTCATGAAAACTGTTTGGAAGCACTGGCTGAGACCTACCATCCATCCCCAGGGGTGGACATGCCACCATCCTGACGCATCGAGGTCCTTTTTTACAAAGAAGACACGGAGAATGAATGGTAGCTGGGCAGGCATCAGCTATCTGCCACAGTGGGTTCTAAGTTTGTTTCCACTGTATTCATTTCAGGACATTGAGTAATTGTGTGCTTATTTCCTTAGCTCTCATTTAAAGGTATGCTAAGACTTGGCCCCCAGTACAAAGTAATTAAGTGAGGCATCTCCATGCATAGCTCCTTTCTCCAGATGTCTTGCAGTATGGTTCAATTACCTTAATAACAACATTATGGAATAACTCCATTTTGAACAGATTTTTTTTTTTTTTTTTTTGCCAGGCATAAGCCCAGCCAAGCGTTCTAGCTGAATTGGGATGACCACACTGTTTGCTGTTGTTCCTTTCCATCTCCCAGCCTCTGAGAATAAAGAGTTTCAAGAGGAAAATGCCTGGTGCAAAACCATTCTATCTGCATCTCATGGGGGGAACGGTGTCTGCCTTGATCTCCTTAAATTTTGTATTAGCCGTGGCTCCTCCTCCCCCTCACTTTTCTACCTGTGATTCAATTTGCCATGCATTTATTTAGCACTTACCCTGTGCTAGTGATGAGGGAGCAGGAGGCCAGCTCAGGACAAAGCACAGGCTGACACCTCGAGCCGCCCCACCCCGGACTCCCAGCTGGGACGCGTGACCTTCCTCAGGCACTCCCAGCTGCCCTAAAATTAAGGGAAGGGAAAAACAAATGGTTAGCTAACGGAGATCACAGTCCTGCAGGACAGGAGTCTCCCTCAGTTTACAAATGTCTTAGTGATTTACAAGGAAAAAGCATTCTTACCAATAGCCTAACTTCCAGAGACCGTAGACTCAATTTCACGGAGCCCTAACATCACCCTCCCCTCCACAGTGATGTAGGAAACAAAGGCAGAAGGAAGTGTAGATAAAATTAAATGTCCTTATTAACCTGCAGCCCATTGACAAATCTGGAGGCAAGCCGACTATAACATTCCTCCGGGAAACTCCCAACTGTCTTAATGTTAAGGCTTTGCTAGAAGGAAAAACTACCTTAGCTTGACAGTAGCAAGGCCTCCAGTATCTTGTAAGTCCTCTTTAGCATATGAAAGTCCTTTTGAAAACCTCCCTTTTTCCTTACCTCCCCCAACTCCCAAGTTTCTAATCAGTCACCCCTCCCACTTATAATGCAGCCCTTTCTGCCCACAGGTCCTGTCTCTGGGCTTTAATAAAATCACCTTTTTGCACCAAAGACGGCTCAAGAATTCTTTCTTGGCTGTTGGCTCTGGACCCCAACACTCCAAACTACACCACTAGTATGGAGGGCACAAAGGTGATTTACCCTAGAGCTGGCCCAGGATGCCGGATGATGGTGTACTGAAACTGGATAGACCAAAGGCTGAGAATATTTGGATCATATTCTGGGAAGGTGATTTGTCTAGTGTAGCAGGGCGAGAAGAGGAATGAAGAAGGAAACCGAAGCAAGATGGTGCAGGTCTAAAGAATTTAAACTTTAAGCAATAGACAACAGGAAGCCTTCAAAGATTTTAAGGCCAAGTGTGGTTTGAGAAAGCAACATGCTATGGTATTATGTTTCCTGGTTTACAAAGTGCTTTCACACATATTCCCTTTGATGGGTTCCTTAATTTTCAGCAAATTAGTTATGAATGGGTATGAAGGAAGTCACAGCTGGAGGAACGTTTCCACCAGCCAGGTACATGCTTTCAGAGTAGCAAGAGTTTGGGCTCTGGTTGCAGCTTAGCTCGGCTGCTTTCCAGCTGTCTGATCCTGGGCAAGGTCTTTAACCTCTCCATGCCTCAGTGTCCTAGAATGCAAAATGGGGCTAATAATAGCATCTACTTCATTGAGTTACTGTAAGGGTTAAATGGCAAAATATATAACTACACACATAAAGTCTTGAGAATGGTGCTTTGTGTGTAAGCTCTAAAAAATCTATTGTTACCTTGTGATATTATTTTCAATCTCAGAATTAATAATTTTCTACACATATGTTGCATACATACATATTTTGCACACACACATATAATCTGCCCCACTAGAATTAAGATTCATAAGAAGGGAGTGGTCTGTCATGTTCCAGTGTCAATTATAACACTTGACCTAGAGTAAGTAGCCTCTTAATTAATGTTCGTTAAATGAATGAACTTGGGTGAGACAATGCTATGCACTCATCAAACCTTTATATTCCATCGTCCTGGGCAATTACAGAGGATCATGTTTCCCAGGCTCACTTTATCTAGGTGGAACCATGTGACGTGTGATGACCAAGGGAAGGTACTCTGGCCCCTAAAACCTCTGCAAGATCCTCCAGACTGTCTCTCCGGCCCGCTGCAGACACTCTTGCTGAGGATTCTGAACCCCTGGAGGATGCAGGGGCACTCTGAAATCCGCTTGGGTTCCTGAGTCTCTGCCTGTAGGAGAGGTACCCAGGGGAGCTGACACAGCAGAAATAGCCATGTTGGAGTTTGCAGAAGCAAGAAGTAAATTTCCATTTTGTTAATCCACTAAGGTTTTTTTCCTAATAGCAGTTAACTTAGTTTGACTAATGCAAAAGGAAGGAAGGAAGGAAGGAACGGAGGGAGGGAGGGAGAAGGAAGGAAGGAAGGAAGGTAGGAAGAAAGGAAGGAAGGAAGGGAGGGAGGGAGGCCCAGTCACTTTCAGGTTTTTGTCTAATAGGAATAAGCAATACTAGCAAAGTAGGACTTAGAACTAGAAGAAACCTTCACAGAGCAGCTAGGTTAACTTTCTCACTCCGCAGTAAAGAATCAGCAGCCAGAGGTAATTAGACCACTCATTCAAGGTCACACAGCTGAAACTGCACACCAGAACTCCTGATTTCCAGGCCAGTGTTTTGTTTGTCCTGTTGGCCCTATTGGTTTCTTATGTCAGTTTTCCTAGGAACTGAATATATTTTTGTCCTCCAAACCGAGCCCATAAGAATAACAAAATAAGGAAATTCTCTTTTAAAATGAAACAGGAAAGGGAGAGAAGGTGACGTTTAACTGGAAGTCAAAGGTAAATTAAAACTGATTATACACTGATTTTTTTGGTTCATTCAAATGAAAACCTTCCAACATTGTCCCAGTTAGGTGGCCTAATTTGTGGGCCTGGCTAAGCCGCCTGCCTCTCAAATCCCAGGCACTTTGGACCAGGAGGTCCAGTTACTACAATAATACTCTCTAGATCCAAACACTGCTCATTAAACATCAATGATGGCATGACAATCCTTAACTGTGCCTGAGCCACTTCTTGACTAAATCATCACAGCATTAACTAATAAGAGATTAAAATATTTAGATTCAAGCTAGAGAGTTCCAAAGCCAATCCCCCAAAGTCACTTAGTTTTATTTATTTTTAAAACAATTTTAAAGCTCTTCCGAATAGTAAAGTACAGAGCACATTCATCAGGGACAATAAAAATAAAAATTGCAAATGAACAAAGCTTCAAGGAACATTTTTTTTAAGTGCACAAATCCCAGGAGCCAGTACAATGGACTTGAAGTCAGCATTTCTAGGCCGGGATGCTGGTTCTCTCACTGGCTGTTTAACCTGACAAATTAACCTCACAAGGCCTCAGTTCCTGCATCTGTAAAATCAGGACAACGATTTATATCTCTGGAGGTGTTTATGGACACTCCATGAAGGCCAGCACAGTGCTTAGGAAATACTTGTTTTCCCCCAAAGTGAGGAAAAGCCTTCAGACTAAGAGACTTGAACTTGGCCCATGCTAGCTGCAAAACATCATCACTGAATGTTGTGACTGGAGAAAAAGTTGGTGCAAGTTGCAAATCCCATGAAAGCAGCCAGATCTAGTTTTGCCTGACATGGATGCTGAAGCCCTGAGGGACGGGGGGGGGTGCTTCTGAAGGGATCAGAAGGAAGACAGTTTACCCGATAACCCCAATTCCTGCCACCCCATTGCCATTACACCAGCAATGTATCTTTACTTGCTCCTTCACCGATCAATAGAACACTCTCTTTCAGGTTTCACCCAAACAAATTCCCCTTCCATCCAAGTTTTTCTCCTGGGTTATCACCAACCTGAGAACCTAGACTGGCATCCTCATCGGTGCCTAGATACATAAGGCGCTCAATAAAAATGTATTAAACTATCCAGACCAGCAGCTCACTGGGGTTGGATTAAGGCACTGCACTTAGGCAAATGAAGAGAGCTGGCCTGCCCTTCCCCAGGCTAGAAGCCACTGGTGATTCCAGGACAGTCATGGGGACCAACACCTGCTTTGTCCTCTTTCATCTTTGTAACCCAGAATCAAGGGGAATGTCCAAAAACCCACAGGTGACTCCACAGTCCAGAAACCAGCTAATAAGATTCATCTGAAAAGTGAAGTCAAACTAACGATTTAGTGCGAGGAAAATGATGCCTGTCTTAGAGATTTGAAAAATAACAGAGGAGAGAGAGCGTTTGCTAAACAGTCTCCAGCTCTGACCTTGGCCTACCAGGATCACTCAGACAAAGGGAGAGAACCAGAACTCCGCCGGCTTAGAATGTGGCAATGGATAGGCAAGCCAACCCAGCATCGCTGGCACGGCTGTAAGATCAGAAGACAGCCAGGTGATGCTTTAAGGCTTTGCCCTGCGGGACGGCACTGGTACGGGCCCGTGAGGCCGGCCCTGGTGAACACGGACTTGCCACGCTAGCATCACCTGGGACCTGACTAGAAATGCAGAATCTGAGGCCCCACCCCAGACCTAATGAACTAGAATCTGCATTTTAGTAAGAAACCCAGGTCATGGATGAGCGGTTAAAGTTTGAAAAGTGCTCTTGGAGGTAGATTTTGTCCATCAGGTGGCCTCTGTGTGGAGGCCTTGGTCGTAAAAGAAAGTAATAGGAAAGGAACCAGAGGGGCTAAGAGGAGCCCATATATTCACATGTGCAGGCGCAGGTTTCATCCACTCACAGGCACACAGCCTCCACTGCTGATTTCTAATTCAGCTTTGCTCTGCTCCTTCTCTCCTCGCCACCCCGACACTTGCCTCAGACCTTCCTTTCATCCTAATAACAATGCTTGGTTCTAACTTTGGCCTTCCCTCTACATCAACGGCAAGTATTACCCAACCTGAATGCCTATTTTAAATTTGTAAAGCAGCAAATTCATTCTGCTGATAAATAAAACTCACCAATAGAAATTTCAACAGTCAGAGGTGCCTGAGTGGCTCAGTCGGCTAAGCGTCTGACTCCTGGTTTCAGCTCAGATCCTGGTCTCAGGGTCATGGGATCGAGCCCCGCGTTGGGTTCTGCACCCAGTGCAGAGTCTGCGTAAGACTCACTCTCTCCCTCTGCCCCTCCCCATCTCTCTCTAAAATAAATAAATAAATCTTTGGGGGAAAAAAAAGAAATTTCAACAATTAGCCCTTTTCTTGGAAACAGAAGCCAACATTTAAGGTTATATCACTATACCATTTTTTTCTATTTGTTTATTTTTAATTGAGATATATTTGACATAACATCATCTAAATTTAATGTGGATTTGACACATTTACATATTATGATTTCCATGGTAGCACCTCTGTCAGGTCACATAATTATCATTTCTTTTAAGATCTGGTCTCTTAGCAAGTTTGAGGATTATAGTCAAGATCATTGTCTGTATTCACTATACTGTGCATTAGATCTCCAGGACTTAGAGATCCACTAATTGCACGCTTGTACCTTTAAACAGCATCTTTCCTATGCCCCCACCACCCAGCCCCTGGGAACCACCATTCTACTCTGTTTTTAGGAGCTTGGCTTGTTTAGATTCCACATATAAGTCATATTACACAGTATTTGTCTTCTTCCAACTTATCTCACTTCCCATAATGTCCTCAAGGTTTCCCTATGTTGTTGCAAATACTCTACCACTACCCTACATAAATGCACTTGTGAAAAGTCTCCTTTCTAGTAGAAATCAGTTTTCTAAAGAATAGAAAATTAGAAGAGGTTTTATTATTTTGAGTTGATCCATTATCATGAGAGAAGAGCTTCCATTAAAGCTTATTGGATTTTCTACCGCTGTTAAGGGAGCTTAGCAATTGCCAAATTCAGTGCTTCTCAAAAGTGTGATCTTGGGACCAGCAGCACCTAGAAACCTGTAAGAAATGCAAACATCTCAGGCCTCATCTTAGACCTTTTAAACTAGACACTCTGGGGGGGAAGGCCAAGCGATCTGTGTGTCTAAGCCCTCCAGTGACTCTGACACCCACTCAAATTTAAAAATTACTGATTTAATTTAAGAACAGACTGACCCATCAAGAAGACAGTTTAGGTCAAGAGAGCCAAGGAGTTTCCATAGAAAAATCTAAAACATACTCATGGCAAGTATTTCCAACTAGAATCACGAGACTCAGAGCTAGTTAGTCGAAGGCAAAACTTGAGGATCCCACTGTTTAAAGAGTCAGGTAGAAATACCGGGTCCTCGGATAATTATAGTTGGTTGGAAACATTGAAATTTTCATTTATATGAAAATGTTTTCAAAGCAGACACTGTTTTTAAATCAGCTAGCAGTCTAGAGAAGACCTAAAAGGATCCTGGCAATTTCTCTGGTGGTGTTGCTTCTCTCCTTTCAAGATTTAAAAAAACATTCTCCTCCTGGGTCATTTCATTTTACTCTTGTTAACCTAAGAGTTTCAGATTACAAAACACTTAATAATCAAATAGAGCGGCTCTTCTTCATCCTATAGTGCATTCAGCTTTTCCGTTAATGGATAAATCTCCACTTGGCTTCCAAGTGTTCACTTATCCTAAGAAGCATTTGAACTCCATTTTGGTATACAAACAGCCAAATCATGCAATTAGCCCATGGCTGGTTCTCCAGAACCAGGGAGCTGCATAGACACAGGTCAGGACCGTGTGATTTTTATGTTCAGGAGTCGATTATACCAGCTAAGGGAGATGCACTTAAGGAAAGTGCACTAGGCTTTAATAGCTGTCTTTACGATACAGGGAAAGCCAATGTCTTAATACCTACAGTCTTGTTATCAACTTAATCGAATTTTTAATATCAGAATGTGTATTACAGTTATGTCACTTAGTGCAGGCCAAGACCCTCTGCCTCCCTCTTAGGTTCTGCAGGCCCTACAATGCCATGTTATGGAAACTACCCTTTAAACCTGATAAAATATTTAAGACATGTGTCCTGATAGTGTTATGTAAGCAAATACCAAGAAAAATCCAGTCATTAGTGAACCTGATCAGGCCAATCTCCAAGAACTGGGCAAACAATCCAGCCATGGCTACAGCGGCTGATAGGTAAGGAGAGCCTCCCAAGGTGTGGACCCTGGAAAGCTCAGAGCCCAAGCATCCTCCACACTCCTTGAAAAGTGATTCTTAATTGTCTCTGATTACTTTAGGTTCAAGAGTCACTGAATCTAGGGGACTTCACTTAAGAAAGATTAAATATCCTATAGCATCAAAATCATAGGAAAAGGCAAAGAACAGGTGATCTTGAATTCAAGGCAATTATATATATACACATATATATGTAAATAAATAAAAATAAATATATTATTTATTTATATATTTTTTGTAAAATACAATATATATGTGTGTGTATATATATAGCAATTTATATAATGCAGGTGCTTACTCTTGTGTTTCTCCTGACTGGGGAGAAGCCCTGAAACAATTATTCTTTCTTTCTTTCTTAGAGTTCTTTTTCTCAGCAAAAGAACTCTAAGTCAGGCTAAAGGAAGCTTTGAGGACTGGGGGATCAGATAATTTTATGAGACCTTCTTCCCACAAATGAACTTCCTCCAGGTGAGGCATTCAGCCACCTAGATTCACCAATCCCTTTTGAAGGACAACTCCCAAGTCTACATAATGTAGAACCCAATCAGTCTCATGATTTTCTGACCCAATTCCCAGTGCCATTTGAGCTGCATGTATCTGTCTTCATCCTTGATTGTATCCCAGTCCCCAGCTCAGTGCCTGCGCCCCTCAATAGCAATTTGCCCCGTGCATTAATAAAGGGATGCATGGATATGCACACTTGTTCCTTCTCATTCTCCATCTCAGGCCAGCTTGGGGCCGTGGAGCCCCTGTACCTTTTTTTCTGTGCCTTCGCCTCCAGCTCTAATTAGCATGCCCTGGCAATTCTGCCTTCATAATAAAACTTGAATCTGCCTCCTCTTTACCATGCCCACTTCTTTTTCATAGAAACTCATTATCTCGGGGCGCCTGGGTGGCTCAGTCGTTAAGCGTCTGCCTTCGGCTCAGGTCATGATCCCAGGGTCCTGGGATCGAGCCCCGCATCGAGCCCCACATCAGGCTCCCTGCTCAGCGGGAAGCCTGCTTCTCCCTCTCCCACTCCCCCTGCGTGTGTTCCCTCTCGCTGTCTCTCTCTCTGTCAAATAAATAAATAAAATATTTTTTAAAAAAGAAACTCATTATCTCTGAGCTGAGTTACTACAATATCCTGCTCACCGGTCTCCCCTGTTTCCATTCATGTCCTTGCACCTTCCACACTGCCAACCCAGCTCCTTTTCAAAGCACGGAACTCCTCCACGTCCTCCCTCCTTGCCCAGCCTCGCGTCATGCACACGCATGCGCATACACACACGCACGCCTGCCCCAACTCCTATACCTTCAGTGACTCTTCATCATGTGCCCGGCAGAAGCCAGAGTTTGTAACCTGGTGCCTGCAGAGATGATTGCACAGTGTCACTCTGAACTACCTTTCCTTCCATCTCTCTACATCCTCCATCTCTCTACATCCTCCATCTCCTCTTCCCCACCCTCACCCTAGGCCCCCACACCATCCCAGTGAGGCTGCTCCCCACACAAGGCCTGCACCTTCTCCCTGGAAGACTGTTCATATAGTTCCCTCTGCCAGGAATCCTTCCACTGACCCCTCTGCCCCAAGGGAGCCTGCTAAACTCACTCATCCTCCGAGCCTGGGCCCATTGCCCATTCTTCCAGAAAGCCTTTCCAAGATATTGCCAACTAAAATGCATCTACCCATCTACTCTACTTTCACAGTGCTTTATCATACCCTATTGTAGCACGTTTCACAGTGTGCTTCATATCACTGTTTCCACGTGTTGGTCGCTCTCCCACCAGATCGTGGCATCTGTGGGATCGGCGTCATACCTCACTCATCTCTGTCATCCCTTACAGCTTAGCATCAGCATGGCACTGAGACAGAGCTCAGAAATGCTTTTCGATATATGCCATTAATTTCTATAATGTTGGAGATGTACATATTTCCCTCTCTCTCTCTCTCTCTCTCTCTCTCTCTCTCTCTCTCTCACACACACACACACACACACACACAAAATTGGCCCCAGCTCAAAATGAAAATCCTACCTAAGGATTCTGAGGCCCATGTGCAAGAATATTTTGTCTAACTATGCACAGCCTATGGCCTTCACTTTTGTCATATAACTTCTTCAGACAATTTGTCAAAGTGTCAGGTGATGAACATATAACATGCAAGCTCCCTGTAAAGCACACGTGGTTGAGAGCGCACAGCACAGCCCGGGCCCTTTCCTTGATGACTGTACCTACATCGCCTTGGGAGAGCCAGCCCTCCAGCAGCCCAGCAGAGCTCTCTACGCCAAACCACATAGATGGGCTCCTTTAGGCAGTCAAACTGGGCTCCCTGGTTTGCATTCAACCCTAACCGTGCCACCATCCCTTTGATTAGGTGGGGCTGCTTTCTCCCAAATCTGGCATTTACTGACTCACACCCAGTGGGTGGCCCTGGAGTTAACAGTGTTTGCCAGATAAGCCTTCAGATAAGCTGACATTGAAAGGAGCTTCCTGAGTCTCCTATTGGATTAGACCCACTAGTGACCACAGGTGCCGGCTGCTGGGCGTCCTGCTCAGGGCGGATTGCCAATGCGCCCTTGGCATCTGGGCATTCCAATTTGTTTCCCAACCAGCAAGCACAAACTTTGTCTACATTTTTCTTAATTTAGCAAATAAACGATTCATTCTAAATAGTGGGCAAGTCTCAAAGGTGGTAAAGAAATGTGATTAAGACACCAAAAAAATTACATTAAAATTCTCAGAGCAAAAAATATCATTCAGTCTAGGGGCACCTGGCTCAGTCAGTTAAGCATCTGCCTTCGGCTGGGGTCATGATCTCAGAGTGCTGGGATCGAGTCCTGCTCAGCAGGGAGTCCTCTTCTCCCTCTGCCCCTCCCCCTGCTCAAGCTCTCTCTCTCTCTCTCTCTCTCAAATAAATAAAAATTTAAAAAAAATATCATTCAGTCTAAAGTGAGGGAAAAAGGCACTGGAAAGCTGAGGATGGAATTTTAAAATTACTAAATATAAGACCAAAAATATTTGTTTCCACATTTTCCCTATTCCTATTTTGAGGTGGAGAAAATTATTTCTCTTCCAGGTCATTTCCTCCTGAGAGGTTGTACTTGGCAGCCAGAGTGGTTCTAATCCTTTGATTGGTAAGAACTGTTGAAGAGAATGTTTAATTAAATCCTATTTTCTGGGGGGCACCTGGGTGGCTCAGTCGTTACGTGTCTGCCTTCGGCTCAGGTCATGATCCCAGGGTCCTGGGATCGAGCCCCGCATCGGGGTCCCTGCTCTGCGGGAAGCCTGCTTCTCCCTCTCCCACTCCCCCTGCTTGTGTTCCCTCTCCCGCTGTGTCTCTCTCTGTCAAATAAATAAATAAAATCTTAAAATAAATAAATAAATAAATAAATAAATTCTATTTTCTGGAAATAAATAGGCCAGTTAGCTGCGATTCACCTCTCATCCTTCTCTCTTATCAGTGGTATTATCACTTGAAAAGATGTGGATTTGGTTCACCCCCATTCCAAGTAGGAAAGTCTTCCTGGCATTATCCTTAGGTTTTTCTCTCATTGGCAAAATGTATTTGGAAAAATTTTTATAAATAAAATGCTCCATAATATGAGCTAGACTTAAGAAGTGTTGGAGTAGTTCTATTAATTTTCCTGCAACAGTGCTGTAATATTTATTATTAATATTATCAAAGTCATATTTTAAGCAGCTTCTCGTTTGTCTCTCTGTGTCTCTGTTTCTCGTGCTCTCTCTCAATAGATAGATGGATATAGATACACACACACACACACACACATACATATATATCATTACATTTAAGTCCCCTAGAGGTTTCAGAAGCAGAGAATCTTTAGTCTCAATCAACTCAAAAGAGGTTTGGGGAGCCAAACATGCCAGTGGTCTGAATAATAGAAGGAACCCATTTGGGTCCATCCTGACTGCAGCCATATTCCTGAATGAGCTGTCACCAGGCGCCACTGTAGTATTAGAATGATGGAGAAAGAGGCTAGAGCTGGTGGTCCCTACTCTTCTAGCTTCAGCATCCCCACCTCTGCATCTGAAAACACAGGTCCCCCGTGCCGTTCCAACAGAATAAAACACTCCCATTAGGCAGACCATCATTTCATTTCCAATCTATACTCTCTCACTTGAACCAACATGAATGAACCTAACAGGCCAAGCTACTGGAATCAGCATGACATGGATTCACTTATTAAGTCAATCAACAAACTCAAGCAAGCTAAGATTCAGTTAGAAATTATGGTGAGAAATAAGACACAACTTGTGCCTCAATTCACAGCCCATCAGTGAGAATGGACAGGCAGGCTGGCAGCTGATATAACAGAGGTGAGCCCAGTGCTAGAGCCCTAAACGGGGCATGGAAGATTGCCCGGTGGGCTTCACAGAGGAGGTGACCTGAATGGAGATTCCCAACGGACACAGATTCCAAGGAAGTAAAATTTAACACAGAAATGTAGCCCTGGATATCAGAGTAGAAAATGAAAACTTCATAGGCGATGTCTTTACAACAAAACTTTCTTTCTTTTTTTTTTTTTTAAGATTTTATTTATTTATTTGAGAGAGAGAGAATGAGAGACAGAGAGCATGAGAGGGAGGAGGGTCAGAGGGAGAAGCAGACTCCCTGCTGAGCAGGGAGCCCGATGTGGGACTCGATCCCGGGACTCCAGGATCATGACCTGAGCCGAAGGCAGTTGCTTAACCAACTGAGGCACCCAGGCACCCACAACAAAACTTTCTTAAGCAGAGCTGTCGGCTTTTGTTTCTTACCGTGACAGATGATAGTTTCTAGAAACGAAAACGGTATCCCACATACCCTTCTGCAGTGTGACCTTGGCCATCTCCCATGAAGAGGAGGACTCTGTGTCTTCAGCCCTTAAATGTGGGTGGGCCACCAGTCAAATTCTGTGGAGGTAGCAGTGAGATCATTGGAGGCACAGGCCTTCCCTGGCCTGGCTGCTTTCACTTCTTGCCTGTTGGGAGCCAGCCCCCGTGTATGAAGTGTGCCTACCCTGAGGCCACCATGCTGGGGAAGGGCCAAGCCACATGGAGAGGTCTTAGGGGAAGAGATGTCACACTGGTGGGGAGAGAGAGAGAGAGACTGAGAGAGACAGAGAGAGAAGGAGGAGGAGGAGGAAGGAGAGGGAGAGGAGGAAGAGGGGGAGGGAGAAGAGGAGGGGAGATGCTAAGAAGCAGGAAGCTACCAGATACATGAATGAGGTCACCTTGGAAAGCATCTCCAGCCCCAGCAGCCCCAGCTGACTTCATGTGGATCAGAGACGAACTGCCCAGCCGATCCCTTCCTGCGTGCCTGACCCACAAAATTGTGAATAAAATAAAATGGTTGGTTTAAGCTGCTAAATTTGGGGATAATCTTTTTCTGCAGTGCACTTACCAAAACACAGAGGTCCTACAGTGGTACATGATGCCAAGGGAAATAGAATCCTAATATGACTTAGGATGTCATTGTGTTGGTCTGTAAGTATGGAGATAAAAGAGAAACCTAAGTCCTTCTGTGTCGTGCTTCCATACTTCCATTCCAGTGCTGGGACTGATCTTCTCCCTTTATGTAGGTCAAGGGCAGACAATACAGCAATTCATAATATTCCTTCCTAATGCTTAAAAGATCTTTTGTGGAAGCTATGGAAGCTCCCAGGGTGTTGCCTTCCCTACGTAAGGAAACCAACCTCTAAGTAAGGAGCTGTTTAAGTATTAGCCTGCCAAACAATGGAGAAAACACTATTTGCCCATTTTTCATCTTTGCTATAAACTCCAAAGGGTATACTCACACAAAGATTAATAGAGATTTAGGTGGCCATCACTCATGGGACCTCAGAATATGATTACCTGCTTTGAAGGCTTTTAAAATCTAGAGAACAATGTACCATTTCACTGCACTGCAGGTAAGAGTCACTCGAGTTTTTCTGCGTGGTTAATATGAAAGAGGAGAAACAAATCTTCTAAGGGCGTTGAGTTTTACATGAAGCAGGGAATATTTTACTCTTAGAAATACCAGAATAGGCTAGACTCACTCGCTATGTGACTATGGGTCCACACCTCCCACCAAAAACTGAGGTGCCACCCAGAACTTTCCAAAATACAATGAACTCACTCAAACATGAATGCAGTAAGGTATAATCAAGAGTTCCGCCTTATTGCTTCTCTCCCTGCTCCCATTCATCCCCAGCCTCAGCTTTGAGTCCTGGATTCATGGACTCTGATTTCATTCCATTTGGAAATTAGCGAACGGTTAGACTGATCAAAAAAACTTGTCATCAGGCAGGACCTTTGTGAAATGGCTCTTTAATTAGCCATTTCATATTTTTGTTATTTCTTCAGCGATTCATGTTAAAAATATGTTCCATGGATGCCAGCCTGCTAGAACCCAAAGAGCCCTTGTCGCTCAGCAGTAGTTCAGTGAAATAATAAATAAGTGCAACAACAGCCTTGGCCCCCAGTATTAGCTCTTCCCCACGACACCCCCACCCCTGAGGCCATGTGGCCAGGCTCCCCACCCCAGTCATCGAGCTCTGTGGCGACCACAGAGTGGTCGCCACAGACAAGAAAGGGATCTTGCCCTTCTGGGAGCCTCTTCTCTACAAAGATGGCTGGGTGGGTATGTCTCCTGAAGCTGAGGTCACCCAAGGACTGGGTGTAAAAGGCTGTCTTCTTTGACACGCTGTTATCACAAGCAGCATACCTCTTGAGTGAAATTTCAGGAATGGAAGTTCCTAAGGGAAAGATGCCATTTCATCCCCTAAGCCAGATCAGCTGGAACTGGAAGGCAATGGCTTACATCTGTGGAACAGCTTGGACCAGGACCTCATGTTCTGTCAGCTTTTAGGTGGGGTCCACCCACTGGCTCTTGCCAAGATTTCAGCCGGGTCCTAGTCCCACCCTGGCCCACATTAATCGTCCTTACTGAGCATCTCAGGAAAGAAACAGTAACTTCCCCTAAGAGGCTCACCCTTCCTCATTGTGTTAGAAAAACAGTAGGCATCTATCAAAATATGATGGAGGAAGATGTTACTCAGGCAAACCTGGGTGGTAGTCATAGTGCTCATGATAGTAAGCCAAATGTGGCTTTACATCCCAGGCGGTCTTTTGGCAGGAGATGATGGAGCTAGAAAGCAGCAAGGCAGAGAATCCTGCCTCCTCCCCCACTCCCCCCACCCTGCCAAAAGGCCAGATTTGGTGCCACCGAGGGTTTTAATTCAGTCTGTAAATGGAGATGACAAAGAAATAAGAAAATTCTATAGCAGCATTTGAATCTATGTTCACTCAGGAACACTCAGAAGCACTCCTGTTCATTCTAGAACCTTCCATATACAATGAATAGAGAGCTCTGATTAGAGATTCTCACTCAGCCCCCACCTTTTTTTGAATGCTCCTTAGCACACAATCCCCAGCGAGTGGGTCTTGGATGCTTTTTACTTTATAGATTTCTAGATAATGTCAGGCTCTTGATCTAGAAGCCATATGTGAGTAAAACTGGAGACCACCACGGAAAAATCACATCTTGGATGACAAGGAAGGAGCAGAAAGGGTAGAGTTGAGAAAAGCAGTTCTGTTATTCCTTCAAGGTCCTGTGGGATGAAATAAAGAATAAAGGCAGTTAGTGAAACGTCAGTCATTTACTCTTCTTTTTGCTTTCCTGATTTCTTAAGCAATAATTTTGTGATTTGGACATCTAAAAAACATTCATCCTTTAACAAAATCCATTGTATTAATTAGGTACTATTTCTCAATAGAGAGTAGGTTTTCCCTTAACTTTTCTTAAACTTGGTCCTTGCTGCCTATGTAACAGGTAATTGATTTTAGAAATAGATTTTTTTTTCATAACAAATATGAGGTTTTGACGAAATCTTAAATTGACAGTATTTCCTGATTCGGCAGAAGCATGCTGAATGCTATTGCTTTCCGTACAAGCAAAACGTCTCATTCCCAGACTCATAGGGAATGCAAGCAGAACCTATGTGTTCCATAATTTCTCTTCCTGACACTCCAAACATTAGTTAAAGAAACCAAATTCACCTTACAAGTATACATCCCAGGGAGAAGATCCTTGGAACAATCTAGAAAAGCAGAATAATGATGTGACCACAAATGGCCTCTTGATTGTCTGCATGGAGTTTTAAAAACTGGTTCTTTCTGAGGAGAGACAAAACATAAAGTCGCTGTTTTTAAATTGTATTTCACACCAACCAACCAACAATCTATGAAACCCTGAAAATAACATAAATGGTTAATGACAGAAAGTGAATTGAATTAGTTTTGTTAATACGGTGTAATGCTCTAAAGGGCATTTAGAATAGTGATGGCTTCTGTATTTATCCATATCAAAAGATGCTTCATGATATATTGTTAAGTGAAAAAGTAGGTTAGATTATATAGTATAAATGCATATTTTGGTTTTTAAAAGGTGCATATAAGGGCACCTGGGTGGCTCATTCAGTTAAGCATCTGCCTTCAGCTCAGGTCATGATCCCGGGGTCCTGGGATGGAGCCCCACATTGGGCTCCTTGCTCAGCAGGGAGTCTGCTTCTCTCTCTCCCTCTCCTTCTGCCCCTCTCCCCCAACTCATGCTTCTTCTCTCTCTCTCAAATAAATAAATAAAATCTTTAAAAATAAAATAAAATATGCATGTATAATCATAAAAAAATATCTGAACAAACATGTTAAAATAGCATATATGCCAAAATGGTAACTTCTTATTCCTGAGTGTTGGGCAGAATCAGAATGGATTTTTATGTTCTTCTTTAGACTTTTCTTTCTGGTATGACTTTATTTTAATACAGAATATCTATTACTTGGTTTTAAAATGGTATTTTCAATTAAAATATTTTTCCCTAAAACATGAATTTTTAGCACAATTTTAAACTCTGTTAGCTCATGCCATCGTTCAATGCTGAAGACCCTGGGCCAGCTATAAAACTGTCTGTCCTCAGAGATACTTGCAAAGGGGAAGACAGTGTAAAACAATTGGTAAAAGTGGTAAAGACACGTTCAAGATATAAAGCTGGCATGAAAGAGTGAATAGCCCACATATGCAGGCTGTTTTAAAATCCTCAACCTAAACGGTTTTTGGAAATGTTTTAGAAAGATTTTATTAATTTAAACCCCACAAGTTCAGAACTTGTAAAAAGTCTTCTGTCGCTGAGGGGAAGTTATCTTTTGAGAGTTACTTATTAAGAAAGACTTATTAAAACAAGTAAACTGGATCACATGAAGACTTGGTTGATTTTTCTAAACAAGCCACTGGACTGTGCCTTCTAGGGGACCAACTGCATCCTTCTTATTCCTTGTGTCAGCCCACGCTGTGCAGGGCCAGACACAGCAGAGTGCTTAACTAAAGGTTTTTTAATATTATATTATATTATATTATATTACATTATATTATATTATAATAATGCACGTAATAGTGCATTCCTTATATGCAAACAAGACTATTTCTTACAAATGGAAGCTATCCAGAGTCATTCAGTTAAACCCACTTGGAACTAACACTAAGTGTTCTTTATACGGAAAAGTAATACGACCGCATTCTATTCAGGCTTTGCGCTCAATTTTTTCCTTGATTAACCTACAAGATTAACAAGTTACATAATTTGGGATTTAATTAATAAAATTTAAACTGCCCGAATGTTAAATGAGTAGTGATCAAATACAGGACATTTCATCTGAAAATTGAGATCCTTTTACATATTTGCTTTTGCCTGCTTACTATTTGATTTGAATACGTTAACATTTTCTCTTCACCATAATCAAATCAAACAACTCCAACACGAAATACCATTTTCCCGCGAAGTATTCTTATGGTATAACATCCTTTCCATGCATAGCATTGTGATTAGTATTGTTTGCTGCTATCATTAAATTACATTCATTATAGAGAGGTATCAGCTTTGCAAAGAAAGAACATTGAGATGCAACAAAGAATGAGATGTTATTCCCTATTTCATTGTCAGCCAACAGTGATGACGTTCAAAGGGCAAGAGTTGTGTGTGTATCACGCACAAAGAATAACAGCGGATAGAAACATCACATCTGAACAGTAGTGAAACAGAATAGATAATCTCCTATAACTGACCAATTTTGAGAAAGAAAGAAGGGGAAACTTATTTCTCTAAATAATATTATTCTTCTTTGAATTCAGCGTGAATACGACAGTGGAAAAGGAAGACATGTAACGTCCCAAAGCAAAGGCTTTCTGCATCCCTGATTCTTCCTCTCCCTTTCCTCCCTGCTGCTCTGTCTTCTTGTGCCCCCCCCATTCCCATCACACACACACACACACACGCACATGTACTCGCACATTGCACTCGCACACGCACTCGCACACACACATACCCCAGACACAAAGCATTACAGTAGCTGGGAATTTGCCCAAATATAACAATAGTAATACAAATGAAGGTATTTCCTGCACTTAACTCTAAGAATAGGCTGAAACTATGTGCTAGAAAAGTCTGGATTCAGACCTCTGGCTCTGGTACATGGGGCTTTTCCATGCTTCATTGTGTGAAGTCAGAGGTCTGTCATCTATGAAACACAGAACACTGACTTGTTACTTAAGAAATAGCCAGTGGTTTAATGTGCTCCCATCTTGATTCCAGATTTAAACATAGAATTGAAGAGAAACAGAGCCCTTCTTGACTTGGAGAATCATAAATGGGAAAAGGGGAACAAAAATTCCCTTTCAAACCTGAATCTCATTTTTACTTTTCTCATTAACTAATAAAGGCCAAATTGATAGCTAAGCATTGGATGAAAATTAATCAAAATTCTGAGAATTGAAAATTTTTTATTTTTTAATTTTATCGAAGTCTTAATATTTTTTTCTTTTCTTTCTTTCTTGTATTTATTTTAAAACTTTTTTAGCATAGTCAAGTGAAGAAATTCCAGCGTAAATTCTCATCTTCTGAAACGTTTCATTAAAGTAAAACACCCTTTCTTTGTATCTGAGTTCACTTTTTTGGATGGAGGAAGAGAGGGGTAGATTCTGACGCAAGAGAATGGCAATGAAAGATGCTTTCTGCCACGCTGTAGGGCAGTTTACTTTAAAATGTATGTGGGAGAAATTTTCGAGACTCTGCCTTTCCACACCTAATAACTCAAACTTCGAGCCTCCCTGCCTGTACTTATCAAGGTTGGGAACAATTTTTTTTTTTTTTGGTCATTTAAAAGTCTTCATTGCAGTAACTTCCTCTGAAACAGACCACCTCTTTCATTAGGAATATTTATGGGAAATAATATATTTGTACAGTTGAAAGCATCACCTGTCTTGCTAAGTCAGTTCTTGTCTGAATGCAAATAGACTGTTAGAGGGTTTACTCAACAACACTTGCTAATGAAAAGTACTAATCAAAACTTTGCTACAGCTGTAAATTTTTATATTTTTTAACCACTGGATTCCAATTAAATGTATTCAATATAGTGTGCTTTGATTAAAAAATTTTTAAAAGAGATTATGTATACAGCACTGTGTAAAACAAGGCAGGTTAGGTATGCAAGCACTTGTACATTCTTAATAGAAGTCTTTACCTGAAGGTAAAACCCAATAAAATGTACCCTATAATGTGCTCTGGACTCTATGTTGATTTACCTGGGTTATCCCGTCAGCAGAAGCCAGGTACACACTATGCTTATATATTTAGTGCATATAAAAATGCATATAAAGAAGCACTGAATTCATTAGGGCACACTTTTTCTTTAAAAAGTTCTTTGTTAACCATGGGATATTCTGATTGCAAATAAAGGAAATTATGGCACTCTGCTGATGCTTATAAAGGGAGAGAAAATCCTTAATGTGAGCCTATGATTTCAATGAAAAAAGCATAAATAAAAGGGTTTGCCTTACTCAAATATACATTAGCAACATCTTTCAAAGAATCTTCTTGCTTTCACCGATACAGAAATACTTTCCTAAAAAGATGTTACTTCATTCAATTGAAGTCCATGAGGACAGGTCTGGGAATAGATGGCTAAAAATCATGAATTTGGGGCAGGGAGGGGAGGGGTGGGTGAATCTCAATTTGTCCTCATCTGAGGATATTTAAACACAACATTTTTGCACATTTCCTTTAAAAATTTCACAGGCCTTTCGTATGTGAGATTCTTTCCCCCACATTTAAGTTTCAGGATTAGTTGCAGTCTTAAAAAAAATATTTAATTCTCTTTGCTCTGTGACATGGCTTAATGAACCTAGGTTGAGTTTCTCTAGGAAATGTAAGAACTTCTTGACAACTGAGAAGTCTCTCAGACACTCATTCCTGCCAGAGTTTTCCAAAACCACACATAAGCTGAGGCCACGAGGTGCCTACATCAGACAAGAAAAGAAGAACACGGCTTCCGTCCCTGACCTCCGTTATATATATATATATTTTTTAATTTTATTATGTTATGTTAGTCACCATACAATACATCATTAGTTTTTGATGTGGTGATCCACGATCCATTGTTTTCGTATAACACCCGGTGCTCCATGCAGTACGTGCCCTCCTTAATACCCATCACCGGGCTAACCAATCCCCCCTCCCCCCTCCCCTCTAAAACCCTGTTTCTTTCTCAGATCCATAGTCTCTCATGGTTCATCTCTCCCTCCAATGACCTCCGCTATATTTGAGCGAGAAATGTGTTTATTGCTCAGTCTCACTGAGTGTTTAAATGTCCCTATTGTGCAAATTATGAGTGCTTTGAGTGCAAATTATGAGTGCAGCTCCCATTCTTTATAATTTCTAACTGTCTGATCTACTCTATTTGTCCTTGGTAACCACCCACCTTTGAGAATTGCAAAAAACCATGCCCATTATTATTTTTAATAAGGCCATTGCATTAAACCTTGGTGGAAGTCCTCTAGTGATTTTTCTTTCCCTCAAAATCTATATTGCCTTTAAAAGCATTTCATTAAGACTGCATTTTTAAGGAGGGAAGAGAAAAAGAGAGATGGATGATATTAGGGGCAACAACAGTTTTTTAATCCCAAGATTAAAAATAATATTAACCTGCCTCTTTGCCTTGGACCCCTGATTTTTAGGGCGTGGGGCTGCTGATGAGAGGGGCGCCTGAGTGGGAGATGGATGCAGGTCTCTCTGCCTGCAAACTGCAGCAGCTGGGAGGCAGGGCGTCCTGGCCGGGTCTGTGCGCACCCACGGACGATCTCGGGAGTGGGAGCGGACGCCAGGTGCCTTCCTCCCAGGACAGCGGACCTTCCTACACTCCCAGCACTAAGACAAGTTGCCTATGGGTTTCAGAAGTAGGAGGTAGGGGCCCACTGTTTGACAAGTGAGGCAAGAGATAGCCCCGTCTCTCCTCGCTTTTCCTGGGGCCGCCCCCTCCTTCTCCAGCAAATGCTCCGTCCCACTCCTTACGAAGGAAAGCAGCGAATCTGCTTGCTCTTTGCTCCCGTCTCCTTATCCCCGAACCGTGCACACAAGAGTGGCAAGCGTCCCTGGGAAGGGCTCGCCCCGGTCCTAGCACCTGCTCGGCTCCTCCTGGAGTCCCGCGGCGTTTCCCTCAGCTCGGGCGCCCTCTGGCGCCGCTATGGAGAAATTCACCCGGCGCGGGCAGCCCTGCAGGAAAAGACCGCAGCACTGTTCAGCGGGGCGCCTTTGGCCGTGAATGAAGCCAGGTGGGCTGCTCACTCTGGTGGCCCATCATTTACCTAGAACATTGGACTGGGCTCTTCCTCAGTGTCAAAGCTATAGAACCTCGTGGTTTCCCTGGGCAATATGTTAGACACCAATGACGTTCCCAAACACACTTTTGTGAGCCTCCAGATTCCAGAGGGAGAGCAAGGAGGTCCCACAACTTTCAGAACCAACTTCGTGTCTCTCTCTCTCTCTACTCACACGCATGCGTACCTATTTTCTTGAATAAATAAATAAATAAATAAATAAAGACCACAAGGTCTCCAACACATTATTCTTAAACCATGTGTTGGTACTTTTGATGTCAATTTGGCTAAGCTAAAGCCCGCAGGTATTAGATTAGACCCTAATCGAGATGTGCTACTGTGGCGGCGAGGGAGGGCAGGTTGCAGATGTCATGAAAGTCATTAATGAGTTGACTATAAATAAGGGAGATTATACTGGATAGTCTGGGTGGGCCTGACTCAATCAGCTGGAAGCTCATAAGAGCCTGGCTGAGACTTCCCAGAGAGACAGAGACAGAGACAGAGAAGAAAGTCCACCTGTGGACAACAGCTTTGGCTGTGCCCAGCGAGCTCTCCTCTGCCTGTGATCCTCTCTTCCTGATTGCCTGCCCTACAAATGTCGGACTTGCTTAGCCAGCTCCCACAATAGTATAAGCCAATCCCTTGTAATGAATCTTTTAATATATAAATTGGTTCTGTGTCTCTGGTAGAACCATAGCTGACACAACTCACATGGCTTAAATTTAAGGAAATTCAGAGTGCTGGAAGATTCCATCCAAATTCCTCCCAACAGTCAGTCAACAGATACTTTCTGAATGTCTACTGGTGGTAGGCATAAGGCAGTATGTTCTGGAGATGCAACCAAGAACAGAACTGATAGGACTTCTTCCCTAATCTGGGCTTCAGGGTCTGCTCCTCAGTGAGGTGGGTGAATGAGAGAGGCCATGGCTGTAATAGTTTGTGAGGCTTTCTCACATACACCCAGCTCCGTGTGGCAACTTTGGACTACTCAAATCTGGGCCAGAAGCTAGCTTAAATAATGGTTTGTTGTGGGTACTAGGGTGGCATGCTTGGAGCTATACAAAAGTATAGGAGGAGGAGGAACAATGAGGAGAACCAGACAACAGTCTTTGCCTTGAGGGCCCTCAGTCTATCACCACGAAAGGTAAAATGCTCATTTATCGCATTGCCAAACACCCTGAGTCATCCACCCGCACAGTGCATTTTTCCTGTGCTTGCCGTTTCTATATATGGCAAAGGGGTGACACTTCCTGATAATGGATCAGAGCTGCAGAATGTTGGCAAAAGCAAATTCAACCAGGCTAGGAGAAGGGAGTCTTCTCTCTAGATTCATCAGCAGAACCACTGTTCCTGGGCCAGACTGAGAAGCCCAATAAAAGACCTCATTCCTTCTCCAACATCTCCTACCCCTGCCTCAAGGCTTAAGGCTTATTCCATGATGGCAATAACCCAGTGCAGTGCAATCCAACAAACGTTTAATGAGTACTTTCCATGCTACAAGTTCACCTTCTACAGCCTGGTGTCCTGAAATGGTTTTTCTAATCACCATTGGCCTGCAAATAAATTGCTATATTTAGTGGTACCTTTCATGGGTATCCTGTTAACATGGTTTTTTATCTTTTGGGTTATTTTCTACTTGATATTCATACCTTCCTCTGGGCTTGGTGAGAACTCTTTCCTGGTTTTACCTCTGCTTCTTCTTAGCCCTCTTTGGAAGAATTTTCTTCTCATCCCAGTCCTCATGATTGTAAAGCAGGTGTGTTCAAGGGCTCTGTATGACTCACCCTATTTTCTGAAGCTATTCTGTCTCAAGAGATGAGCCATACACTGAGATTCTACAACGACATCTCAGGCTTGGACCTCTCTCCTAAGCCCATGTATTCTGTTGATGTGGATGCCTCGGTGTACCACAGCACCATTCTCCAAATGAACTTGCCCTTGCTTCTAATCTGTTGCTGACCATGAAAGCCCTACTTGATGCCATGAACTGTGTCTGCCCAAAAGCCCACGGCAGGAACTCAAGAGGCATTCCAGATTCCCTCTTGCTTACCTTGCACATCCAATTGTATCTGTATCTGAATTTACCAGCTCACTGCAGAATGTCTCCAGTCTCTGCTCCTCCTCCCCTTCCTTAGTCTAGGCCTTACACACAGGGGCAAATGGTCTTCTGATGGTACCTCTGTCTCCATATCTCTGCTTTCTACCATTGTTCTTTCTAAAATGCAAATCTTCTTGTGACATCTTCCTATTTTATGTGTCAGTGGTTTCTTGAAAGCTTTCCTTGACTGTCCCCTTCCCTCCCACACCCACTCTGGGGGGTTCTCCTCTTCTTTGTCGCACTGCATCCTCTTCTTAACCCCTGTCATGGCACTTAGCACACGTAGCGTTTTCTTCTTTGATGAAATATTCCAAACAGAGAGACACGTGCAAAAAAGAATGTAAAAAATACCCACATCCCCGCCATCCAAGTTGAACAATCTTGGATGTATTGATTTCAGTGCTTCCTTTTAAAAGAAATTAGCCACGACAAAAATAGCTGAGATCCCTTTGTGACCCACCCTTTGTGGAAGCCACTGCCCATCAAGTTTGGGATTGGTTTTATTGCTTAGCTCTGCACTTGACTATTATCTCCCCAAGAACAGCTTCTCTGTCTTGTTCAACCAGAGGGAAGTAAATAAAA
Organism: Neomonachus schauinslandi; assembly: GCF_002201575.2. Lineage (NCBI taxonomy): Eukaryota > Metazoa > Chordata > Mammalia > Carnivora > Phocidae > Neomonachus > Neomonachus schauinslandi. The sequence continues at coordinate 59,102,625 of NC_058414.1, forward strand.
GGACTGAGTGAAAGATTTATTGAACAACTCTATGAATGGATGGATCCACATCTACAACTCCTGGGGACCATTCTTTGTCAAATCTCTGAAAATCTGCCCAATTAACGTGCAATGATTTTAAAAAGTTATCCCTGTTCTCCAGAAGTGTTACTCTTAACCAGGGCTTCTCGACTTTGCACACTGGAATCCACAGTGGAGATATCAGAGTACTCATATCCACATCCCGCCCCCAGCAATCCTGATTAATGGGTGAGGTGCCTCCTAGGCATGGATTGTTAAAAGCTTCCAGGTGCTTGTAATGCACAGATGAGGCTGAGAACCGATCCTACCTCCTTCCTGGCATCATTATCACCAGCCTCATCATTACCACCAGCCTCAGCAATTGCTCACACTAACTGTATGATGTTTATTTATTTATTCCTACCACAATCTAAATATTTATATTATCCCCATTTTACAGATGAAGAAAGTGACACTTGGAGGGGTCAAGTCACTTGCCCAAAGTCAGATAGCCCTGGGGCCCTGCTGTTCTCACCAAACCACCAATTTCTGCTACAACCATCGTCCCACCCCTTAATTTGGCTATGGCTCTTACAAAGCCCAGTATTAATAGAATTTCAAATACCCCTAAAGAAAGTCACTGAAGCCTGACACTACCAGTGCTCTCTAAGACCCTGAGCTTCAACTGCGAACCCTGTTTCTTTCTTGAGTCACTTGCTGAAGCTTGCCATAAACTCCTTGCCTGAGCAGCCGCCGGAGACTCAAAAAGGTGGAGTCCTTCCTGCGTTCGCCCGCCACACCCTCTTTGACTACAGGAATTATTCCTCTCAATTACATTCTTTAGCACTCCGTTCCTCTCTCCCTTATCATACTCGACTGCCTTTTCCATTGTTCCCTGTCCCTTGCTCTCCTTTTCCTGGATCGACATGGTACCATCCCACCAAAAATATGGAAGACTTACAACTCAGATCACACTACTGCCTCTTTATTCTCCCTCTGCTTTTTTTAAGCAAGTGCAGGAGGAAGATATACATCAACATTTACCGCGTATACTGATTTCTTTATGAGCATAATGCACATGCTTAACAATAGTGTTCCGGCAGCGGGATTTTATTGTGGGAGAAACCAAATTGCATCATCTTAGAATCATAGAACGTTACAGTTTAAAGGGATCTGGGCGATCACCTAGTCCAGAGGTACTGCAATAACAGAAGTACTAAGAATTGAAATCTACAGCCCTGCCTCGGTGGTTAGGCAGTGGATAGTGAGGAAACTAGTGTCCAATTTGGGGAAAATAGTACTTCATGTTGTGCAAGTCTATTGCCTGCAATAATGTAGGAGATCACAAGACTGGAAATCTAAAGCTCCATGGAAGAGGCTGCTATAGACTCAGTGTGGCAAAGTGTCAGAAGAAAGAGATGAGCTCAATGATGCCTGGGTGGCTCAGTCGGGGTTAAGCATCTGCCCTGGGCTCAGGTCATGACCAGAGTCCTGGGATCGAGTCCCGAACTGGGCTCCTTCCTCGGCGAGGAGTCTGCTTCTCCCTCTGCCTGCCACTCCCCCTGCTTGTGCTCTCTCTCTCTCTCTGAAAAATAAATAAATAAAATCTTTAAAAAAAAAGGAAAAGAAAGAGATGAGCTCAAGAAAGAACTGACTGTTTTACAAGAAGAAAAGAAAAGAGATACATTGCAGAAATTTGAGACCTGATAAATTTAGTCAAGGGACCACTTTATGATTCCTAATGATACTAAGAAAGCATTCGACCCAAAGCAATACAGGGAAAAGAACCAGACTAATGGTGTGGTGCTCAAGAAAATCTTTCTGTTGGACAAAAAGACTCAGGGTAAAGTCCTACAAAAGGAATGACTGTACCACCAAAGTGGACAGCATCGTGAGGCTGAGACACGGAGCGCAGTGGAGGCAAGAAAGCAAGGAACTTAAGATTAAATTGTTTCTCTGAAACAACTTAACAACAACAGCAACAACGAAATGATGGGTATCATTGCTGGCTCATGGAATTGACTGGAAGCAGAAAGAAAAGAAAATTGCTGTTGGTTTGAAAGAGACTATTTGAGACTTAATATTTTGCAAGCAAGAAATGGGCTGAGAAAAGCACACACCTCTCTGGAGAGCATGTTCCCCAACACTCATTTCGTATTTGACCAAGGAAAACAATGAAAAAGGAAGAAACTTCCAGAGATAGAACCAAAGGTCATGTTGAACTCTGGACCCTGTTACTGACCAGAGACTGCTATGTATCTCACAGTCTTCTCTTCTCCAAAAGGGAGTATGTTTTGTGGTCGTCCGTCCCTGTGGCACTCTTGTGTGTTGGGTGTGGGAGAAGGCAGATAACGTCACTTTAGTTCAGGGGTCTCTGGACCACGATGAGCTTCATCCTGCTCTGATGGAGATGCCACATCTAGCACTTCCCCTGAGATCCTGGATGAAGAGCTGGATGCAATGACTACATGGGACTTTATTTTTTTATATAAAGATTTTTGTTTATTTATTTGAGAGAGGGAGTGTGAGAGAGAGAGCACAAGCAGGGGGCAGAGGGAGAAGGAAAAGCAGACTCCCCACTGAGCAGGGCTCCATCCCAGGACCTTGGGATCATAACCTGAGCCGAAGGCAGACACTTAACCGACTGAGCCACCCACGCACCGTACATGGGTCTTTAGACAAGCCCCCTCGGAGACAGGTATGTAGTTTTATGCGTGTTCAAGGGTGGACTGTTGCAGAGACATTTTCCACTCACCAAGTAGGCATTTATGCCTCCAAATGGCAAGCCCTCTTGCGATTACTCAGTCTCGTGGACAGTTCTGGCTATTTTTTAGATAGGCAAGGCAAGGCAAAGACCTTTCCTGACCACCCGCTCACTCTCTGCCATCGTGCCCCAATTATTTTCTCACTCCTTCCCTCAACAGCAACAGTATTTATTGAGCTTCTGCCATGTACCAAACATTTACAGGCACTCGAGAGATGGTGCCCGAGAGACATAAGGTCTCTCGTCCTATGGAGGTGACATTCTAGTTGAAGATAACCAAGGGAACAAGAAGGACAAGAAGATCATTTCAGAATGGATAACCGCTACTGAGAAAATACTCGGAGCCTGGTGGTAGAGAGTGAGTGGGCGGTCAGGAAAGATCTCTAGCAGGAGGTGGTGGTGAAGCCAATAACAGGAAGCAACCATGCAGAGATCTGGAGGTGGGGCTTCCAGACAGAGGGAACAGTAGCTGCAAAACTCTGAGGTGGATGAGTTCTTATTGGGTGGACTTGAGTTTTCAGTTTGACAGGAGTCTGGTTTGGCTGGAATGTCATGAATGGAGAACAGAGAGAATGAAGTCAAGAGATAGATAGGGGATCATCCAGGGCCTTTTAGGCCACCACAAGGTGGCTGGATTTTATTTGAAGGGCAATAGGAACCTATGCAATGATTTGAAAGAGAAAAGGTAGAAGATTTGATGGAGACTGACTGCAGGGACCTATAGCAGCAGCCTCAGCGAGAGAGGATGTGGCCTCGAAGGAGGTGGTCGATAATGGGTACATATTAAAGAAACAACCCTTGCAGATGGTTGGCATGGTACAAATGAGAATAAGAAAGAAAGGAACAAAGAACAATGTCTAAGTTTTCAGCTTGAGTTACTGAAAGTGAATAGTAGTGGTGCCATTTCCAGAGATGGGAAGGCTTGGAGAAGCCTGGACTGGGGGCCTCAGGGAGGGTGTAATGTTAAGAATTATCCGTTAGAGATGCCATTAGCCATTCACATGACTACGGGAGGGAAGCAGGTGGAGTTTCAGGGCAAGGTTTGGCCTGGAGATATAAATTTGGGGCCCATCAGTTTATAAATGTTATTTAAAGCCATGGAACAGGATGAGATCACTTAGGGAGAGAGTGTAAATACAGAAGAGGTCCCAAGACTGGGGTCTGGGATCCAACATCTATCTAGAGGTCAAGGGGAGGAGGAGCCATTCTTCCAGAATACGGAGACCTTTTCCACTCTAAAGGGCTGTTTGCTTTTTAAAAGATGTCCTAAGACATATAGATTTTCCCACATATCTTAGTCGTAAATGTTACATCAGAGTCTCCTGTGAGTGTTAAGTCACCCATGTCGCTGCGGGGAGGCAGCTGTGGTGGAGTGGAGAATGCGTGCTGCCGGGGGTCAGAAAACCCTGGGAGCTTTCAACCACTTTGCTACTCACTAGTGATGTGATGAGAGTAAGTCACACGTTCTCTGGGCCCCAATTTCCTCTGCCATAACTAGAGAGTAATAATGGCTCCTCGTTGGGTAGCGTCAGAATTAAAGAAGGTAATGGAGGTGAACGTGTTTTACACACTCCATGGCTGTCCTGTCCCTTACAGGGGCCACTAGCCACACGTGGCCGTTTAAATCTAAATTAAATCAAACTAAATATGCAGGTCTTTGAAGACATAAGGAGTAAATACCATGTGGGATCCAGGATTGGATCCCAGAACAGAAAAAAAAGCAGTAGTGAAGGCTGGTGAAATCCGAATAAAGCCTGTAGGTTAGTTCACAGTATTGTACCAAGGTTGATTTCTTCACTGTGACAAATGCAATGGGGTTATGTAAGCTGTCAACTTCCCAGGGAAGCTGGGAGGAAGATATAGGAGAACTCTCTGCTTGCACCATAAAAAGTGAAAGATAATTCAGTTTCTCAGTCACACAGGCCACACTAGTCAAGCGCCCATTAGTCCCATCAGCAGTGCCAATAGGGATTATTTCCATCATGGCAGAAAGTTGTATTGCTCAGTCTTGCCAACAGCATTAAACAAATACATGATATTACTGGGCAAGGCACTAACCACAGCACCATGCCTTCAGATGATTTCTGTGGGAGAAATTCAAGGACTTTGGTGAAAGGATTGAAGGCATATCTAGAAATGAAAGACCTGTCTGCTCTCCCACACCCAAATTACCTGTGTTTTTTAGACTAGCTTCTTTCTCTCCTCCAAGAGATGACAGGGTTCAACCAAATGATCTCTAAAGTGCCTTTTACATCGAACATTCTATGGATCCTGGACAAAGAATACGAGGAGGAAATGGCTCATTATCTCAGTAGCCCATGGAGAAGGTGCTCTTGTGGCAAAATTGAAGTATGTGGGATGGAAGGGAGCAGAATTTCCCTGCCACCCTGGATCTGCCCGGGTGCCTCGTTTTAATGAGGGGACAATGGAGGAGAATAAATAGGAGGTAATTCTTTTTTGATGTTAGAAACATCCTACTTTACTCTATTTTTTTTTTCCCTCATCACTCTCTGTTTTAAAAAATGAAATAACTCAGGTCCGACTGCATAGGGATTTAGAAAACACTACTGACCAGGGAAGTTAGTGACTATTGATTTCTCTCCTCTTCATACCCCAGTGAGCAGTCAGTAATAATAATCTGCTGTTCTAAGGAAGCACTTTTCATCCAAAGACATTTAAGATGAAGCATGACTATTAACCCATTTACTTCACCATGTTCTTTGATAGTAAGATATGGTATTTTCCTATCTGCTATTTATAGAGATGTCACGGTTGAGAGGAAGATAATTTGGTGCCTAAGTAGAATGTACATGCATTCAAAGTTCCTTTCATATTGGATCATCTAGGAATACTGACCAAAATTAATTTTCAGTTTTTTGTCAGATTAACAGATTAAATTCTGACCACTATTTATTTACTTATTTTCCTTGTTCTTCATAAAGGGTACATCAGGTAGGATTCTTGGCTAAAAGCAAAAAAGATTTCTATTTTCTGGCAAATTTAAGCCAAAGGGATTCTTACACCACACATCTCCTGGGAGACTGGCCTTGGGATTCCTTAATGTCCCCAAAGGCAATTGGAACGCCTATAGAAAAGAGCAGCCAGAAAGGAAGGAATGCCCACCACGAAGTTCAACCCATCTATATGTTTTATGCACATTTCGTTACTTTTATAAACTAAGGTAAGTATAATTTGAATGCATAAGTGTGGAACTTTGATATTTAAATTACCAGCATACACACTCCACCTGTGTTTGTGTGTGTTCATCAGAAAAGTTACGTGCGGTCATTGATATTCATCATTATCTTGAGTGAAGCAGCAAATAAAGATTCAAGTAAAGGCCCTTAATCTCCAAACACTTTACTTTCAATGGGACAAAACAGAAATACAAACAAAGGAATAGAGATCAGTATGATGTCTCATTTGCTTAATAAATACGGGTTTGATGTGTTAGTACGTCCCGTAACAGAAACTATTGTTCAAACCACAAACTATTAGGTTGAAGAAATGTTAAAGAGGCACTTTCTATCAATAACTTGATAACTAACGATCACTAACCATGGAATATATGTTATTGCTAGCAGGAAGATCATGAGAACTCTGCTGTTCTTCTTGAACTCACTCTTGCACCTTCTATGTCTCTGGAATCCAACTTCTCACCTGTAATTTCATAGCTGATGCTTATAAGCTGGATCTTAAACTTTAAAAGTTTAAAAGAATTCCTTCTGTCCTTATCCTAGCTTTGAAGAGGGCGATATTATTTCTCCTTGTTACAGTATTTGAGTTTACTTTAACAGCGTGTTAGGGCAATATCGTTACTTACTCCATATACACCATTGTTAAACAATCGTCTCCATCACCCCTTAAAAATTTTTAGTTGCATTTGTTAAAAACCAAACTGTCACGAAACTGCATGTTATTTTATCTATCTTTAGATTAACAGTGTCTTCCTAAGAGAAATGCAAACATTTGTCACATTTCAGAGGAATGACAGAAAGCCAGTGAGACTCCAGAATCGTCACTGAGCATTAAGATGTGTTTCTGAGGGAAGGGTTGCGCTGTTTGTCTTCCACATCCTTTTCTACAGATGTATCATCCAGAACAGACCCAGGGTGCCATCGATGGTATGAACTCCCTCCCCCAGGAGAAAGAAAACCACCCGTGACATTGCTAGTCGAGTTCAATGTTCTGATAACGTAGGGACTGTATCAGGGACATGCTAAGCCGAAACAGCCACCTCTCCTGCATTCCAGCATCTTCTACGTCCTTTTAAGAAGCGTGCTTTGGGAAATTACTTGGCATTTTTGACATCGAAGTTTCCTCTGGAGGGCTAACACTGAAAATCTATCAGATAACACCTTGGCAAGGATTGCTGATGGCTCACCCATGTGGGCTCTGCTCCAGGAACCTGGTGAAGTCTGAGAGAGCAGCTCTGAGAAGGGGTGACTGCCATGGAGAACCTGATCCCAGGTCAAGTGAACCTGGCAGCCCTAGGTTGAGTGTCACAGTCAAGAGATAGCAAAGACACTGTTGGCAGTCAGGCATAAAGGGTGAGGTGAGAACAGTCAAAAGAGAAAAGTAGGTGGCCAAGAAAGTCAGGGTTAAGACAGAATCAGGTGTAACACTGCTCAAAACTCCTGGTTGCTGGGTACTTTTTACATAGGCTAACTGAGATTCCTCAGGGCTTGCAGGAGTAGAGCCTTCCCCCACCAGGCCCAAGAGAACTTACCCAGGGAAGGCAGAAGGAGAGCACCCATGAGAAAGCAGTAAGATTTAAAAAACATACATACATTTGAGGGCGCCTGGGTAGCTCAGCCGGTTAAGCGTCTGCCTTCGGCTCAGGTCATGATCCCCTGGTCCTGGGATTGAGCCCCACATCGGGCTCCCCGCTCGGCGGGAAGCCTGCTTCTCCCTCTCCCACTCCCCCTGCTTGTATTCCCTCTCTCGCTGTCTCTCTCTGTCAAAATAAATAGTCTTTTAAAAAAACACCAATATATTCAAAGATTTAAATTTAAGGGGCGCCTGGGTGGCTCAGTCGGTTAAGCGTCTGGCTCAGGTCATGATCTCAGGATCCTGGGATAGAGATCCACATCAAGCTCCCTACTCAGCAGGGAGTCTGCCTCTCCCTCTCCTTCTGCCTCTGCCTCTCCGCCTGCTTGTGCGTGCTCTCTCTTTTTTTTCTTTCTCCCTCTCTCAAATAAATAAATAAATAAAATCTTTTTTAAAAAATTAAAATTTAAGTTTTCTGTGATTTTAACATGGCAGATGAAGGAAAAAAAAACTCATCTGCCATCTGCCTCTTCTTGGCATCAGCTTCTGCCTCTTGAGGTTTTGTAATGAAAGGCTCTGGGTTTGGTTGATCTGGACAAGCCCACCGGTCAAGTTCATTGCTAGCATTAACAATAATAAATGAAACCATCAATTTTGCTACAGAAGCACAAGGGCACTCAGTGCCTGCTATGTGAGGAATATTATCCCTCTGTGAAATAGCTTGGGAAAATAAAAAATGTTATTTTTTGTCATACTCATTTAATGTGTACTCGTTTATTTGACTTCAAAGTTATTTAAGAGATAAAGGGGCTCATCCTTAATTTTCCTCCAGCATGATGGGGCATTATTAAATAAATCTGAAACAGACAATAAGGGTGGAAGACAAGGAGGCAGAACGAAAAGTGAAAAGAGGGAAGTATCGTGGTACACTAAAAACATTTAAAAATTGGTTCCTTAGTACTATCTTAGATGTGCTGAGGGTTGATGGGGTCATAATTTTTTTCTCAAACAAAATAAAACAAAAAAAAAGCTGAGTGTGGATTTATGGAAGCATGGCAAAAAGGAGACAAGATAATACATACTCTCCTTTTGGGGGGAGTCGCTCTCTGCCGCCTGGAGTCCTTTATGCAAATTGAAGATATAAAGAGCATGAAAACCATAGTCCCAACCACCACCAGAGTGGTGTGGGTTTTCTGTAACTTGGGACTTCATTTTGGTTAGAATTTAATATTTTCTTAATCTGGACCGCCTTTTATCTGACATCCTGGAACATTTCCCTGTACCTTCTTTATTATTTCCTTCCCCACTAATGATGTTTCTGGAACTGAAGTCTGCTCTTGAAATGGGTTCTCTTCATTAAGAGAGGGAGCGCTGGGTTTGATTTATATGCAAAACCCTTGGGATGACTTTTGTGCTTAGATGTCAAAGAAATTCTCCATCTCCTTCTAAACCATTAATTTTATCATTATGGAAATAGCTTCCATAATTGATAAAACATTGTCAACTGAGTTTGACAGACTATTAAAACACTTCTGAAGATTTGTAATCTCAAGCTCCTGTCTCTTGGGGCTTGCTTAAAACACACACACCCATATTTATATTCTCTCTTAAATGTCAATGGAAAAAATCTTCAAGATAAGGTCATTGTAATGCACACAGACAGTGATCAAGAATAATTTCCCTCCTGTCCTGGCCAAGTCATGTTATTATTAATAAAACAGGGTAAGCCATTCATCTTTTCCCACTAGTTGAGAAAGTTAAAGCTCTATCATAAATAGGAAGAGGACCACCCTGTAAAAGGGTGTTGTGAAGTCTGGAGCAACTACTTTTTTAAAAAAAATTTTTATTTTTTTAAAGATCTTATTTATTTGAGAGACAGAGACAGAGAGAGGGTGTGTGCACAAGCAGGGGTGGGGGAGGGGCAGAGGGAGAGGAAGAAGCAGACTTCTCACTGAGCAGGGAACAGGGAGCCGGCCCGCCGTGGGGCTCATTCCTAGGAGCCCGAGATCACGACCTGAGCTGAAGGCAGACGTTTTTTTCTTTTTTCTTTTTTTTTTTTTTTTTAAGGGGTCCCTGGAGCATCTACTTTTTTAATTAAACTTTTTTATTCGGAGAGAATTGTAGATTGACATCGGTTTTAAGAACTATTAGAGATCCCATATGCCCTGTACCCAGTTGTCCCCAAGGATAACATCCTGCAAAAGCTATAGGACAATATCTCAACCAGATTATTGACATGGATATTATTCAGATTTCCTGTTTTACTTGCACTCATTTGTGTGTGTATGTGTGTGTGTGAGTTGCATGCAATGTTACCATATGTGCACACTTGTGTATGCACCACCACAGTCAAGAACAGAACAGTTCCAACACTGCAAGCACCCTTCATGTCACTCTTTCATACTCACACCCGCCCACCTGCCTTTCCCCTTCCCAATAGGGTGTCTTACTTTTCTCAGAGCCTTTTTGAACTTTTATGCACAATAAAGAGAAACCAAGTTAGTGAAGATCATTTGCCTTCAGTGAAAGCATCTGAGCCTTCAGAAAAAGGTGTCCCCTTGTGATGCGTGCAGCCAGAGCTTGATTTCTAAACATGGGTTTCGCTCCTCACTCACCTACCTGGATAGGCACCTTTGTGTGGGTGCCTCTCACAAATATATGCTGTGGCTCTGTGTTCAAGGTAACAACAGTTAAAAGAGGCATTCTGTGTTAGTAAGCTTCATTTTTTTTTTTGCAAAATTCCATTTCTAATATTCCATTGAAATGCTGAATTTTCAGATAAATTAAGAAGTCGCTTCCAATCTCCCAATCTCAAGGGTTTCTTGGAAAGTTAAGAGTGAGAGCATCCAAGATGCATGATCAGCTTCTAATTGGGACTAGGATAATATCACTCTCTGGAATTTTATATTTAGATGAATATGGACCATAAGAATGTCCAAAATTCTTTTTAAAAAAAATGTGGAAAGTCAGCTTTAGTTTCTATCCTTTGCTACAAGCTGATTTTACACACACACACACACACACACACACTCCCAGGCTGACACTTCCCATCTGCTACTATAGGCATTTTTGCCAATCTGATATAAAATGCCAGAAAGTAAGTCCTCAAATCCAGCTCAATGGCTCCATAAAATATGGTCTTCTTGTCACCCCTAGTGCTTAAATCATTTGTTGTCAAACTGGGTGGTTTTCAGAGTTGACATTTACTGCTGTTTGCTGCAAAAGAGATTGTAGCCTCGACGAGAGGTCCAGAAGTGTCATTAAGCACTGCCAACTATGAGAACAAAGGCCCTGGTTAATTTTTTGTGATTTTGTTGCTGCCCTCTGGTTCTTAAGACGGATGGTTTTTAAATGATGTATTTCCAACAAGAGACACTCATGAGGTGTTTACCCAGTGGTCCCAATGGCCTCGTGCTTACACAGACACTCAAACCCATACAGAGAAATAATAAAAGATCCTCTATCTTCCCTCTCCCTACCCCCCACCTCTCACTCTGTTTCACTTAATTTTTTTCCCAAAGTCTCTAGGTTAGATCCAACATGGGCAGGCCATCTACATATGTGGAATTCATATCAGTAATGGGAATGAATTTAAAGAAGCTTAATTTAACAAAGACGTATCCAGTGATTTACATGTTTATGGCACTATGATAATTGATAATTGCTTTGGTAGGCACCAGAATCAGTCTCTTCCCTCAAAAGGGAGGAAACTAATATTTATCCAGCATTCCCCCTGAGCCAAGCATTTTGCATTTGCCATTTCATGCTGTTCTCATGGAGACTCTGTGATACTATGGTGCTATGATTTTCTGCATCAGGAAATAGGAGCCCTGTCAGGTTCAGGAGTTTGCCCACGGTCGCACAGCTATTAAGAAGCAAAGCTGAGGGGCGCCTGGGTGGCTCAGTTGGTTAAGCGACTGCTTTCGGCTCAGGTCATGATCCTGGAGTCCCGGGATCGAGTCCCACATCGGGCTCCCTGCTCGGCAGGGAGTCTGCTTCTCCCTCTGACCCTCCTCCCCCCTCTCATGTGCTCTCTCTCTCTCTCATTCTCTCTCTCAAATAAATAAATAAAATCTTTTTTAAAAATTAAATTAAAAAGGGCGCCTGGGTGGCTCAGTCAGTTAAGCCACTGCCTTCGGCTCAGGTCATGATCCTGGAGTCCCGGGATCGAGTCCCGCATTGGGCTACCTGCTCAGCAGGGAGTCTGCTTCTCCCTCTCCCGCTCCCCCCTCTTGTGCTCTCTCTCTCTCTCTCTCACTCTCTCTCTCAAATAAATAAATAAAATCTTTAAAAAAAAAAAAGAAGCAAAGCTGAGATTCAAACCAGGGATACCTGACTCTGAAGTCCATGCTCTTTCCACACGGTCTCCTTTAAGTCCCAAAGAAGGGAATCATAGAAGTATGGAAATATGGAAACGCAAGTGTACACGAAACTGTAGTACAGAGTAAATTATACTAAATTGTGTAAGAAATGTTGAATCAAAGAGTTCCAAAGAAATTCAATATATGTGTGATATGGTCAACACTGATGATTGGCTTTCAATGAAGCGCTCATTGTCTCAGCTGTTGGGAGTACTGATGACAATACAACCTTCAGCTCTCAGAGATTATCCCATCTACAGACAGTCACCCTGTCCAAAGTCACGCCCCTCCCCGAGAAGCCCACATCCTCTCACTGATTAATACGGAAGTAAAAACTTGGCCATCTTGGTTCAACTTGGGATAGCTCTTAAGGACAATTCTGGCTCCAGAGCTCCCCATGTGTTGCTTGACCTGTCGCTGAGCCTTCACGGTGACTCCTGCTGCATTCCTTCCCTTCCACAGGTGTTAACCCCAAAGACACTCCTTAACAAACATCCTGCCTGCTTAGCTCAGCTCAGAGATTGCTTCCCAGAGAATCCAATCCCTAACAGTTGGGTAGACCAGACAGTTCTTTGCAGGAAACTTGGTGTAGGAAATAGGTCTTCGGTGACGAGTATGATTTCCACAGGACTACCGTGTAGAGATTATTGAAAAGGCAATTGTGAGTCTGCTGTGGAAGGTCCCGAGGACTAGATAAGGAGCCTGTACCCAGCTGAGAAAGAGAGAGCCAGGAAGGCTTTGAGCAGAGGCAGGCTGTAACTTAGAAAAATGGCGTGGTCATTTAGAAGGACAAATGTTGCAGACGGAGGCACAAAATGGTGTAGATCATTTCCATGAGCAGAACGTTAGATTTCTGGCAGAAAACTTGGGTTTGAATCCTGGCTCTGTCACTTATTACCTGATAGACTTGTAGAAGTTTCTTAATCCCTCCAAACACAATTTCTTCCTCGGCCAACTAAGATAATATTTGGAGTGGGGAATGGCTGGGAGTTTGCGAAGCACACTCGTACGCATGCAAAAACCAGCCTCTAAATCCCTAAACAGGGGCGCCTGGGTGGCTCAGTCGTTAAGCGTCTGTTTTTAGCTCAGGTCATGATTCCAGGGTCCTGGGATCGAGCCCCACATGGGGCTCCCTGCTCAGCGGGAAGCCTGCTTCTCCCTCTCCCACTCCCCTTGCTTGCGTTCCCTCTCTTGCTGTGTCTTTCTCTGTCAAATAAATATACAAAATCTTAAAAAAAAAAAAATCCCTAAACAAATCCAAGATTTAACTGTGAAGATACAGAAGGCTGGCCTAGAGCAGAACCTAGGAAACTACAGCTCTCCACTTTACTCAGGCGGAACGGTTTTGTAAATAAACTGTTACCGGCACACAGCCGGGTCCAGTCATTTAGCTATTGTCTACGGCTGTTTTCAAGCTACAACGGCAGAGATGCGTGGTTGCAACAGAGACCGTCTGGCCCTGCAAAACCTAAAATATCTACTATCTGGCCCTTTAAATACAAAGTTTGCCACCCCTCACCCTGAGTGTCAGAAGTAAAAAAGAAGTGACTGATGTGAAGAACAGGACGGGGTCAAATCTATAAGACCCAGTAACTGCTTGGTCTTAGGAAAAGTAAGCAAAAGGAAGGACCCAGAACCTGGGGGTTTCTAGCCCAGGGCCCAGTGAGAGCAGCACTATTATTACACTGAGGACCCCAGGAAGAACTGTTACACCTGATGGCTGGCTGACCGCTGGGCATGCTGAGTTTCAGGTGCTGGCAAAAATGTGCGGCCAGAGAACAGAAAATATGAATCTGGTATTTGGCAAGGGCTTAGAGATGAAATTTTGGCTTTTGGAACAGCGTGCATGGACGTGAAAAAATGAGGGAAAATTGGTCATTCTGTAGGCAGTATAATTTTGACTTTAAGCTTCTACTTTTAAATGGGTTAAGCACCATCTTGTATTTGAGGAGTTACCCAGAAGACCTAATGCTTAGAACTGGAGAGTTAAAGTAAGGCTTTGCTGACCATTATTCTATTAAGCAGAAAAATGAGAAAAGGGCAGTAAATTTTTACTGTTGCTAGAAAAGAAATATTTCAGAAGCAGGCAAAGACTCCCCTGCATGGCAGACAGTCGACCACGTTCCTGGCCACTCAACGACACTTGAAAACCAGTTTTCTGTCCCAAGCGATGTGTGTCCTGTGAGATATTAAATGCTTTTCTGCAAATAAAAGGATTTCACGGTTAAACAACTTTGGAGAAAACCAGATTAAAGGAATTTAAAGCTTTCTTTATTCTAAAACTTCTCGGGGTCTTTCATATGTTAATAAGCACCAGGAATCCCCGAGAGGGAAGCACGGTAAGTAACTAAGAAAATTTGTACTTAAAGTAGAAACTTGCCCAGGAGTACAGAGCTATTAAGAAGCAGAGCCAGGAATCAGAGTCAGAAACTGTGCTTCAGAGCTGGTGGCAATCATGCCTTCCTAATGATGATGGTGATAAGGGATGATGGTGGTGATGGTGGTGGTGAGAAGCATCATTATCGCCAAGTGGTCCCTTTGGTACTTGATAACCCTTGGAAAGCTATGTAATCCTTAGACCAGTGTATCAGCCAGATGGTGACAATACAACGCTGCGTCAACCCCTCAAATCTCAGTGGCATACAACCATAAACATTTGTTATATCACGCGCATCTGTAGGTTGCCTGGGGCAACTCTGCTGATCTCATCTGGGTTTGGCTCCAGCCTGCGGGTTCCAACCGGGTCTGCTCTCATCTGTCTGGGATGAGCAGGCTGCCATGGACATAGGCTTCTGGTGGTAGAGGCAGAATGGCTCCATTTGCATCTCCAGGTCACATGCCTGCCTGCACCCGAATCAAGGCACGGAGATTTCCCCTCCATCTCTAGTGGGAAGAACTGCAAAGTCACATGCCTGCCTGCACACGAATCAAGGCACAGAGATTTCCCCTCCATCTCTAGTGGGAAGAACTGCAAAGTCACATGGCAAAAGCTGTGGCTATGGAGAAGAGTGAAGAAATGGAACCAATTATTCAATCTCCCATGACCCAGGTATAAAATTCAACTTGGGAATATATAATAAAAAATTTAGTCTGTTTAAATAATTCACAGAACCCTGACACCATGAATTCAAGTTCAGGCAATGCACTATGTGAGCATAAACTGTTATTAATCTTATCCTTACTTATTCAGAAACTGCCTAAGCCTGGGCTAAGTAAGGTATACACTCTTGGAATCGCACTAAGGGTTTACTAAATACACTACAAAATGGTCTAGACGTCCTTTCGTATTCCCTTTGCCCAGGCATCAGAACTGTTCACCTGGCCCCTCTGCTAATGCTTCTCGGGGTCCTGCCACGCCTGGGGCCTGCCATCCAACGTCCTTTCCCAGGCCAGTGGGCTTGAGCCTCAATCCGAGGCTAGGGTCTTGGGAGAACTGCGTCTGGCTGGCTTGCGTGTTTATGAGTGTCCCTGAGCCTATGAGGACTAGCTAGGCCAAGAGTCCAAAGGGTGGTTGGAGAGAAGAGTGGACAGGAGAAAACTGGCAAAAGGAAGGGAAGAAAGAGGGTGCTCCAAAGGTGGAGCTTCGGAGAAAATGCAGGGAAGGAGAGTGAGCTTTTTGTGAGGGTCTGTGGCCTAATTCTCAAAAAGGGAGGGAACGGGCGCCTGGGTGGCTCCGTCAGTTGAGCACCCGGCTCTTGATTTTGGCTCAGGTCATGATCTCGGGGTGCTGGGATCGAGCCCCGCATCTGGCTCCATGTTCAGCAGGGAGTCTGCTTGTCCCTCTCCCTCTGCACCTCCCCCACCTACCCCAAATAAATAAAATCTTAAAAAAGAAAAAAAAAGGGAGGGAAGCTGGAGACCATGTCTCTGAAAGCTGTAAGCTTCTTTGTTGAAGATGATGATGCTTCTGCTGATATTGAAATATGTGACACATGAACGAGAATCTACATGACATATATAAACTTGGAAACCAGTCATAAAACCCCACCCCTGACCTCACCATGCAACTGAAAAACCAGCATCTACTGTTTGTTCCACTATCAGAAAGTTGTGTTCGTCATTCTCTTGCTTTTAAAGGAGATTGTTACGTGCTGTGTGTGCGTTCTCCAACAAACAGGATACGTTACTGAGGTTTTCTCCTTTTTGAGTTTTATAAAAACAGTGTCACGTTGCATGTAATCTCCTGGCATCTTGTCACTACCATGTTCCTGAAATTCTTTTGTGCTTTGGAGTCACTATGGTTCATTCATTTTCACTGCTCCATGATCAACTTTATCAGAAATATATCATAGCCTGTTTATTCATTCTCTTGTTCATAAACATGTTAGGCTGTTCTATTTTTGCTATTATCAACGATTCCATTCCCAGTGAATTCGTATGTGTCTCCAGGTACACATTCCATTCCCAGTGAATTCGTATTTGTCTCCAGGTACACGTGTCCAAAAGTTTCTCTGGGATATGTAATTCAGAGTGGAATTTCTGGTTTATAAGTTTTTCAATTTTTTTTCAATTTAATTCCAAAAAGCTCGTATCCGTTTATAAGCCACTAGCAGGGTATGGGAATTCTTGCTGAACCACATTGTCACTAACACTGCACTGTCAGACTTCTACAGTTTTGCCAATTTAGCAGATAGAAAACAAATCACATTTTGTCTTAATTTGTGTTTCCCCGATTAATGATGAAGTTGAACACTTCTTCACAATTCAATTTACCATGCATGTATCCCCTTCAGCAAAATGCTTCTTTATTTATTTGCTTATTTTCTTATTTCTGTTAGTTTCTTATTGATTTATTATAGTTCATTAAAAATACTGAATGCTGATCTCTTGCCAATCACTTGAAGTGCAAATACCTTGTCCAACTCTGTGGCTTGTCTTTTTACTTCGTCTATGGTTTTTTTCGATAAACAAAAATTCTCAGCTTTGGAGTAGTCAAATGTATTGAACTTTTCATTGCATCTTCTTTAAGGGATCCATCCCTGCCCAATTTTGTAAAGATATTCTCTTCATTTGTCTCCTAAGAGGCTTCAAGTTTTGCTTTGAACACTTAAATTTTTAACCTACAAGGGATATTTTTTTGGCCTGTAGTATGAGGTTAGGATCCCCCCATCCACCTCCTTAGTCATCTGCAAGACCACCTCTTCCAAGAGGCAAGGTTGCCTCGTGGATGTGGGACACTGATGGGCCCTCTGCTCTGTTCCCTTGATCAAAAATTGCATCATTTCTATTACTCTGACTTTAGAAGTCTTGATAACTGGTAGGGCCTCTCTGGTAGGGCTTTCTAGTAAGTAGGTTACAACTAGAATTTTAGAGGGAGAATGAGTTTCAAACATTCTAAGTAAGAATAGGAGAAAAGATGTTAAGGATTTAGGCCATTATTTATTTAAAAATACTGTTATCTAGCTTCGGCTCCTTAAGGCTAGGATTACTATTATTGGAAATGCCTGGTAGTTATTCTAGATGCCATATACATTCCTTTTTCAGGTAAGTGAACTATTGTTTTAAACACAAATAATTCAGATTCCCAAGTGATTCCAATAAAGTTGGTGAAATTTAAATCTACTTTTCTGTTTTTGCTTCAAGGCATCAGCTGAGATATGTTGCAAAAACAATCGACCCTTTCTGCCCCTTTAGAAAATAAAGTCACATTAAAATGTTACTTTTGTGTTTATTCTGAAGTAGTTCTAATGCCAACATGTCTTTGCATTTCTTCAGTGTTTTTTTATACAGGGTTTCATGTTTATAAAGCTAAGACAAGGTGATTGGATGAACTTGAAGTTTTCTGGGTGGGGGCAGGGGTCTTAGGCACTCTGCTATAAATATAAACTCTCTGCTCTCTATGGACCACACATTTTATAACTCACTCTGTAAAAACAGCACAAATCTTTTGAGCAGTTTCCATCCAGTGAATGTTGAATAAATTCTTTTCAATGGTGACATTGACTCCTTAGACTGTTTATTTGGGCTTCTTTGCTGGAGATACAGTTATACAAATTGAACAATCTTTTAAATGTTGTATCCAGGATGTATTGTAAGTCATGTTTATGAATGGAGTTTTATATTCTCTATGAAGGTGCAGAAAGAGAGAGAAGGTAGTACACACAGGACTCGCAGGTCAGTCTAGTACGTGATAGAGTGCAGAAAAGGTAGCCTTGACCTTATTAAATGTGTGCTTACCTAAAGGTATATTTTAAAGAAATCTGAAAATTGGTTTACAAAGAAATACTAAATGTGCAAAAAATTGGCAATATACCCTTAAACATCACCTGCCAGAGAGAACACACTCATGGTTCATGAGCAGGAATCAGTTGGAAAACGGATAGAAATAAGAAAAAGGAAATACAGGTAGCGTATATATTCAGGGAGAGAAATTATGTAAATAAAAAGAATAGAATTGTAACCAATAATCAAAATCCTCTATCTTAACAAATGTAAGCGCTCTAAATGATAGGGAAATGATTTTTCAGTAATTTAGGCTTGAGCAAGAAAACAGTGTGTCTGGACGCCTGGGTGGCTCAGTCGGTTAAGCATCTGCCTTCGGCTCAGGTCATGATCCCCGGGTCCTGGGATCCAGCCCCACATCAGGCTCTCTGCTCAGAGGGGAGCCTGCTTCTCCCTCTCCCTCAACCTCTCCCCCTCCTTGTGCTCTTTCTGTCTCTCTCTCTCTCTTTCAAATGAATAAATAGAATGTTTTTTTTAAAAAAAAGATCTATTATAGCTAAAAATTCCAATATGAGGGACCACTAGCTGAAGTCCTCTAGAGAACAACAACAACAACACAATGTATAAAAAGTGAAAGGACTGAGTTTTCCAGGAAAGAGAGAAGATTGTAAAGTTGGAATTTACTAGGAAACTGAGGTGCTTCTGGAGACCACTGCAGCCTGCTCTTCCCCTGGGGAGGTCGGTGCAGATCCCATGCACCTCCTGTTGTTCCTGATGGACTAAGAAGCAAATTTTCCATGGGAGTCCTTAGCTCCCTGTGAGTATCAATGGTTACATGGCAAGTGTACCATTGGAAAATATAAAACCCCCAAAGAAGTCAGAGTTTGGAGCAAAGATGCTTCTCTGTTGCCTCTGGCTCTTTTCCCTACTTGTATGAGGGAAGTGCCTGCCTAAGAAACAAAACTCTGCCTGAGTGTAAAGTTCACCAACAGCCTTGCCAGAAGCTGGAAGGGCCTTGAGATGAGGTGTGATTCTTGTGTCATTGGGCCCCCGCACGGACTTCCTTTGGGTGTGTCACACATCTGCAGAGAGAGGCCCACAGGAAAGTTTTATGACCTCTGAGGGAGGAATATGAACTAACCCATCTATACAGTTTGTGTAACTTATTTTTTGTTTTCCCCCATATATCCCCTTTCCTTCCTTCCTCCTTCCTTTCTTCCTTCCTTCTTTTCTCCTTTCCTACCTTTTCTTCCTTGTTCTTACCCTTTCATTCTCTCATCCTTAACCTGGTGGGAGTGTGTGTGTGTGCTTGGCTGACCTAAATCCTTTTAGCCTTTCAAACCAGGCCTCACCTTGGCTCATGGCACATATAGAATAAACATGATTTTTCCTTTGGACAGTTTTCCTGTTCTGACACTTCAGTATTTGAACAGCCCTCTGGAGCCTATTCTCCATTCTCTATGCTAATGTGATTCTCATTATCTTCTGGCCAGGTGTCTTCCTATTTTTATTCCCCTGATGGGGCAGTTTTCTTCCCACTTTGTGTATCCAGAGAATGGAGAAGGATATGTTCAGTGTCACCCAGCTGGTTATTTCATTAAATTCTCAGGGCTTGCTTCATATTAGCTGAAGAAAAATATTAACCTTCTGTGGCTGGAATGCAAGCTAGTATAAATTACAGCATATTGGTTGCAGAAATGAAGTGTTCAATGGAAAGAGATTCTAATTGGGGATCATAAAGCATGATGAGAAACACTTTAGCTGTGTCATTAGTATTGTAATTTATTCATTGATGCCTGGTTTGTTACTGATGCATTCATAGGTCCATATCTATCCTCCACTCTGAGAATCTGATGTGAAAAACTTCAAATTGTCTTCAGAAAAGCATGGATAACATCAATTTGAAATGGATGGTGTATTAGTTAAGGTAATAAAGGCTAAGCTGCCATAACAAAAAAAAAAAAAAAAAACCCACCACTGCCTTGGGAAAAGGAAAGAGAGAAAATAGAAAGCAAATGACTTTGTTTCACAAAAGTGAGATGGAAATTGCTCACCTCACTGCAGCTTACATTCCACTGGCAAAAAAAAACCAGCAACAACCCAGAGAGTTATTCCTAACTGCAAAGGATGCTGGAAAATTTCATTTCCAGCTGGGAAGTCATGTTTCCAAGAAGAAAAAGAGGATGAACTTAAAGAGACAAAGAGTGGTCCGTGTCAGGTTCTCTAAATATCAAATTTGAAATAAATTCCCATTATCATTAGCTCTTTAAGGCATGATAGTATAATGGTTAAAGGCTCTAGCTCTGGAAACAGAAAGCCATGAATTCTAATTTGGGCTCTACCTCTTACTAGTTGTGTGGCCATAAGCAGGTTACTTAACTTCCTTAAAACCTCAGTTTCCTCAACTGTAAAGTGGGAAAACATAATAAAACTTGTGTTATCAAGTAAAAATTTGAAAAGAATAAAGGAGAGCTTGTGTTAAAGATCATATGAAATCTACAGGTGCTCACATGGTAAGTGTTCAATACATGTTTCCTTAACTTAGTTTCCTGAAAGGAGGAATTGACCTCTTATTAATAATAAGACTTCTTCCAGGCCAATGAGATGTCATCCAAAAAAGAACTCCTTTGTTTCAGCAAAATTAATTTAGTAAGAGTCTACTTCATAGAAGGCATTGAGACAGTTGCTATTAATTTATCAGATAGTTTTGCACCTCGAATGACATGGATGTAGTGATGTCTTTTCTCACTGAATTTGGAGGGATAAATGAGATATGTTTTGTAAGAGCTTAACTCCCTTTCTAGCATATAGTAAGCACTCAACACTTTATTATATATTATATAAATGTTCTATATATAACATACATATTTAAGGTAAATGCTAAATGTTGTTACAAGTATGCTATGGGAATGCAAAGAAAAAACAATTCTGACCTGGAGGAATAACAAGGTTTTGAGGAGGTGATAACACTTCAGCCGGGTTCTTAAAAATGAGTAGGATTTCAAAAAAAAATTTTTTATTTATTTTTCTGAGAAACAGAGGGAGACAGAGCACGGCAGGGGGAAGGACAGAGGGAGAAGCAGACTCTCTACTGATCAGGGAATCCGATGTGGGGCTTCATCCCAGGACACTGGGATCATGACCTGAACTGAAGGTAGATGCTTAACCGACTGAGCCACCCAGGTGCCCTGGATTTCAAAAATTTGAAAAGATTTTAAAAGCTTGTTTTCATCACAGAAAACAATGTAAGTTAAAGTATGAAGCTGAGCTATTGTGTGGTGTGTACAAGGACAGAATGTCTAGATCAGAGATTCATGAAATGAGAATGGGGAGAAGTTGTGGAAGAGAGTGTAATGTGAGATCAGATCATGAATGCCACACTTTCAAATTAGAACTTCATACATGAAGCAGTGGGGAGGTTTCTGAGGAGAAGATTTTCATACTCTGAGCTGTCTATTAGAATGACCACCTCTGGTAGCAGCATACATTGTAGATGAGAAGGGAGATAGATGGGTGAAATGAGAACCTGGGAATCTAGATACGTGACTTGCAACAGTCCAGGAAAAGAAGGATAAGGTTTGAATCTGGGCATTATCATTGAGAGTGGAAAATGAAAAATAGAAAAGAGTCACTGACGAGGTAAAATCAATAGGTCTTTAAGGCATTCTTACTAAGATAAGGGACAAAGCAAGGATGACCACTGTCTTCTATTCAACATTGTCCTAGAGTCATTAGCCAATGCAATCAGACAAGAGAAATCAATTTGAGGTATAAGAATGGGTAAAAAAGAAGTAAAATGAAGTATAATGATCTCTGTTTGGACATAATATGATAATAATAATAATATGATAATACTAGTAAATCCCCAGAGAATCAGTGGTGAAACAAACTCAAACAATAAAACAATTCAGGAAGGTAGCAGGTTATAAAATTAGCATTAAGTATCAATAGTTTTCATATACACAAACAATGAAAAGTTAGAAGATATAATGGTAGAAAAAACTTCATTTACACTAGCATCAAAAAAACTATATAGGAATAAATTTAATAGTCAAGGTGTAAAACCTATACAGGGAAAATTCTAATAAACTGAAAGACTAAAAAGTAGATTTGAACAAATGGAGAGACATCTTCTGTTCTTGGACAAGATAGGTCAACATTATAAAGATGTGGGGCCCCTGGGTGTCTCAGTCATTAAGCGTCTGCCATTGGCTCAGGTCATGATCCCAGGGTCCTGCGATTGAGCCCCACATTGAGTCCCACATTGACCCCTACATCGAGCCCCACATCAAGCCCCACATCAAGCCCCACATCGGGCTCCCTGCTCCGCGGGAAGCCTGCTTCCCCCTCTCCCACTCCCCCTGCTTGTGTTCCCTCTCTCGCTGTGTCTCTCTCTGTCAAATTAATAAAATCTTTAAAAAAAAAAAACATTATAAAGATGTGAATTATCCCTAAGTTAATTTATACATGTAATGCAATCCCCAGAAAATACCAACAAGCTCTTTTATGGAGTTAAGTCGGTACCAATGTTTATATGGAAGAACAAACATGAAGAAATAGCCAGGAAATACTGAAAAAGAATATTTATGAAGGGGGACTAGCAGATACTAAAACATACTATAAAGTCTCTATAATTAAAACAGTATGGTACTGGCACAGGGCCAGTAGGATAGAGTAGAAAATCCAGACATAAACTCAAATACATATACAAATTTAGTATATGATAAGGGTGTCATCTGAAACTACCAGAGTAAAGAGCTTTAAAATAAATGATATTGGGCGCTGGGTGGCTCAGTTGTTAAGCGTCTGCCTTCAGCTCAGGTCACGATCCCAGGGTCCCGGGATGGAGTCCCGCATCGGGCTCCCTGCTCTGCGGGAAGCCTGCTTCTCCCTCTCCCACTCCCCCTGCTTGTGTTCCCTCTCCCGCTGTGTCTCTCTCTGTCAAATAAATAAATAAAATCTTTTAAAAAAATAAAAATAAATAAAATAAAATAAAATAAATGATATTGGACAACTGAATATCTATTTAGAAAAAGATAAAATAAATCCAATATCTCACACTACACAGAAGAATAAACTTCATATAATCTGGGGACATAAAATTAAAAAAAATAATAAAGCCATAAAGTACTAGTTTATATGCATGAATTCTTCTGTAGCCTTAACACAGAAAAGTCTTCCTGACAATGGCTCAAACCCCAGAGCTAATCTGAGAAGAGATGGAAAATAAATTTGACTAATAAAAACTAAAAGGTTTTGTACGACAAAAACAAACAAAATACCACTTTAAAAAAAACCAAAAGCCTGGGGCGCCTGAGTGGCTCAGTCATTAAGCATCTTCCTTCGGCTCAGGTCATGATCCCAGCATCCTGGGATCGAGCCCCGCATCAGGCTCCTTGCTCAGCAGAAGCCAGCTTCTCCCTCTCCCACTCCACCTGCTTGTGTCTCTCTCTGTCAAATAAATAAATAAAATCTTAAAAAAATAAAAAATAAATTAAAAAAAAAAAGCCAAAAGCCACCTGACAAACTGGAAGAAAATGTTTGCAACATATACCACAGACAAAAGGCTAATATCCCTAATATATGAAGTAATGTGTAAATTTGTAAATAAAGGTATTGATATCTCACAGTGCATTACAGATGGAATTCATTAATTTTCTTAATACTTTTAAGGTGGGTGGCCATATTATACATGATACTTTCATATGGGAAAAAAGAGGCATTAATACTAGAAGACCAGCCTAAGCCACACAGGAGACTAAAATACCTTTTTTTTTTAAAGATTTTATTTATTCATTTGAGACCCAGAGATAGAGAGAGAGAGAGAGCATGAGCAGGAGGAGAGACAGAGGGAGAGGGAAGAAGCAAGCTCCCTGCTGAGCCAGGAGCCCAGTGTGGGGCTCAATCCCAGGACCCTGGGATCATGACCTGAACTGAAGGCAGACGCTTAACCATCGGAGCCACCAGGCGTCCTGACTAAAGTGCTTTCTATCAGCAGCCTCCATCCTTCCCAATGACGCCTCTCCGTGTGCACATCCTCCTCACTGGCCACGCGCTCAAACCCCGTATCTTTGTTTCATCTTCCTTACAACAGGAGCAACCTCCCTCTTCTTTCACAACCCCTAGCCACTCCCACCATGCCCCAGAAATCACAGTTCAAATCCCACCCTCTCTAGACAACTCCACAATCAACAACCTGTTTATCCACCATGGCATGTTCCTTAAAAGGTTGGTTGCAAATGGATTTATTTATCTTGTGAGAATTTTCATGTATGTTGACACTCATAGCATTTCTTCCCAACTATACTCCTTCCTCCCTGTGGCAGTTTCTAGGAAAAGGAAACTGGAGCTAGAAAAACATAAATCTTAGCTGAGTAGGTGGTGGCCTTAAAAGCCACACTTGATCGAACAACCAGTCATTTATTTCTGCTCTTAAACTATGGCATGTCTGATCATGGCTGAGTGTTATATTGGAATCTAAGTTTTTTGAGGGCAGCAGCTTGCCTTCAGGCTGTGGGGGATAGGGATTATAGTTTTGCCAGGCTAGGCTTTCCAGCCCACTAAGTTAATTTCCTGCTGAGCTCCAGTGCAGAGCTTCTGGACATGTGGGGTTTAATCCCAGGCCAGTTCTGAGGATTTAGCTCCAGGGTCAGCTCCTGCCACAAGCTCTTCATTGACCGCTCCTAGGATCCCAGGACAGAGGGAGGTAAAGAGTTCCCTTTCTCTCCTCAGAGCCTCGCCTTACCAGCTTCCTCAGGGATGCCTCCTTAAAAAAAAAAAGCTGAGAGGTGCTGTCTCTAGCTCCTCCTTTGAATCTTACATTTTGACATCACTTTGCTCATTGACCAGAGCATTGATTCACACTCCTCATGGAAGAAAACAGCAAAGAAGGAAGACATTGAGTTAGGGCAGCTCTGGACTCTGTCAGAGAGTGGAGTTTTGGGTGTCAACGGTGTTAAATAGTTATAAATTCTGTTTTGTTCAACCCCAAACCCCAAATTTCCTTTTCGGTGTGCATGTGCCATTTTATTAAGTTATTAAGTGATTTAGAAAGTAATTAAGTTATTTAAGAGATTTAAGAATTCATTCCCACTGTAAAATATTCAAGCAAATAGAAATATATATATATATATATATATATATATATATATATATATATATATATGTAGGAAAACAAAATTCATCATTTTTCTGCTATGCTTCCCTCCATCCTGGCCACATTTTCACTTCCTCCCCCAAGCAAAGCAACTATTCCCAACACTTTGGTGTATACCCTTGCAATTCTCTCTCTCTCAAAATACATTTTGATCAATTTCTCTTTCTTCTTCATTTTACATTAGTGGAATCATACTATACACTAATACACTGTGACTCTTCCTTCACTTAATATTTTGAAAATCTTTCATAATTCTGCTTAATTTTTTTCTTTTCTTTTTTTCTAAAGAATACTGAGCACTTTAGGGAAGTCCCCAGGGCTCAGACCCACTTCTCTACCCCCAAAGTCTACTCCATTCTTCATTCTTATGAGTGACTGTGTACTATTCTGCAGACTGAATGTACCATGACCACTTTCCGATTTTGCATTTAAGAGTGTTCTCAACTGTTATAGCTGAATGATGTCCCCTCAAAATTCACATATTGAAGTTCTAACCCCCAATACCTCAGAATGTGACTCTATTTGGAGAGAGAGATTTTAAAGAGGTCATTAGGGTAAATAAGGTCACTGGAGAGAGTCCTAAACTGGTATGACCAGTGTCCTTAAAAGAAGAGATGAGGACACAGAAGAAAGACCATGTAATGATGCACAGAGAAGATCGCCATCTATGAGAAGAGAGGCCCCAGGAAAAGCAAACCCTGCTAACACCTTGATCTTAAACTTCTAGCTTCCAGAACTGTGAAGAAATAAATTACCAAGTCTGTGTACTTCGTTATGGCAGAACTAACAAGCTCTTTAAATAGTACACCAACTTTTTGTAGCTACACAGACCACTCTGGGGAAAAGCCTTGTACATGCACATTTGTGCACATGTGTGAGTGTTTCTTTAGGCTGGATTACTAGAAGAAGAATCTCCAGGTAAAGCATATGATGAATTTTTAATTTTGACAAACACTGTCAAAATGCCTTTCCAGAAGTCTTCATCAGTATCGTTTTCTCCATATTTGCCAATCCTTGACCTATAACTCCAATTTTTACCAATGATGAATAAAATTCGATATTCCATTTAGTTGATTATTAATGAGGCTGTGAATTCTTAAGTTTATTGGCCACTTATAGTACATCTGGTGTGAATTAACTATTTGTTTCCTATGTCCTTATTCTGATAGCTTCTTGACCATTTCTTATTGATTAGTGGGCATGCTTTATAAATTTTTAATATTGATCCTTTATCTATTACATATTATAGAACTATTCTATAATTTTTTTTTACAACCTGGAAGGTAGACAGTAGCACTGCAAATAGTGAAAGCCAGACCTCAAATATTCTTCAAATGATGAAGTAGAAAACATTTCTTTATATTCTCCCTGCCTCGATCTTCACCATGCCCCCTGTTTACCCTTTGTCTTTTGGCTTCTCTAAAAGGCCCATTGAAAATCCTACGTTTAATATATATGACTACCTTGTCACACAAAATTGGAAAAGCCCAGAGAAAAACCTATGCTCTTCAGCCCTCCAGTGGTCATGACTGAGTACCTAGTGATAATGCTCAAAGTTCCCACTCCCTGGGAACCTCTCGGTCCTGTGCTGTTCAGAGCGCCAGCAAGCTAAAGATGGGTAAGACACAAAGGGCTCACAGTCCAATGTTTGAATCAATCTACTAATGCAAGTTGGTTATATTTTCCCACAGATTCTGCTCAATTTGTTGGCAGTGCTTGGGTAAGCCCAGATAGCACTTAATTGCAAATAATTCTAGAGCTTCTTGGCAGTGCAGAACTACTTGAAATGAGAGAAAAGCAAGTATACTACATGATGAATAATATTGGGACCCAGAGGGCATTGAGAAGATGGAAAAAAGGAGTGGGTTAATTTTGAACCATTTTCAATTTCCATACCAGTCATTACCCACATTAGTGGATTTATTATGTTCTTTTTCTTCCCCTAATAAGAGCTTTATAAAATTCAGCATATCATCAAGCAACCTAATAATTACTGTATTTAGGGGCAAATGTTAGATCCTAGACATAGACCATTTATTATGTTCCATTCCCTAAAGTTTGACTGAATGGTCATTTTTCTGCTTCCTCATTAATAATTATAATAAGTAAACTGCAAGAAAGAAGAGGAGAGAACTCAGCAAATCAAAACGTAGAAAACTGGAAAGGTCAGAGCAATAAAGCATTCTGCCATTACTCATACACTGTGTGAGATATTAGAGTTATGATTCTTAATTTTCATGACCAAAATTCTAAAGGGAACAAAAATGGCACCAAATGAATCCATTCAATTAATGGGGAAGTCCAGATGGAAAAAGAGCAAAATAAATAATTCCCTGAATCTGCCTTTTATCAGCTCAAGTCCAAAATTGTAGGCCTCCCTGGAGCCTAAGAATCACAAAACAAAAGCTTAATGTGACCAGTAATTTAAGTGTTTGCTAACCTTTTGTCCTTCAAGCTCTGTGGGACAACCAGAAAAACATTACGTGATGAAGTTGCTCTGGTTGAATGTGCGCTGGGTAATGGCATCAATCTTCAGATATTCCTGATTCAGGATTTGAGACACGAACAACTCCACCCCGAAGTTTTTTTTTTTTTTTTTTTTTAAGGAAGCTCTTTTGTTTCTTTGGATCACACTCAAGGATTTTCTTGCTAATTTCCCAAAAGCACATGGGTCGTTTACCAAGCTTACCTCTCGCTTTATCATGTTATAGATACCTAAACCGTAACGCAATGCCATTATACGGGAAGGGAATATTTGTGAGCTACCAAATAATTTTGTGGTTACCCGTTGTTTGGCTTTCGATCTGAAATGCCTTCTGCACAAACAAAAAGGTCTGCTCTGGAAGATTTTGCATTTTATTTATTTATTTATTGCCTTTCTGGGTTCTTCTCTAAACATGGAACCAATAGCTTCGTTCCTATGATGGTTTTCTTTCCCTCCTCTGAAAATCTGGGCACTCCAAGTGGGTTTTTAAAGACACCTTCTAAAAGTATTCCCTAAGGCTAAAGCAGCAAGAACTCACTCTCTGTTTTTGAAAAGTTAGAGCAGTTGGAAACTTTTGAACAAGCACTTAGTGCCAATGCTGCCCTTGATCTCCTCTTTACAGTACATGGGGTTTACATTTTGTGAGCCAGATTCAATCCCAGTGGACCTCTGCTGGAGAACACAGGAAGAAATCTCCCTGCACGTCTGCCGGGAGCATTTGCCGGCCAGAATGCATAAACCATTGAGAATATCTCCCATGGAGTCCCTGAGAGGAAGATAATCTATTCCCCTCCAGGCATCTGGCTGGGGTAGGAGAAACTGGGGAGCCCCACCTCTGGTGATAATAATGGGAGTTACATTTGAAAATCTCTCAAAAGCCCGATCCTGGAATACAGTTTTCTCCTCACAGGTTTTGCGTTTCTCAGAAAGCAGCACGAGGAGAGATGGAGAACCAGAATGTAAATCACGACCTTTAAGAAAACATATAAATCCAAAGATTGGATAAATATATTCTATTTGCATAGCCTCTCAGAAGATGAGCATTAGCTAGATCAAGACAAACCCGCGTGCCCCAATTTCATAAAGCCTTCTCGAGTTGGCCAAATGAAATCAGCCTCTCCAAGTGACCCTCAACTTTAACACTTCAAAGTGAAGCACAGAGTTACTTTTATTATTACCACAGTATTTGACCACAATCCAGAGAAAGTCAATGAAAACCAGGACCAGAGAGAGTTAATGCTTTCATAGAAACAAAATGTTGTCTGTGGGTTCTGAGTGCCAGCACATGATTAAGGGAAAGATAGGAATAAGGCCTTCTTAAGAGCTGACATTAAAAATTGAAATCCATTCTGTAAAAGACAGGCCTTGTGTATTTTTTAAAGCCCAAAGCCATAGCAGCTGAAGGGTAATAAAAATCACATATAAGAACATTATGGTGGTTAGATTGTTCCCAAGAACCCTTGATTCAAGATTTGGTATATATCTACATAGATTTGGAATATATCTACGTAAAAATTCCACCCAAAGCTAGTAGAACTTGTCCAGTTTCAGAGTGAGGAGAACCAACAATCTGATAGAAAAATAGGCGAGTAATCCGAAAGCACTCGGTTCGCTGGAAATGAAATATAAGTGGGATGCAAATATTTGAAAAGATGCTTAAGCACACTCATAACTAAAGAAAAGCAATTTAGAAAAAATGAATGTTTTCATCTATGAGATTTGTGATAATGAATGAGTTTGGTGACATCAAAGTTAACGAAGTAAGGAAATGGCATACTTCTTTTCTGTGGATGGAAGGTGACATGGCTGTATTTGGAGATATTGTGAGTATAAATAGACCCAATTAGTTTGGCAATATTTATCAGAATTTTAAGATGCATATACCCTCTGCTCCAGCAATTCTACCTCTAGGGGCTTACAAACAGATCTGCTTGCACTCACATACAAAGACAAGGATGTTCACAGCAGCAAGTTTTTAATAACAGAAAACAACCTACATGCTTAGGACTGGCTACATTAAATACAGTGCATCCATTTGCTAGATATAATGAAGCAGATCAACAAAACAAGTACTGACTTGGAAAGATCTTCAACGTATAGCATTGTTTTTTGTTTTCAAATGTGATAATATTTGTGTATTTATGTGTAAAAAGAAAGAAAGATGAACATATGTGCCCATGTTTATACACTTGCATGTCATAGAAAATCCTGGGAGGATATATAAGAAATCATTAATAATGGTTGCCCCAGGGAGTGAGATTGTAATGTGTGCTTGATTGTATGCCTTTTTGTAAAGTTTGAAATGTTTTATCAAATCATATCTTATCTATTTATATATATGCAAGGAAATATAGATATGCAAGGAATATAGATATTCCTCTGCAAGGAAAAGTGCAGAGATGGTCAGGTGGGTGTGAAGGTGGGATTGTGATCATTAGCATGGTGCTCTTGCTTGAGAGGCTAGAAACAATAAGAGACCCCTGATGGACAGCTCAGACATGGAGGGGTCCTCAAGCAGCCACCAGAGGACAAGCTCAATCATACATACACTGTACTCCTGCAAAGTCTTTCATGGGAGAAACTGTCTTAAGCCTCATTTTTTTTTTCTTTTAAACTATAGTCACCATGCTGTATGTCACACCCCCAGAACTTTTTATCTTATAACTGTAAGTTTGCACATTTGGCCACCTTCACCCATTCTGCCCTCTGCCCAACCCCCATCGCTGGCAGGCACCAATCTGTTCTGTCTCTCTGAGTCCAGGTTTTTTTTTAAGATTCCCCATACAAGTGAAATCATACAGTATTTGTCTTTCTTTGTCTGACCTCACTTTTAATTGATGCCCTGGGCCTACAGAAATGATTTCCATGTTTAAGACTGTGTTTAAAGTAGTGGGTATATTGATTCAAAGTAAATGTTTTACCAGGTTTTGTTTCTCAGTGAAAGTATTCAACAGATTTTTTTTTTTTACCAAAGAAATTCTTGTTTTTCAGACAGTATTTCCATGAGCATCAATAAACATTTCAAATGTTTGCTGCCTTTAAATAATTAACTTAATCAAGTTCTAAGAATGCCTACTATGTGTTTAACTTGGAAGTATTTGGCATGAATATTTAATGGCGGGGAACAACACAAATAGACAGTGGTGTTACAGGTTTTCATTTTTAAGCAAGCATTGGATGAAATACTGGACTATCATTTTCCATTGAAAATCTGTTGTCAGTGTTATATCAAGAAATAACCCATTCATCCAAATGTCAATCACTGGCCAACTTGGCCATCTATCTTGCATATTCTGCATTTTGAAATATTAAAAATGAAATAGATGAATAAATGAAACAAGAATTTCTTTGGTAAAAAAAAAAATCTGTTGAATACTTTCACTGAGAAACAAAACCTGGAAAAATGAAAAGAGCTGAAGAACAGAATAATCACAAACCCATGAAAGAGGAAAGGTACATTTCATATTTGTTCATTAAATTGACAGAGAAAGGAATGAGAAGTGACCACGAAGAGATGCAATATGGGACCATTAAGAGGCTCTTTGGATCCTTGATTTCATGAAAAGGTTTCCCAGGGGGCAACTCAGATGCAGGACAGGAAGGTCATCTGGCTGCAGGTCTGCGGCTCCACTGAAGGTCAGGGTTGAGTCTATGTCTCTCCCCTTCCTCATTACTCAAGCCCGAGCTTCCTTTAGGATGGATGAGGATGTTTCTTCCATTTGGATATAAGTAGGGTGGCCCTCTGATCAGGTTTGCCAGAGCAGGCCCTGGTTTGCTCCTGTAATTTTTAATGTCATACTATCCCCTTTCATGCCCCAAAGTGTCTTCATGTGGATGATAAAGTATATGGTCTCCCTAATATAAGTGGATTAAAGTGGAGAGTGAGGAGACAGGGCCCCTTGGATTATGACTGCTATGCTGAAAACATTTTTAAATCACCTCCTTTAAATAATAAGTCATTGATGGGATATTAAAAAAAATTATTGACAAAAATCAACTGGATTTCTCTGCAGATACCACTCTATATAGCTCAGAAAAGGGCGATGCATTCTTCTTTGTTATTTACCCAAAATATTTTGTCTGCAGCATGGAAAACACATTGTAGGTATTTATATCTTAGCATTTACTCTGTGTAGTAGGTGAACTTCTAAATAAACCCCGCCTCTTGGTATGTATGCTCTTAGATAATCCCCTCCCCTTGACTGCCCTCATAAAATCGCCTCTCCTTGGCTGGACCAAGTGACTTGCTTTTAACCAATAGAATGTAGGAAAGGTGATCGTGGTCACTTTGTGACTAGGTTACAGAAGAGCGTGACTTCCATTCTGCTAGCAGACTTACTGTCTTCCTGGTTTTGGTGAAGCAAACTGCACATCAAAGAGGCCCAAGTAGGGACACCTGGTGGCTCACTTCGTTAAACATCTGCCTTCAGCTCAGGTCAAGATGCTGGAGTACTGGGATCGAGCCCTGTGTCCCACGTCGGACTCCCTGCTCAGCGGGAAGTCTGCTTCTCCCTCTCCCTCTGCCCCTCTCCTTGCTTCTTCTTCTTCTTCTTCTCTCTCTCTCTCTCTCAAATAAATAAAATCTTTAAAAGGGGGGGGTGCAAGGGCAAGGAACTAGGAGATCCTCCAGCCACAACTAACAAGAAACCACAGTCCGAAGTCCAACAACCTGAAGATCTGAATTCTACCAACAACTACGTAAATGAGCCTGGAAAGGGGACTCTTCCCCAGGTGAGCTTTCAGATGAGGCTCCAGCCCTGGCTGACACCTTGGCTACAGCCTTGTGAGGAGCCCCTGAAGCAGAGGACCCAGCTAAGCTGTGATGAATCCTGATGCACAGAAACTGTGAGATATTAAGTTATGTAGGCTGCCAAATTTGGGGGGCAAATTGTGACCTACGTAGATCACTATTAGATTCAGTGTGACGCTGGGAAAAACCCCTGACCTCCTCTACACCTCAGTTTTCTTCTCTGCTTGGTGCATAGGAGGGCTGACTAAATGCCTGTGGCCTGAATGAATGGGACACTGAGGTTGGACTAGATAATCTCTAAGATTCCTCTGACTGCAAACAATCCATCAGATTTTGCTGAGAAAGCAACAACTCTTACTGACAGATTTTAAATACTGCCCGTGCTACTTTTCCTTTGATGCTACATTTTTTTTGGTTATTTTTAAATTGCCTTAAAATTTAATTTGCTTTTAAAAGAGCCTCAAAACAGAGGCCTCTTGTTTGAAAACTCTCCTCACCAACTTTTCTTGTTTTAAAAATATTCTGACCCATGGGTGTCTGTGCAGGCTGGCTGAGGCTCACTGCATACCCCAATGCTGCCTTTGATGTAAATGCTTATGTGCCCTGCAACTTTCAAGTAGATCCGTGTGGATTTTATGATCGCTGTCTCACCTGGCTCCAGAGTAACACCTGCCTCTCATTTAAGATTCAAGGCAACTGTAGCCTGGCCAGAGGGTTGGACACATTTCATTTCACCTCCCTCTTGAATTCACCGGTGGAACTTTTTTTTTTTTAAATCTTACAGGTCATTACCAAGACTCTCTGGTACAAAACTACCACCGGTCTGTGCTAACCCTGCTTTCCTGAGGATTAAACTTTGCTTCATTGTGGATAAAAATGGTGTTTTACAGGCTGGAAACAATGTCTTTGATGCTAAAACCGTTCCCATGGGGGACTCTGAAAAACGTTTTGGAGGCAACCTCTCAAAATCTTTACCAAAACTTCTTTTGACATTTAAAACAATCATTTCATTTTATAGGGAGTCACTTAAATGGTGAGAGAAATAGGCTGCCGACCCAGTGCTATCTCATGAATGTAGCCATGTGCACATTCCATGCACACAGCTCGGAAGAGTCAGAGAGAGAAACACCCAGCCTGCAGCCATCATCCCGTACTCCTGCAAAGTCTTTCATAGGAGAAACTCTCTTAAGCCTCACCAAGGGCCCCGGTTCAGCAGAGCGGAGATCAAAGATTCAGACGTGGGCTTTATTTTCTTTTGTTTGTATCTTGGATATTCTGACTTTATGTGATGAGCCACTGACCCATCAGACTATTTTTATAGTGGCATTCTACAAAAGGCACTGATTTTGGTTTAAATAAGCAAAGAAAGACATGACTTAGAGATCTCTCCCTCCTTGGTTAGAATAGTCGGGGAAACTGAAATTTATTCACGTGACAGAAGATAAGTCCTAACTTCATGTTTTCTAGAGTCATTGATATCTCCTTATTATCTTTTATCTTTTCAGAGAGTTTAAAGGATTTCTCTTACCTCCACTGCGGGATCTTTCCTGTCCTCAAAGTGTGGGTTAATATGTCAGCCACGCACTGTTTCCACAGAAGCCTTGTGAGGGGGCAACTTTGACACTCTTAGAAGTAAGCATACCCAGTGTGGACACATTAACACTACTATCCTACCCAATGGAAAGAGGTAGGATATTGGGGATATTTTGGTCATGAACAAGCACTTCACTGTCACAATGCCGGTGGTTTCTGGGCAAAAGTCAACTAAGAGAAGCTGTTAGGAAGGACAAGTGATTAACACCAAGAACTATGATTTCTGTGAGCTGATTTGTTTGGTGATCATTGTTAGTGTAATTAAAAAAAAAAGAAAAGAAAAGGAATGACCCTGTATGGCATTTCACAGAAGCATGGGGTTTCAAACTGTAAGAAATCAGAGAGTGTAATTCAGGCACCTCATTGTTTGGATTACAGAAGCCAAGACGATCAGCAGTTGAGTGACTGATGCAAGAACTTGTATCTAGTGGAAGATGCATAACTCTGGTTCATAGAGGAGGCTAGTCCAAGGGTGAGTGAATGGTATTGAATCATGTATAAGGAGTTAACGAGCATCCCAGGTTGAAAGACTGCTGAAACATGAAACCTCTAAGTTTACAGTAATAACTATTTAAAAATATATTTGTGGAGAAGGTAGAAAGATGTAGTCTATACGATGTTGGAGGGGGTTCTGGTACCTTGAGCTGTTAGCAGTGGCGGAAATCTCTCTCAGTGCTCTCCTACATCTATCCCACTTAACACATAATAGGAAATCTCACAGCATCAAAACTAAAACGAAGACTCAAATTATCACCATAACCAGGGAAGACTTTCCACTAACTTACAGAGATCGTGGAGCTGGACTGAAAATAGGAGACCACGAAAGCCCAGAGCTTGTCAGGAATGCAGAACCAACCCGTCAAACCAAAAGAAGGTAGAAATAGGCTCTCCTGCTTCCTATGTGGTCTAATTCTTGGCTCGGAGACTAGGAGATGAGCCAAAACACTAGAAAACGAAAATCACAATAGCAAAAATAAAACTAACAGGGAAATGGCCAAGAGTGAAAATGATGCTTTAGGACAACAAATCACTGAGGTGGAGAAATCTCTTAAAGTATCAGGAGGAAGCACAAAATGAGGAAGCCAAGGAGAGGTGATTGTTCTGGAGGCAAACACAAGACCAACCTATAAAGTGCAGGAAACTCCAGGAAAAGCTGCAATTCAGTTGAGACCAAAGATATGACTGAAAAGAAGCTAATACTTGTACACTTACCAATTTTAATAGTTACACTTATTTAGGTTTTAGGTGTATTTAAGCAAATATAAAACAATGAGAAAGAAAGGAAACATGAAATAATCGAAACAGAAAAGAGAAAACAAGGCCAAACGTATCAACTATAACAATAATGACAAATGGTTTCATAAAATCTTTTTCAGAAGACATTATTTTCAAGGTGGGGTTAGGAAATCCAAGTCCAGTTACATGCTGCTAACTCTTGATCTCAGGGTTGTGAGTTTGAGTCCCACATTGGGTATAGAGATGACTTAACAAAATCTTTAAAAAAAAAGAGAGAGAGACAGGTTTATGTTTATCTTGTGGGTAGTGTCTTGTCAGGGAAGGGGTTTGAGAGAACCTCTGGAATGCTGGTGGTGTTCCATTTCTTGCCTTGGGAACAGGTTACACTGGGGTATTCACTGTGGAAAATTCATCAAATTATGCATTCTCATTTTTGTATGTATGTTATACTTCCATATATTTTTTTATTTTAAAAGCAAATTATAGGGGCGCCTGGGTGGCTCAGTTGGTTGGGCGACTGCCTTCGGCTCAGGTCATGATCCTGGAGCCCCGGGATCGAGCCCCGCATCGGGCTCCCTGCTCGGCAGGGGGGATCTGCTTCTGCCTCTGACCCTCCCCTTCTCATGCTCTCTCTCTCTCTCTCTCTCTCTCATTCTCTCTGTCAAATAAATAAATCTTTAGGGCGCCTGGGTGGCTCAGTTGGTTAAGCGACTGCCTTCAGCTCAGGTCATGATCCTGGAGTCCCGGGATCGAGTCCCGCATCGGGCTCCCTGCTCAGCAGGGAGTCTGCTTCTCCCTCTGACCCTCCCCCATCTCATGCTCTCTCTCTGTCTCATTCTCTCTCTCAAATAAATAAATAAAATCTTAAAAAAAAAAAAAAGAAATGTACGAAGGGGGGCGCCTGGGTGGCTCAGTCGGTTAAGCGACTGCCTTCGGCTCAGGTCATGATCCTGGAGTCCCGGGATCGAGTCCCGCATCGGGCTCCCTGCTCAGCGGGGAGTCTGCTTCTCCCTCTGGCCCTCCCCCCTCTCATGCTCTCTCTATCTCATTCTCTCTCTCAAATAAATAAATAAAATCTTTTAAAAAAAAAGCAAATTATAGGCATTTTAAAGCAAATATACACTAAAAACAAATAAAACTAAAATGCCATTTTATACTGACAGATTGATCCACCATAAAGGTAATCAGTTGCAAATCTCTATGCCTCAAATCAACGAGTGTTGAATTATATTAAACAAAATATCGGAAAGATAAAACATTTGCCAAAAAAATTTGTCAGGGGATATATTGAGCCTCTACCATGTAGGTGCCCAGTTAGAAACATGTACGTAATAATTGATGATGGTAGGGACAGAATCTACAACTTGAACTTCCTCCTGCTGAAGCTCATTGCACCACTACCACCTCCTTGCTCAGAAAACCTGTAACCTAAAATGGCTCTGTTCCTCATGAGGACTAACCAACTACGTAATGGCAGGTCCAGTACATGGACCTTTTCTAGAGGAGTGTCAATTCATCCTCACCGTACAGTACATTTGAGAGGGGAGGCAACGTGGCAGAGATGAGGTTGCATCAGATGGGCCAAAGTGGGATGAGGAGTTTCCTGGGCCGCTGAGGGTACTGATTCCTCCCCAAGACCATCAGTGACCTCAGTCTGTGTGCGCCCACATCATATGTAAAGTGTGTTGCTCTTAGACCTTGATCATCCATCCACTCATGACCAAAAATAACTGAGGGAACACTGGTCCTAAAGAGAGTCTCCGGCTTTTGAATTGGCCCATCCATTACCTAGTGTATGAAACTTGATGGACTCACCACCACTTTCCTGCCATCCATATAGGAAAACTGTGCAGAAGCAAAGAATGTCAGTGCCTACAATTTTATGGGCGTTTGGCCTAATTTCCTTGTGCTGTCTGGGAAAGGAAATCTGGAGGTTTCCACCTATACCAACTCACAACTTTGTTTATTTTCCTTTCAAGTCTGCTTCTGAGGCCAAGACGGTGGGGAGATGAATAGTCCATTTATTGCCCTGGGTTAGGACATCACCGTCTGTCATTGCGCAATGTTTTTTTGATGTGTGAACTTGGATGCTAAAGGAACGCTTGAAGTGGCAGCTGGGGTGGGAGGGAGGGAGGGTGGAGATGACAGCCAGTGGGAATGAGCAGACTCGTTTCAAGGTTTCAAGACTGATTTAGAAGATGAGGTGGTCATAGTAGGCTCTAACCTGGTTATCAGCAGGCCACGGCTGTAAGGAAATAAACAGTTCTAGAATAAAATATGTGGAAGATAGCACCAGGATGTATTAAATAAAGTTGACATAATTTAATCAGTTAGGGTTCACTGGTGATCTCCACAGCCAAAGGAGAATTTGTAAATACGTCAGAGAGTCAGAGAAGATGCTAACCAACGACGTCAAGTGGAGTGGAACTATTGTCGTAAAGGATGAATAATGACACCCACCTACCCAGCTGCCATTCTAAGAGCACACACACACACACACACACACAAACATGCCAATGCCTTTAGGGGGAAGAGCACCCTTTATTCTTAATCACTTATATATGACTATGAAGGAGTCTTATGGAACCGTTTCACGGAGCACAGTCTGACCAGGAGGCGATGGAGAAAAAGCATAAGGCCCCCCAAGAAAAGGTGGGGCTGTGGGTGGGATTTGGCAGACGAAGATTGGAGACCACTAAAAATGGGCAGTGAAAACTTCTGGGGGAATGAAGACTGATTAACAGTCGCTGTCTTATCTGGAGCCCAGGATAAAGGAATGTTCTAGCACTTGTATCCTATTTTCCTCTGCAGTGGATGACTAACATCAAGAAGCCAGCCAAGCAGGGACAATTTTTTTCTTGTCTTAATAGTCCAGAAGCTGTTTTTTCTCCTTAAGTACTGATTAATTTGTGTCTTACGGGCCTGTGATTCCTGGAATTTATCATGTTTCTTTTTTGTTTCAGTCGCTAGCAAACTTCAAACTAAATTGAGGATTCACCCTTCCCAAAAGCTTTACAGATCTTCATTTTCATTCATGTGCTTTGGGGACTTGTTTCAAATCTGGTTCTATTTTATGTCCTTACCCCTTTCTCTTTTTTCCTTATCCGTCACACCTATTTTTATTTTGTTATTTTGTATTCTATGTAGATTTCAAAAAAAAAAGAAACACCTTAAATATTTTGACACAAAGTCCTGGTATAAATAAATGACACCACAGCGACTTTTAATGTGGTCTATAAAACCTTATTTGCCTTGTTGTGTCAGCTTTGTAAAGAAGAACATTTTTAAATAAGATCAACAAATACAGATATAGTGAAACTGGACCTTAAAAGAAGGATTCCAGATTTCTTGTCCTAACTGCTGGTTCCCATTCCACCGTAGGTAATGAAAATATTTTAGATCTATGGCCAAGTAAATTCCATTTCATCTTAAGGAGCAAGTAGCATATCAGGGAATTAGCACAAACCCCACCAAAACTAATACATAAAGCTATACATTTTAAATTTCTAAATAGTAAAATAAATTACAACATCTCCCTAACCTGTTTATCACATTTTCAGGGCATGTTATATTTCAGAGGGACATAGGTTTTGTTTTTTTTAATCTGTTTATTGTATTTAAGATTGTCTTATGATAAAAGAAATACAAGTTTGTGTTAATGAATGAATGATAAAAGAGAGAGCAAGTTTTCATTCTCCTGCCCTCCTTATATTAACCCCCAGAGGTCGCAATTATTAACAATTTGATGTCTTTCCTTTTGCAATTTCCCATGTTCACACACGCACACACACACACAAATGCATAGACACATGCGTATAAATGTGATGTATACTGCAAAAAGCAGCTTTTAATGTTAAATGGATAAAGTGAATGCACCACAGTTTGTTTACCCATTTGGTGATTTACTTAGTGTTTTCAATGCTTGCTCCCACTTGACTTAACAGCTAAAACAGGAAAACAGACAGTGGCCACGTCAGCCCATTGTTAACACCCATCACTTTGTAGGCTGTAACTCCACATTCCATATTGAATCCTAACACATTGGTGGATCTGAATGTACTTGCTGACTATCTCTTTCATCTACAGCAGGAACTTAATGAGAATAAAGATTGGTTGTACTTCACTGATCACATACCAGGGGCTTCCGTCTCCCTGGACAGAACTCTGCACTCACCAACAGGCATCCTGGTGCTTGTTTTGGGTTACTGCCTGAAATTTCAGGGTTAAGTTCAGAAATTCCCATAATGGCCACCAGAGGGCATCAAGCATCCAGAGCATCAACATGGCTGAATCCAGGCAACTGGAAGACTACTGAACGCAGCCAAATGCTTAGCTTCTAGCTTGAAGATCTGTTTCTGCTTCCATTGGCTAGGCTTTTTTTTTTCTTCTTTTTAAATTCCATTAAAATTTTCCAAAGGGCCATGATTGAACCCCGTCCCAAATTACTGAATTTTACAGTGCAGTTTATGTGCTTTACACAATGCTGCGAAATAAATGTCCAGTGAGTTATTGTTATTGTCATTCATATCCCACTGAAAAAAACAGCCAATCCTTGCGGTGATATTCTCCCTAACAAATATATCCTTGCTCAGGTTTTTCCATTTACTATCAGTCCAATGTAGGGTATCACACCATTTCCAAAAGTGCTTCAGCCTAAATTGCGTAATTCAAGTATAAATGAGTGCATCTTGCTAAGTGCATTTAAAAATTTTTTATTCCTATTTTTTTTGTTAAATATGTATTACCTTATAGACTCCCCTCCCCCAATAAAAAGTATTTTGTGAAATATACACATTGTACATAATTGTTAATCAGAAAATTGGGGGATATGTCCTGGAAAAGGTATATTTCCATAGTTACCACCATCACAAAGGTAGAATTGTGACTGATATTAGGCTTGCTATCACTCAGAAATATTATTCAAGCATGTTCATGCCAAGAACAAATGGATAACTTTCTCTACAAAGTAGTTCACAAAAGCAGCTAAAGGAGTTTGCACTGAATTTCCTTAAATTCACATTAATTCCATTAATTTTACAGGTAAATATATAAAACGTATTTTTATTTAAACAGGAAATAGACTTTCTGATATTTATTTACCAATATTCATAATTAAAAATTCAGACAAGAGTAGTGAAGGGCATTATGCCATCTGGCCACACGGTGGCGCTACTTCACTGATTTGAGAAATTCTTTAGCAACCTGCTAGAGACAACCCAGTTGAAAACAAGACTATGAATATATGAATCGCCTTCCCTGTATTATTTCAATTTGAATGAGAGAATCCAGTAGAGTTTAGCATTCAGAATTAGTCTCCATAACCTATCTATACAATAAAGCAACACCAAAATACATGAGGAAGTCACTGCTGAAATGTGGGATGCTTGTGAAATTATGCATAAAGTTCCATAATATTAACTAATGCTACGGACTTTTTTTTTTTAAGATTTTATTTATTTATTTGACAGAGAGAGGCACAGCGAGAGGGAACACAAGCAGGGGGAGTGGGAGAGGAAGAAGCAGGCTTCCCGCAGAGCAGGGAGCCCGATGTGGGGCTCGATCCCAGGACCCTGGGATCATGACCTGAGCCGAAGGCAGACGCTTAACGACTGAGCCACGCAGGCACCCTAATGCTACGGACTTTAATAGTAATATTTTATAGCTCTCCCTGAATGTACAGGGCATTTGCACTTTCATTATTACCTTTGCTTTCCAGATGATCCGGTGAAGCAGGTTAGGTAGCTCCGATCCCCCATTTCACAGCTAAGGAAGCTGAGATGCTAAGAAGTTAAGTGGCTGTTCCTAGCACCCACAGACTGCAGAACCTTCTGCAGCACTGAGGAGTTTTGGGGGGTCCTGATGCCTTACTGATGCCTATGAGAGAGCATAAACCCCACAGACCCTCCACCTAAGCCACTTGGGCACTCTAACTCTAGAGCGCTCCCCACAACTACCCAGGAGAATATGGCTGGACCCTAAGGGTTCCATTCATTCCCCCTTGGCCAGCACCTCCAAGGTGCTGATCACAAA
Source organism: Neomonachus schauinslandi (assembly GCF_002201575.2). NCBI lineage: Eukaryota > Metazoa > Chordata > Mammalia > Carnivora > Phocidae > Neomonachus > Neomonachus schauinslandi. Next base: position 59,143,932 of record NC_058414.1, read on the forward strand.
GAGACCACAGCTTCCACAGTCACAGAAGCCCCAAGGAGCCTGTCTTCCATCCCAGAAATATGAAATGATTTATCATCTGTACCCTCCCTTCAGCCACTCAAGCTAAAATCTGCATCCTGTAGCTAGTCTCTCATGATAGGGGACTGCGGAAAACAAAATACCAACCCCTTATTTCTTATTCATAGAGAAGGCAATGTATAATATGATTATATACGTGATGGATTAGACCCGACAGACAGTATAAAAGGCCAGCTGGAGAACATTAACTAGGGAATGGATTTTTCACTGATAGTCAATGTCTCCTCTAGTCAACAGTGAAGGGAGGTAGGGGTGAGGCAAATTCAGAGAGACACACAAATAACTTTCAAGATCAAACTCTAAAATAAATTCCTCCGTCAGGCAAAGAAAGGCTCACTGTGTGTTTGCTCCACGCTAGGCCCTGGGCCGTGCGCTTTATAGACTTCATCTTCTTTGATTACCCTTGTTTTACAGACATGAAAAAAGAGGTTCCAAGAAGTGAAAATCACACCCAAAGTGCTATTCTCGACCACGAGCCGCCTCCCAGCATGCTGCCAGGACACCAGCTGTTCAGGACCAGCCACGGGCTGCTTTCAGCTGCTGACCACTCTGAGCAATGGAGGGCTCCTGAGACTAGATGTGGACTTCAAAGAAGTGAACAAAGCCTAAAGCTTCTTCAGTGCAGGCCCCTGCGAGGTCCAGGAGTCACCGAGTCCCTCCTGAGAGGGGAACGGAGCAAGTCAGGTTACAATCAGAAAGCATTTCCAATTAAGCTTTTCGGTGCATCGCCTAAAGAGATCTTCAGGAGCAATGACCTAAACCTCTAAGTGTCCAGTTATTTGTTGTGATTTGTTTTCTCATTCTCAGTAAATATTCACTTTCATGCCTGATTTTGTATTTATAATCGTATGCTTTTTTTAAGATTTTATTTATTTATTTGAGAGAGAGAGAATGAGAGACAGAGAGCACGAGAGGGAAGAGGGCAGAGGGAGAGGCAGACCCCCCGCCGAGCAGGGAGCCCGACGTGGGACTCGATCCCGGGACTCCAGGATCATGACCTGAGCCGAAGGCAGTCGCTTCACCAACTGAGCCACCCAGGCGTCCAACTTTTTTTTTTTTTTTTTTTTTTTTAAAGAGAGTTTCCCCTATTGAATTGCTTCAGGCTTCACAGAGGCAGGACCTGCCCCTACCCGCGCCTTTGTTGTCAAACCTTTTGCCTCTCATCTCCTGCAAGGCTGAAACAATTTCTCCTAAGTCTTCAGGCTGTCAGTCCTTGGCATAGTGCCTGAAACAAAGTTGTCCTGGAAAAGGAGAGAGAAGGAAAGATAAAAGGAACGGAGGAGGGAAGGCAGGAGTTGCGCCAGGTGGGGGGAGGAGCAAACAGACAGAACTCTATGTAGAGTTAGTAACTGGCTTAATCCATGGAAGAAGAGTCAGCAGTGATAGGAGTCCGTCTTTAAAAGAAGCGACCTTCTAAAGACACTGGGTCTCTTCTCTTACGAGACTTCCAGCACACTTAGAGAGGCTTCAATACGATATCCAATAAGAAGCCAAAGGGTCACATTCCACTGGCACCGTACGGCTGGAGACATGATTTAGACTTTGCTCCTATGATATTTTTGACATTTTGCTAACATGAATCATCTGATTATATGAACCACCTATGATCAATCGTATCATTTTGCTTCATCCCTGCTCCTCGGGTTGGAGGGTTTAATATTCCTTAACACTTCAACTGCTTGTTATGGAAGTTTACAGCAGCTACCTGTCACCTCTGTCAGAGAGTAGCTCCCTCCTCTCATCTTGGGGACCACGTCGAGGGAGCTGTAAGCACAGAAGAGATCCTTGGATCTAATGGTAGGTAATTCGAAGGCCAGGCCAACTTCGCTGGCCCAGACTACTGACTCCACCGTCTGTATTGATGATATCCACAAATCCCATCTTGATCATACTGACAAGTTAATACCTACCTAAATAGATATTTTTTCTTTTAGGTAGTATCTATCACCAGAGTGTTGGGGCTCAGGCTCCTGTGAACTTGGGGTCTCAGGGTCAAATCAAGTAAAGTGACAAGAAGCAAAGAAGGTTAAATAAGCTTCAGAAATATAAACAAATACATAGGAGGTTTCCATCTTGTCCATTTCTTTTTATAAAATCTGCATGCACATTTTATTGTTTTAAAACACAAGCTGTTGCTTAAGCCATTCACACTGAGAGGCGAGAAAAGAGAAATTTTTTAAAATGTGGGCAGAGTAAAGGGAGTAATGGGGTTTCTTCATCTGGTGAATGCTCATATAAAGCAGAAATAAACAAGTGCATATTTATTCTATTAAGCCTATAAATCTTTAGGAAACCCAGCTGCTGCCCATTGCAAGGCTTCTGCAAATTTCCCATTCACAGGATCTGACCTTCCAGGCTTTTTGCTATTTGTTGTGCTTTGGTGATATGGCCTAAAATCAGAACTACTTCAATAGCTCTGGTTTAGAATGAAACTTTTTGGTTGTTTGACCTAATTGCCAAAAAATACTTCTAGCTCCCAGGGCCTTCAGTAAAATTTTACTCTCTGGAAACAGAAAACACCCCTTGCAAAAAGAGTAAATATCAATCGTGAATTCACCATCCAAGCTTGGGTGGGTTGATGTTTGAGTGCTGCATTTTGAGACAGTTAAACATATCATTGAAGCCCACATGTAGATTTACTTTCTAAAAATGTCCTTCTTGAAGACCAGGTTTACAATCTGTAGAGTAGCTTCCTTTGTCTTCATTCTCTTGGGTTTCCACCTTTTTAAAAAGCTTTATAAGATTACTAATTGCACAATGTCACCTATTGACAGAAGAAGGCCATTAGAGCGAGCAGTCTCTAGTTCTCTGAGATTTCACTGGGCTTACTAAAGCTCTTAAGATGACAAATACATGCATTTGCAGGGCTAGGCCTGTCACATCGGGTTAACTAAATGGTCTGGAGCTGGGTGGGGAGAAGAGACAGGCACTTGCAAAGAAGCACTCTCCACTTGGGAGGAAGGACGTTCTGGGGGAAGTTTTTGAGAGCCAACTCAGAAACAGCAACAACAAATCATCCATATTTTTTTCAGCTGAATCGTTTCTAGTTTTCATGTGGCAGCTCTCTTCTGGGCATTCATAAAACGCTTCTTGTCGGATGTTTCTAGTGACAGGATGCTCTTTCTATTTAAAATGGAAACAGCTTTGAATTCTCTCCGCAAAGAAGAGGCCCAGTCTGCTGGCAGGAAGGAGCAAGGGGTCACTGGGCGCTGGAATGTGCAGGAGTGGAGCTGCAGGAAGACGGGGCGCGGCTCGGTGGCCAAGCCAGAGGGTCACAATTCCGCTAAAGCCCGAAGCCTCGCTGGTTCTACGAACCCCGCCCACCTCCCCTGCGGGTCCCCCGCTTGGCTTGCGTCTTAAAAAGCCATTTTATTAGCGCCTTTCCTCCGCGTGCTACGAAAGAAAGTGACCGCTGGGGGGCAGTATGGTGCAAGGCAAGACCTTGTTCAGGCGTTGGGTAGAAGCGGATAAATAAAGTAAAATAGAGGTATTCTCGAGAAGTGTGCCGAGTATGCTTTCCAAGCCCTTTTCGTCACAGCCATACCCCCCCCCCCCCCCGGCTAAAAACAACTGAATGATAAAATACTGTGCTTGTGAATCCACCATTTTTCCCCTCTATTTTAAGGCAAACTGGAAGAAAAATTCAGGTTGAGGAAGCCTGGTCCAGAGTGACTGCAGGTTGTAGATGATTTCCACCAAACAAGGGTGTAAGCTAGCCCTGCAGCACTTCAAACCAGACACTCTTCTTGTCGCTATGCATCCCCTATGTGCAAACCTGTCAGTCTGATTGAACTATGTTAAAGCAGCTACCATCCCTCTTTCGACACCTGCCAGCGCCGGGAGACCCATTTACTGCAAGGCATTGGCCTCAGGACGCCTGAACTTAGGACGTCCTCCTTGTCCGCGGCAAAGGTGTCACCAGCTGCCCCTCACCAGACTCCTTGGTCCTCTCCTGACAGAGATGTGGATTCCCTAGCCCCGCCCTTGCAGGTGGCCAGGCAGGGGTCTGGAGCACCAGCTCTGTCTCTAGGCACTTGGGTCTGGGACATCCCTTCCACCACTTACCAGCTGGGTGACCTTAAACCAGTTACTGAGCCTGGGGATGATAATGGCCCTACCTCCTCAGGGTGCTGGGAGAAGCAAATGAGCTAATGTACCTAAAGCCTGGGAGGTCCATAATTGTATTAGGCATTTCCCCTTCTCTCTCTCACACTGTGTGATTCACTCTATATTTCTTCTCTAAAAGGACTTCACTCAAGGACATGTGCCACATCTGTCATTTTCTCATGCTGTTTAATTTTTTTTTTAAATATTTGTTTTGCATGAGTCATTATTCCATTCCTCATCTTATTATTAGCACTTTCGACTACTTTGCCTAGAGACAGTGCAAGGTAGTGATTGCAAAATCTAGACCCAGACTGCCTGAGACTGAACCTCTGTCTGTCCCTTTCTAGACTGCTAAAATTGAAAAAGTTATTCAGCTTCCCTGCACCTCAGTTTTCCCATCTCTAAAATGAGCATGATAACAGTACTCATTTTATAAAGATCAAGTTAATTACTATTGCTAAAGCACCTGGAGCAATGCCTGGCACTGAGTAAGTACTACATGAGATTTAAGTAAACGAAAACAACAGTGATGAGGTTAATACTATTTCCCCAACACCTAAAAACAGAACCCAAATGCATCAGAATAACAAATGAGGGAATGGCTGAGGCTCAACATAGAGCCCAAGCACTCCAAGGTCATCTGTTCTCTGTGGGTAAGCTTGACTGGAGAGCTTCTTTTGCATCTATGAACCAGAGAGCAAGAACTGCGTATATGGTCCAACTCTCTGATTTTACCGGAAGGTAACTTGCACACCAAGACAGTCAGTGCTGCAAGGTACAGAGGACCGGGAGCCTGGGCTAGACCCACAGCTCGCTGCCTTTCCCTTCCATTTAGTGAGTTCCATCAGTAACTGCCGTATTGATCTGACATTGTTATTGACCTTCTCCACAACTGGCAATCCGGCTTCTGCACATCCTGAAACAGCATTATGTTTCTTATCCTATGGCCCCCTGAGAATGTTTCATGTCTCAAGAGGCACTAAATTCAAAGTACCTAGAAGACATTAGCTGGGCTTTTTCCTTCTACCAGTGGGTTTTACCTTAAATAGAATACCATTAATATTACCAAAAGAAAAATTAAAAGGAAGCAAAATCAAATCGTGAACACAGAACAACCAGGACGTTACAGAATTTTTCTTGAAAAACCAGCTGTCCTTCAAGCATCACTCCGATAACACCTCGTAGTTCCCAGATGCATTTTGTACATTGTATTATAACTGTTGGTTTATTTCTCTGTATCTCCATTCTCTGAAATCTTAAGGGTAGGGACAGTCATCATCAGCTCTGTGCTCTGCGCCAGGCACAGTGCAAATCTCATAAATATGTGTTGCTGCCTGGGAGAGTGATGCTGACTCGGGCCCCTGGAGGCAGCGTGTCCCAGAGCGTGGCAGGTGGACACCTGCTGTGCCTCAGCAGTTTTTAGGTGGAGAGATGATTTTAGATAGGGCAAGGGCAAGGTATTAAACAAAACATTGATTCATATAATGAGAAAGTTATTCCCCTGTTTCAATTATCCTTCCATCTTTCTGATTCTTCAGAGAGAGGGGTCTCCATGTGGTGCCAATATGTCTTCAACTCCTGTATCTCTCTCTGTCTCCCTGTCTCTCTGTCTCCACCCACTGCCCCCCCCAACATCTCTTGGACAAGAAAATAAATCTAAGAATCAGAAAGGTTAGCAGACAAAAATATCTACCTAGAATTTAACACATTGTTCTCATTATAACTATTTATGACCCTCTCTCATTCACAGGAAGTGATAACACCAGCATTCCATTCTGGTCCTTGTGGTTGGGCCTGTCCTGCTCAGCAAATATCTTCTGGCCCTCTCCACGGCCACACCCCTTTGCAGTTAGGTGGGCCGTGGGTTTGCTCTTCACCAGCAAACTGAGTAGAAAGAGCTGATGCCACTCTCTGGGCTGAAACACTCTTGAGCCCATGTGCAGTCCCTCCTGCCTCTCTCTCCTGCCTCAGTGAGCCTGGATGCCACAGATGGGGAGGAGAGCCTTTCCCTCCACAGTACTAGGTGCAATAGCTGGGTCTGTAAAGTAAACTGACAACAGGCAGATTAACAGAAGAAAAGGTATGCAAATGTATTAATTTTAAATATCTTGTGTTTGGGGCATTGCAAGAAAAAACATGAATGCCCCCTAATTCACTGAGATTTGAGAGCTTATATACCATCTTAATGGGGGGGTGGGGGAAGGGCAATTCAAGGGAGAGTAAGTGATTTTTATGAAAGATGAATGGGCCCTTAGAAGAACAGATGGGAGGTGTGACCATTTGTGACCCAGTTTGGGTGTGGTGTTTTCCGCATCCAGTTTCCTCCTCTGTGATTAGAATTAATCCTCCCTGGAAGGATGGGTTAGGGCAGTTGAGTCCTTTTGGAACCTCTCTATTTAGGCAAATAAGGGGAATTCAGAATAAGCCTCTCTTCTCCCTGCCTTTGCTATTTTTCAAGTGCCTTCGACTCAGAATAATCAACATGCCAAAGGGGCACATTGTGGGGTAGGCCGTCCTGAAATTTCTCCACCACACCTGGAGATCGTGGCATTATAAAGCGGAGGGAGCCTGGATGAAGGGCCCTTGTCTAAGAATTTTCTCCAAGGACAGCTGCCCTGGAAGGTCATCGGACTCACATGGGATTTCACATAAATAAAGAACCAACCTTTGCTGTGTTAAGCCGTTGAGATATCAAAGCCCGTCCTATCCTGACTACTACAAGGATTTAAAAAATTTTTTTTAATTATAAAAGGAGTGCATTTAAAGAAAATACTGATGACATGATGGTCCAGGATTTTTTTTTTGAAAGATTTTATTTATTTATTTGACAGAGAGACACAGTGAGAGAGGGAACACAAGCGGGAGAGTGGGAGAGGGAGAAGCAGGCTTCCCGCGGAGCAGGGAGCCCGATGTGGGGCTCGATCCCAGGACTCTGGGATCATGACGTGAGCCGAAGGCAGACACGCTTAACAACTGAGCCACCCAGGCGCCCCGATGGTCTAGGATTTAACAGACATTGTGAAAGCGGCACTCAAATGCCCCTTAGTGTTGTGGCATCTTGAAGTTGATCCTCCAGAAGAGTTGCAAGCCTTGGTGCTGCCCTCACTAGGTCCCTGAGAGAGCAGGACCAGGCCGGGGTCAAGTGCAGCCTAGGGCTACAAAACGTAACTGAGGGAAGGAGTGTCAGGCCTCAAGTCCGTGCCTCTTGTCTCCTAGGAATTGGGTTGGATGAACCAACTCTAACCAGTGGACGTAGTATCATTAGGATCATTAGGGGCCGGGAGAAAAGACTTAACATTAGTCTGACAACATGAGTGTGATGTACTCTTCCTTCCTTTTCTTGTAGGAAGCTTGGCTTCCCTAAGCCCTGCTGCTTCACTGGGTTGCAGGTGTGATTCAATGCCATGTCCTTCAAGGCCAAGTTTTCCTTTCCAGTCCCCGTGCTCTGATTTGGACTCAAGTCCAAATTATTTGTTCATTCTCATTATACCAGACATGGAAATGGAGGCACACGTATGTTCATGTTGGGGATGATTTAATACCTTGATCAAATATTATACTGTTTCAAAGTGGGAAACAAGACCCATGGGGTTGATTGCTTCCAAGTAAATTCTCTTCCCTGAAGAAGGGTCTGGGTGGGATGGATCTTAAGACTTAGATATGTCTGGGGGCACCTGAGTGACTCAGTCTGTTAAGGATTTGCCTTCGACTCAGGTCATGGTCCTGGGGTCCTGGGATGGAGCCCCGCATCGGGGTCCCTACTCAGTGGGGAGCCTGCTCCTCCGTCAGCCCCTCCCCCCCTCATGTTCTCTCCCCCGCTTCCCTCTCTCTCTCAAATAAATAAAATCTTAAAAAAAAAAAAGACTTAAATATGTCTAGGGCCCAGTGACGAAGGAGGAAAAATGCAAAACAAGTCTAACTCCAACACTAGTTTAGCTGTTTGCCTTTGAGCAAGTTGCTTTACCTCTCTGCGCCTGTGTTTTCCACACCCAAAATGGAAGTATTAACAGTTACCTCTACTCGGTAACTAATACTGTTGTGAAAGCAGATGGTAGGGATGGCAGTGCCGTCCAAATGACATCAATATCAGCTAATGTGTCTTGAGTTCTCACTAAATAGTAGATGCTATACTGAGCCCTCGACCCACTGAGTGACTCAACCTTCAGAGCAGGCAAATGCAGCAACCATTATGTTATCATTCCCTTTCACAGGTGCAAAAACCAAGATTTAGCTGGAAAGAGTGAGTAACCTCCTAGAAGTGACTAAGTCACTCCATTACTAAGTAATGGGACCAGAACTCAAAGTCCAGTGTGCGTGGCCACGGAGCCCTCGGCCATGGCACTTCCTTGCCCCCAGAAAGGACTCCATGCTAGGGAATGCAAAGTGTAGGTTGCTATTGACTGCTTGATATGATTCTTGGGACTGTCACACAACCCCGGGTTTTTAATCTCTGTCCAGCCACACAGGGTTAATCGGAATAACTGGAATAGGGTAGGAGTGGACAGGCGGCAGCAAGCGCCACCAGAGTGCACCAGCCTGCTTAGCAACGAGAGAAAACAAGCTGTGCTCTAGAAAGAAGGGAAATGAGCTTCAGGGGCGAGTGGGAGAAAGGAGGGAAGGAGGGGGAGGAACTGCGTCCTGCCAAATCTGGGAGGGTGTAAGTGGTGACAGGCACCACGGGTGCTGGCACTTGGAAGGAGCAAGAGGATCTTCTGGGGAGGACGTACCCACAGTCAAGTGCTTTCTGCTGAGGCAAGAAAGGCTCTGCCAGGCAGTTCACATCCGCCTGTCTCTTTAGTTCTGTCTCCCCAGCCCTATGGATGCTGGAGGTGATGGCGGGATTTTGAAAGTTTTAAACTTGAATATTAATTCACTTAGCTAATCCAAATACCTTCTCCCTATTGTTACCTCATCACTATGCTTACGAAATGTCAGGGCCGGGTGACTGACATTTGGGGAGTCTGCTTCTCAGTTGGTTATGTGACTCAGTTGGTTATGTGTCTGCCTTTGGCTCAGGTTATGATCCCGGGGTCCTGGGATCAAGCCCCACGTCCGGCTCCCTGCTCAGTGGGGAGCCTGCTTCTCCCTCTCCCTCTGCCTGCCGCTCTGCCTACTTGTGATCTCTCTCTCTCTGTCAAATAAATAAATAAAATCTTTAAAAAAAAATGTCAGGGCCTATTAGGAATACAGAAAATAAAAATGCCTGGTCATCTAAGTGCAACCTTAACCGTGGTATAGAGACTGCCCATAGGTGGTGAGCGAAGGTGCCAGCCTTCAAAGGGCCTGGACAGTGCAAGCATGGTCCGTGGATGGGCCACAGAGAGCATGCAGCTCTCCAAAGCCAGTGTCTATTGAGACCCTAAGAGGAGAAAATTCTAGATGATTTAGAAAGTTCTTTTTTTTTTAAGATTTTATTTATTTATTTGAAAGAGAGAGAGAGAGAGAACATGAGCTGGGGAGGGGGGTGGGAGAGGGAGAAGCAGACTCCCCGCTGAGCAGGGCCCCCCCCCCCGACGACACAGGGCTCAATCCCAGGACCCTGGTATCATGACCTGAGCTGAAGGCAGACGCTTAACCGACTGAGCCACCAGGGCTCCCCTAGATGATTAAGGAAGTTCTAATAAAGCTGTGCTCATCCAGGACAAAAAGTATGAAACATTTCACATTTCCATCTAAAATCTGTAAGAAGGTAAAATGGGTGTACGTATCCTTCTTTAGCGGGGGTTATTTCTGTTCTGTTATACAATTAGCGAGTACAGAGAAGCTACACCCCCCTCAAATACCTCCATGAAAATTTTATTACATTTCTAAGGAATTATTGTTAATTTGTTAGGGGTCATTGCGTTAAAAAAGGAGGTATTATGAAGTAGGATAAAATGATATGCTGTCTGGAATATGCCTTAAAATAATTCAACAAAGAATAAAAAAGAAAAAGGAAATGTTGTGAATCATTGATAATTGTTAATCCAAGTGATCAATCTGTGAGGCTTGTACTATTCCTACTATTGTACCGGTCTGGCTATTTTTATGTGTGTTTGAAATTTTTCATGAAAAAGAAAATGTATTCATGGAACAGACACCAAAAAACTTGCAAATGTGCTTAGGATGTATTCCTTTGGTTTAAGTAACTTTAAAACATCTGCAAATTCCAACAAAATCTTCATGCCCAAAATCTCTCTGTGCTTTTAACACTTTGTGAAAATTAATCAGAGGACACTGTGATTAAGGTAAGGAATTAGGACAATGACAAATTAAGGAAAGGGTTGTTTTGGGAAGAATAGGCACCAGGAAGCTGAGGTACGTGGAAATGCAGAAACTATGCTGTGGGTTTGGGGAAAGTTGGTGAGAATGTCTTCTCAAAGGCATACTCTGATGGGAATGACAAATAAAGTATCACAGATAGAAGACCAAGATATCTGGGCACTAGCCTGGTCCTTGCCACTAGCTGGCTGTGTGTTTTTGGACATGGCGTTTGCATATTCATTCATCAAACATCTAAAGCGCCGGGGTGGGGGAAAAAGACACAAATGGCACTGTCTGGCCCTGGAGTTGCTTAGTGTTTCTTGCGGGGGGATGCTAACTAAAGAAGCTCCATGCAGCATGGTTCAGCAATGAGTGTGCACCGCGGGAAGGCATAATGGAGTTGTTGGGGCTCTAGTGGGATGCTGAGGGGGAAAGAAAAGCTGAGCACAGGTAGAAAGGGGAGATGCGTCTTGCAGAAGGGAAGAATGGCACACGCAAATGTGTTGAGGTGTGCTGCAGATCTTCACAGATCTAACGCTGCTGGAGCATGGGGTGGAGGGGCGGGGGGCGGCGGTGGGGGGGTGGGGATAGGCTGTTCAGTTCCACTTGACAATTCACTCAACAAATAACTACCTAGCCCCTACCATGTACTGGGCAATGTGCAAGGGACCCGGGAACGGCAGTGAACAAGGTGGAGAGAGTCCCCACCTTGGCAGAAGTCACACTGGTGCAGGCGAAGGAAAAGACAGTAAAGAAGACAAATGAAGACAGAGTATGAGAACAAGAGGTATAGAGAAGAACTGGAGGCGGAGGATGGGAGAAGCCGAGGGAGGCTGGCTGGGGAAAGGGAGGGAGAGGACCCCCCTCCCCCGTTTTGATTTCCACAGACAAAAGGGCTCTGGGCAGATGTTTGAGTTGACCACCTACTAAGTATGCTCGATGCTTGATCACAGGTCTCACCACTGGGTGACATAGCTGTCACCAAGACAAGAAAGACACGCACATGCCCAGGGCTGCCATAGTCACCCCTTTGGCCCATGAAGGGCTGCTCCTTCTGCTTGTGGCTGGCATCTCTTTCCATGTGTCCCAGCAGCATGGCCCCACTCCATAGAGAAGGACAGACCTCACACCACCTGCTGGAAATCCTTTCCATTTTAAAAGAAACACCTTATCCTAAAAGGCACATTGCAACACAAATTTCGAAGTGGAAGGGTGCCGTTGTGTCCTTTAATTAGCCCAAGAGCCATGTTCTGTTTCCTGGTGCAGGTTGGGTGTGCGACCATTTGTATCCGTTCTGCTCCATCAGGCTAATTTGTTTTCAGATATAAATTAAAGTTGCTGTTCCAAACCCACTGTGCTCTCTTTTCACATTCTGTGTTTAATGAGTTAGCAGGTTTTGGAGATGCAGAGGATACCTCTTTGATTTAATACTCAAGCTAAAAAAGAAAAACTGCCCACTGGAGCACAAAAATAATTAAGCAGTACAATCTAGAGTGGTACATGCGAAAGCCACATGCCTGGGGCAGGTCAAGTGTCTGCTTCTTGATGTGGCGCTTGCCATGACACTTTCTGCATCAGAAAACACTTGGCTACTGGGAACGTCCAGCAAGAATGCCACTGCTCCAGGCCATATCTAGCAGCACTAAAATATCAGGAATCATCCAGAGGTGTCTATAGCCATCGGGGTTGCTTAATGCAGGAGAACGAGCCCCCTCCATTGCTGTAATTGCCCAGGATGGCAGAAAGGCCCCTTTCCCTGACACATCTTTCCACTTCTCCGCCTGGGTGCCACCACCAGTTCCTTTGTCAAGACAATGGCTCTTGACTAGGGATCAGCTGGCCTGGCTACATAATTTGCGGGACCCCATGCAAAAGGAAAACGTGGAGCCCCTGGTCCAAAAAAATAGGGAAAAAAGTGCCATTGTGGAACTAAACTATAGTTTTTTCCTTCTGTTCCAGTCTCTACCTCAACTAGTTATGGTATTTTTTATTTGCTATTTAATGCCATGCCAAGTAAAGAAAACAAAATTTTAAATTGTTAGTATGAATTTTGCATTGCCAATTTTAAAGGCAAATAGAAGTGCATTTAGCTCATCCATGAAATCACCAAAATTACACAATTTGCATTTCATAGCACATACATGCATATGTATTTTGTTCTTACCAGAACGGTTTAAATCCTGTAGAAATAAACTCAGCTTGCTTCTTCTTCTTTTTTTTTTTTTTATTGGTTTAAGAAAAAGCCCCAAATCAATACACCTTTAAAATATCACAAATAAGTCTGAAAAATCATCCAGCATCTTGTTATTTCTGTAGCCGGACAACTTAGATCTTATTCATCAGCCTGCCGAACTGTTCCTTTTTCAGAAACATAGATGCCATCCCCAAATTTTCTGATACCCTTGTTTTTTAACTGTTGTGGCTTGCTGAATCAAAGCATCTGAGTTGGATACAAGTTCAATGTCATTTCCTTCAAGAATTAACTCACCTTTCTGGGCTTGAGATACTGAACAAGTCATACCTGGCCTCATCCAAATGCTGTGGTTGTATTTTTCACCCAAGAAATTTCGGATTTCAGCAAGAGAACCATTCTCCTGAATAACAACATTGATAACGGAACTTCACAGTTCACTTTCGTTGTAACGGAAGCCCAGTGTAACACCCTTGACTACAATTAGTGCAAACAATAGCCAGTTCTTTTCTAGTTCCCACCATTTGTCAACTCGAAGCCTCTTCTTTTTTTTTTCTTTTCCCAAGGAGACTGAGTTCTACATTGATGGGATTGACGTCCCCCTGCAGGGTTTCTCTGGGGCCCTTCGCAATAACAGTGGGTCCCTTCAGAGTGATGTCAACATTTTCTGGAATGTCGGCAGTCTGATTGCTGAGGATGGTGTTCCTTCTCGCAATAGATGTGGCAAAGAGCTAAACTCAACTTGCTTCTTGATCACACACCTTCTGCCACCAACACTGTCTGCCTTCAGCTTACTGAGGAATAAGGAAAGAAAAAGGAACTGTGGGCTGGCCTATTTCTTTCCCTTTCCTTCCACATCATCATCTCCAGGACAAGTGATTCCTAACACAGTTAATAGTAATTTGTCAGCGTTTGTTTCATCATTTTGACAAATGGACCACAGTTGTGTAAGATCTTCACATGAGGGGGAAAAGGGTGGGAGAAGGTAGATGGGCTCTCTCTGCATTATCTTTGCAACTTAGTTGCATATCTAAAATTATCCCCAAATAAAAAGCTTATTAAAAAGAGAAAAGGGGTGCCTGGGTAGCTCAGTTGTTTGGGTATTTGCCTTTGGCTTGGGTCATGGTCCCGGGGTCCTAGGATCGAGTCCCGCCTTGGGTTCCCTGCTCAGCAGGGAGTCTGCTTCTCCCTCTCCCTCTGCCCCTCCCCCCCGCTTGTCCTCTCTCTCTCTCTCTTGCTCTCTCTCTCTCAAATAAATACCTAAAACCTTAAAAAAGAAAAGAAAAGAAAAGAGAAAGTGGTTTTTTTGCATACATCTTGCCACGAATTGCTAAGATAAAAAGAAATTAAGGCACTCCAGTAGTATTTACCTAACTTGCCAGGTCAGATTCACCTGGGGTGAATCCCCGTACCCGTTTCTAGGAGATTCTGGTTTATTAGATCTGCAGCAGGATTGGACCCAGGACCAGAGTTTTAATAAGCACTCACCCTGAGGAGTTTATCAGACAAGTTTGGGGAAATATTGCTTTGGAGTACAATGGAATTAGGCTAGCTTTAAGACTAAGGTAAATTCAAGGCCACATTCCAGCTATGTGACCTTTTTTTATGTACCAGATTTTTTCACTTAACAACTTTTCTACTTGCCCGTTGTGTGGCCTTTGAGGCACTCACCTAACTTCTTAGAAAATTCATAGTGCTGTAGTCACACTATAGAACCACTGTGACATTTAAATGAGGTAACTGTAAAAAGCCCAGCACAGAGCTTGGCCTGCCTAGGTTTATGTTACAGTTGGCCCAAACACCTTATATTCTGATGTTTTCTCTCCAGAGGAGAACATAAGAGGTTAATAAACTGTGACCATAGTTCTTAAACTAGTTACACCAAGACCCATGACCCTTTTGCGGAATATTATTAATACCTAGGGAATAGGAAATATGATCTCCTCTTTAAGTTTCCCCTTATTTAGATATTGTGCTTGCTCATTCATTTTCTAATAGATAATGGAGAGATATTTGCCCTTCATTGTGCCAAATGAGGAGAGTCTGACTGGACGTTTCCCCAGGCTTCTGCCTGAGGGAAGGTCGCTTGATTGCCTGAACAGAGGCCCCAGGCACAGTTGTGGCATGTGAGCAAAACCCTTCTGTGTGCCCCCTCCTTCCAACCCAGCCACCCCAGTGCAGGCCCCAGAACAGCTGGGACATTGGATGAAATCCCTCCTTTGGCAGAGGACAGGAAGCAGTGTGGGTAAAATATGAACATTGCTTAGCGTTGTATTTCATGGTTAATAAAGGGACAGTAAACTTTGGCTGCTTTTTGTCTCTTGATGTCCTGAAACTTCCGTCTCTTTGGGATGGAAAGAATCACCCTTAATTTTGATAAGTCCTAAGATAGGGAGCCACAAATTGCCAGTTTCTTTGTCTCTGATAAAAATAATACATTAAAATTTTTGTAATGTGTGGGTATATTAGAAAAAAATGTTCAAGGCACTGAGAAGATGAACGTGTAGCAGGCATTGGCCAAGAAGCTAATTAGATTAAAAGGGAATGAAAGGTTGACGCTTAAGATGCAGGATTAGGTACAAGGTCTTACAGAGAGGACGCAGTCAGGAGTTGGGAGTTGGCCAGAGAGGAAATGGAGGGTCATCCTTTATAAAAGGAGTGGACGTCTCTGGTCTGCTTCTCTCAACATCTCTGATTCATGGCAAAACTTAGCCCACCCCCTCGCTTTCCTCCTGTCTGTACACATGGCTGAAAATGGTGGCCCCAAACCCCAGGGCTCTACCTTCTTGAAGCTCCAGCAAAACCAAACAACTGTCTGATGCTGCAGCTCCTAGAGCAAGATTCTGTTGTGTCCAGTTTGGGTCAGGAGTCAGCCAGCCTCATGGAGTCATGGACAGTAAGCGTGACCCACGTTTACAGTCCTTCATCTGGTGGGGGGAGGGGAGGGAGGAGCAATTCTCCAAGAAAGGGGCTTGGTCTCACAGAGACCCCAAAAGATATTTGCTACAGGTGGAAAATGACATGCTGCAAATTCAGAGATTTTTTTTTTTTAGCCCCTTGGTTATCTTCTATCTATCTATCTATCTTCTTCTATCTATCTCGTCTGTTCAGCAATTCGTCAGTGCTGCATTACACACTTGGATGTTGGAATCTGGATGAGAAAGGAAATAAAGTGAAGGAAGATAGCAATTTTAGCTTGAAAATTATCTGCAGAATAGTCTACAGATATATCCAGACTGCCGTCAATGTTCTTTCTCTCTCCATGTGCTTGACGTTCACATGGGAGAAGAAATACCCAAATCCGACTTGTGGCATGGAGGAGGGCAAAGGCACCTCCCCGCCGCCACCCCCAAGAGTGGCCTTCCAGAGCCCAGCTTTCCGACAAACCACAAACAGGAGACGCTATAAACTGTGCACAGAGGAAGAAAGGCAGGGTGGAAAGGTTAGAAATGAAAAAGGATCTGATAGCAGGAAAGCTGGTTCAAATTAATGAGACAATGCAAGCCTTGACATTCTTGATGGATGTCAGTGGTTAAGTGCTAGCTGGACCTTCTGCGATTACAACCTCCATTCAAACCCCAGGCCTGGACGGCAACCTGAAACCCAAGGCCATGGGTGGCAGCGAGCATCTGTGGGCCCAGCGTGGATTAGTGCCGTGGCCTTGGGGGACCCTTCCAGGCGGCTGCTTCCTCCCTGTGTACCAGTTACCCCAAGCCAGGTGTGTGCTCTGGGGGCAACGACAATACCAAGTAATTAAGATAAAATGTTCTTGGCTGTGTCTACGGCACATTCTTTCATGACAAGAACAAAGGGTTAGTTGATGAACTAATTTTTGGTGGGGAAAACTGCAGCATCTATTATTAAATGAATGCTTGGGATTTTTGTTTGTTTGTTTTTCAATAGCCCCATTATAATTTCAGTTCAGATACTCCAAAGCTCATGTTCCCTAATTTATTATCGCTTGCTGAGGTCCTCTGGGATACAGTAATTGAATTTTACTGGCGTCATTACCATACCCACAAACAAGCGAGTGTTCTGAACTCAATCAGTCAAAGCCTGTTCGCGGGCCCACAGGAGACGTGCCCAGAGCGGATGTCGATCCCAGCCCAGAAAGGCCGCCGTGGGTCCCCGGCCAGGGAGACCGGCTAGTGCTCGGTGCAAACCAGGCTTCCTGCGGTCAGCTCTGCGGGAGCAGGAGCAGCACGGGGGCACCTGAAGGAGAGGAAAGAAAAATATGAGGCTCCAAAGACATTGCCGCCCAAATCACCAGATTGTAATCCTATTGCAGTCAAAACTAGACGAGCTTCTGAGAGATGGGCTCTACATACTTGGTTGAGAACCAGGAAATTCCACAAGGAGATGTTAAAATTCCAACTTAAAAAAAACAAACAAGCAAACAAACAAAAAAAACCCCAGATAGCCTACATCCTCTCCTTCTTACATCCCAAACAGGAAAATAAAATCATAATATTAGACGCCCACGGAGATCATCTGAATCTAGTCTCCTCATTTTACTCCAAGCTGAAAGGGGTAAAATGAATTCTTACCTCACTGTGATAGTTAACATTTTTTTAAAAATTCACATTCTTCAAAGATTTACCCTTAAATACTTAGGGAAGCAGTGAGGCAGACTGAAAGGAATACAGTGTGCGTAAAAATGGGCTCAGGCTCATGACTCCCGGGAGCCCCTGGGCAGCTCAATGAACTCTGAGCCTTGATTGCTGCATCTGGAAAATGGGAATAGTACTATAGGCTTCTGGGAGGACTGAAGATAATATATGCCAGTATCTAACAAAGCACTTGGCACCCGACCTTAGCTGAATAGCATTCTACCTTGGCATTTGTCCAAGAAACAGATAATGTATTTTGACCTATTTTGTACAATGAGGAAGCTAATTGGCTGAAAGGATGGGTTGCTTCTGTAGGAGCTGCACCTCCTCAAATAGTTCCCACCATATTTGAGAACACAGGGAAGGGGAAAGGCCCCTCTAATAAGCACACCCATATTTCTGAAGGCATTTAGGCCAAGGACTTTGGGTAATTTTTCTGGGCAACTAAAATTCTCATACCACTGGGAGTTTGCAAAAGCTTTGGGGACTTAGGTCCTCTTTGACCCAGAGATCATATTTCAACTCAGATACTGTCAGTGTCCTCAAAGGAATGACTGTCCTACTAAATGATGAAGGAATCCTACCCCTTCACCCCGCAAGCCCTGCTTTCCCGTGTCTTGATTCTTTGTGAGGAAAAAATTAACTGTTCCCCTGGTTCTTCTCTTGGTTTCATGTCCCTTTCCTGTTTCCTTTAATAAATAAGAAGATACCCCCAGGGTGCCTGGGTGGTGCAGTCTGTTAAGAGTCGGACTCTTGGTTTGGGCTCAGGGTCGTGATCTCAGGATTCTGAGATCGAGCCCCATATCAGGCTCCGCGCTCAGTGGGGAGTCGGCTTAAGACTCCCTCTCCTTCTGGCCCTCCCCTCTGTGCTCTCTCTCTCTCTCAAATAAATAAATAAATCTTTAAAAAAAAAGATACCCTCCAACTGAATAATTCTGTTACGGGCTGAATAGTGTGTCCTCCCACTCTACAAATTCAGATGTTGAAGCCCTAGCTCCTAATATGACATTATTTGGAAATAGGGTCATTGCAGATATAATTATTGCCGGGCCCCTACTCCAGTGTGACTGGTGTCCTTATAAAAGGGGGAAATTTGGACACAGACGCACTGGGAGGACGTTGCATGAAGATGAAGGCAGAGGTTGGGCCGATGTGTCTGTAAACTAAGGAATGCCAAAGATCTCCAGAAAACCACCAGAACCTAGGAGAGATGCATGGAGCTGACAGAATCAACCCTGACACCTTGACCTTGGACTTCTCGGCTCCAGAACTGTGAGACACTAAATTTCTGTTGTTTGAGCCAATTTGCAGTACGTTGTGGCAACAGCCCAAGCAAACAATAACAACAACCACTTCTTTCTGGAAACAAACCCTCTCTCATCTTATTAACCTTGTCCCAGGACTGCTGTGGACTGAGCACTTGGCCCCCTCCCCCTTGCACCCCCCTCCCCACAACAGCTTCCATGGGGCTCAGCTGCATTATCACCTAAGCAGGCTTGGTGCTCTCTGTGCACTCAGGTCCCAAAGTTTGCCTCTAAACTCCAGTCCAGAAAGCAGTTAGCACCATGCTGGAGGGGGGGCGTGGAGACAGCACCAGCATCATCCAAGGTCACATCCCTCACCTCTGGCCTCATCCTCATCAGATGGCAATCATAGTCTGAGAGATGACAACACAGATTGTCTTTGTTTTTCAGCCTTATTCAGCTCCCTTATAAGGAGAAACTATGCCCCTTGAAGTCTTGCAGATCCGAGTAGCTATTACGAATCCGAGCTCGCAGATGAGAGACTGATGTCATCTTTCCTTTTCCGTATAAACAGAAAAAAGTTGAAAGTGGAAAGAAAATGTAAAAAATGAAACATTCTTGCTCTCTCTCTGTCTCTCTCTCACGCACACACACACACCACCTATAAACACAAATTCTTTTCCCCTGGATTGTGCCTCCTTTTACGGATGTGTATTCGCAAGAATAGATATATTGGTTTCTGTCCCCTGAGGTAATGATGATAAATATGCCAAGGTCAGTAACTTCATCAGCCATTGAGACCGCTCACTCTGGCAATGGCAGATAATCATTTACCTGGTGGGACTAGTCGCCTTTACTTCAATTCATGCCTCATGGTGTCACTGAAATGTTTCTCATCTCACAAAAACACTTGTCTTATTGTGTCTTTCTGGTACAGAAAGAAATTCATAAATTATTGTTGGGCCTTGGATTTTTCAAAAAGTCTTGGTCATGATTCTGTAGGGCAAGAAGTTACTAAAGAATGGAGACAAGGTAGAAAATAAAGTCACCAGCATATATATAATAATATTCTGTCCCATGTCCTGGAAAGTAAAAACTCAGCTTTTGGTAGACCCAAAAGATATTGTAACTCCTTTTCTTTTTTTTTTTTTTTTAAAGATTTTATTTATTTATTTGAGAGAGAGAGAATGAGAGACAGAGAGCATGAGAGGGAGGAGGGTCAGAGGGAGAAGCAGACTCCCTGCCGAGCAGGGAGCCCGATGTGGGACTCGATCCCGGGACTCCAGGATCATGACCTGAGCCGAAGGCAGTCGCTTAACCAACTGAGCCACCCAGGCGCCCCGTAACTCCTTTTCTAATAGGACTAAGGCTTAATTTAAAAAAGAATTCTACTAGCATTTATTGAGAACCTACTATGGGAAATGCACCATGCTAGATGATAAGACTACCATCATAAGTAATACATAATCTCAGATTTATTCTCAGCAACATGAAATCTATAAATAGTACACAAGGGGAAAAAGAGGTTAAGTTTCCCAAATGTTCACTTTTTGAGAACTGTATTCCTATAATAAAGACAGAAAAAGTGGAGTCCTATCATACTGCCATCTTATATCAGTTTCCCACTGTTGCTATATAAATGTATATTTGGGTAGAATTGTGGCCATTAAATGACTTGCCCCAATACACAGTGTGTATCGCTTATGTGAACAGTGTCTAGCATGTGTGCCTCATGGGGAAAAGATTGAACAGCTGCCTTGCAGCATTCATCAATAAGCAGGTAGCCAGGGATTCAGCTCTAAGCTAGCCAGGCCCTATGGAAACACAAAAAGAAATACAAGATGAGGTTCGTGTCCTAAGGGAGCTTGCAAACCAGTGGAAAGAACTGACCCCATGGTGCACAACGGTGACCCATCAGTGTCAAGACAGAGTGAAGTATTTGTGTCTATGAGATGCACTGCCTGCCTCTCATTAAATATTTAAGGACGAATGGATATCGTCCTTGATGTACTACACAGATTGAGAAAAATAGGCCAAGAATAAAGGCCAAACTGCTTAGAGATGGTTTTTAATGCGTTACATGGTGGGGGGGGGGGATATTCTCAAGAACAATCCCTTGATGTTTTATCAGTTGTCATGTGTACACACAAGACAGCAGAGGGTCGGGATTGGCAGATAGCAAGGGCTCTGGAGCTCGCCAGTCTGGCTTCCAATCCAGACTCAAACACCTCCCTGCTCAGGATTCTTGGTCAAAGTACGTAACTTCTCTGTAGCTCAGTTTCCTCATCTCTAATGGGAGATAGTAACAGTACCTACCTCGGAGGGTTATTCTGAGGACTGAATGAATTAGTGTGAGGGATGCTCTTAAAATAGGGCCTGACACAAAATACGTGCTTGTAAGAGTCTGTGAAATTAAGAAAATTAAATACTTTATGTCCCCAGTCAAGACTTGAGTCTTCCATGCTCACTCTATGTAACGTCCACTTTAAGTGTTTACATAAATGAGATAATACATATATAAAGCCAAGATAAAAGTCTCAAATACAGCATCTCCCTTCTGTAGGTTGGTCCATGGTGTCAGTTAATAATACCTGTGATGTGGGCAGTATGAAAATTCAGTATTCTTATTTTCTCTGTGACAGTGTGCTAGAATTTGTCTATCTAAAATTTTGGGATCTGGTGATTATTATATAGTGTCGGGTTTGCACAACCCTTGCCAGGAGAGAGGCATTATTCCACAAAACACAAATCCTACTCTAGATCATTCCTTGGACTTCTCTTCTGCCAATTTGGTTTCAGATTGAGCATTTGTTTACAGTTTAATGTGTACAATAGAAAGTCATTGCCTTTTATAAGATAAGGTTCTTTCCTAAGCAAATGCACTACAAAGATGTCTAATTGAGAATTCATGATCCCATGATCGGTGATGTTCTCAGGCTGATGTGAAGAGCCCCAAACACAGGCTTTAAAAAGTACACAGTTCTGTACTCTCCTCCCTTGAACTCTTCCAGACATTATCTAAGTGTAATCCAATTCACAGAGCTATTCGTTACAAAAGGAGCCTCACATTAGTTTTATTTGAAAGGGGTCCCTATTTTTTACACCAGAGAAAAGAGTTAAGTAAAAAGAAAACCTATCACTAGGCGCTAATTTGCATATATATTAACACAAACTCTTACACAAATTTAACTTAAGAACATCTGTCTAT
Source organism: Neomonachus schauinslandi (assembly GCF_002201575.2). Classification (NCBI taxonomy): domain Eukaryota; kingdom Metazoa; phylum Chordata; class Mammalia; order Carnivora; family Phocidae; genus Neomonachus; species Neomonachus schauinslandi. The sequence goes on from NC_058414.1 coordinate 59,165,613, forward strand.
GTGTGCAAAATCTCCAAAAAGTCTGTTGAATCAAGAAAACTTCTTACTTACTATGCATAATAAATGGTTGTGAAAACAAATGATTTTAAAAACTAAGGTTAAACATACTATTTGACAGATAGATGTGCATGTGACTTACAAAACTTACAAGGCAAAAAAGCACATAAAAGTAACTACCTATTGTTTAAAGATAAAGCAATCAATAAAATTAGACTCAGAGATGACCAAGATGTTGAACCTATTAGAAAGGGACTTTAATTCAATTTAGATTAATATATTAAAAGATGTAGTGGGAAGCTACAGAACAGGCATGAACAGATGCAGAATTTCAACATAGAATTATACATGTTTTTAAAAAGAAGCAAAAGAAATGCTAGGAAAAAGAAAAATATATCAGAGATGAAGAATTCCTTAAAGAGCTAATTAGCAGATGGAACCAGTTGGGAAAAGATCCATAAATATAAAGATAGGTCAATAGAAGTCATCCAAGCTGAATTACGAAGATTTTTAAAGTGTCAAAGAAAAAGAACTATAGAATATCCAAGAGCTGTGTAGGATGATATCAAATGATCTAACATACACATAATTAGATTTTCATTATATCTCAATAACCCTTACTTAAAAAAAAAAAAAAGAAGAAAATCAAACCAAAGGAAATGGAAAGAGAAAGAGACAGAGCATAATAACATGACAACTAAATGCAATGCATGATCCTACATTGAACCAGGGGGGTAACAGCTTTTGAAAGGGTATTATTGGGACAGTTGCTATATTTTAAATATGGATTATGGATTAGAGAATAGCATTTTATGGGTGTTAAGTTTTTTTCTTGATAATTGTGCTATGGTTATTTAAGAGAATGTCTTTGTTCTTAGGAAACACAACTGAAATATTTAGGATAAAGAAACATGATGGCTGCAGTTTACTCTCAGATAGTTGAGCGAGAGAATAATGAAGAAAATGGTGCAAAATATTAACAATTAGTAGAGCCGATTAAAGGGTATACAGAAATTTCCTGAAATAGTCTTGCAATCTTTTTTTAAGTTGAAAATTATGTTATATTTTAAAAATTTTTTAGTTATTCCACTTTGGGTTTCTTTCTTTTTTTCCTATCATGACAAATGTACTCTTTAACCCCCATCCCCTATTTCACCCATCCCCCACCCACCCCCTGGTAACCATCAGTGTGTTCTCTATAGTTAAGAGTCTGTTTCTTGGTTTGTCTCTTTCTTTCTCTTTTTTTTTTTTTCTTTGCTCATTTGCCTTGTTCCTTAAATTCCACATATGAGTGAAATCATATGGTATTTCTCTTTCTCTGACTAACTTATTTCACTTAGCATTATACTCATTAGCTCCAGCCATGTTGTTGTAAATGGCAAGGTGTCATTCCTTTTTTTTTAAAGATTTTATTTATTCATTTGAGACACAGAGATACAGAGAGAGGAGAGAAAGCATGAGCAGGGAGAGAGGCAGAGGGAGAGGGAGAAGCAAGCTCCTCGCTGAGCCAGGAGCCCGATGTGGGGCTCAATCCCAGGATCCTGGGATCATGACCTGAGTGGAAGGCAGATGCTTAACCATCTGAGCCACCCAGGTGCCCCAAGATGTCATTCCTTTTTATGGCTGAGTAATATTCCATTGCACATATATAACATTTTTATCCATTCATCTGTTGATGGATATTTGGGCTCTTTCTGTAGTTTGGCTATTGTTGATAAACATAGGGGTGCATGTATCCCTTGGAATTAGTGGTTTTGTATTTTTTTTTGGTAAATACCCAGTAGTGCGATTACTGGATGGGAGGGTAGTTCTCTATTTTTAACTTTCTGAGGAACCTCCATACCGTTTTCCAGAGTGGCTGCCCCAGTTTGCATTCCCACCAATGGTCCAAGAGTGTTCCCCTTTCTCCACATCCTTGCTAGCACATTAATTAGTTTTGCTTTGAGTATGTCTGATGATGAGTGATGTTGAGCATCTTCTCATGTGTCTGTTGGCTTTACATAAAATTATAAGTTTTGTTTAAAGAACCAAATAAGAAAGAGAGAATGAGCGATACCGACAAGATATAAGGAAGAACAGCCTAAGTAGAATTAAGCACAAGGCAAAAACAAACAGAAAGCTGTGTGTGCATGGGTTCAGCAATCAAAATAAAATAAATGGCAATCAAAATAAAAATAGGAAAAGTATATGACCCCATGAGGTGTGTGAGGGCAGTAAGAGTACATAAATAAGAACTTCCAAGAAGCAAACTGTATTCTCAGAGCAAGCCATGTTTTTCTTTGGCACACAGAAGACTGCCATAGAGTCGAAGAGTATCAGAGAGACTTTCACAGTAAAGGGGAGGGAGAGGCTGACACCTCCTGAAAAATCAGCCCAGAGCTGATGGGGGTCGGGGGTTATACTTGGCCCAGGGTTATACTCAGGCTAGGGATATACTTCGCCATTTCTTCTTTGTGGAGCCCTTCCTGAGAAACCAGAGGTAGTGAGTGGGCACTCCCAAAGAAGAAATAGAAACTGCGCATATGTAACAAGGGAGCAAAAAACACTCTGAATAGCTAGAAAATATCAAACTAAAACTGTTAAAAACAAAAATCTCTCTCCCCCACCTTCCCCTTTCATGCACAGCGGCAGAGCCAACTGCATCAACCATACAGTTGGAATGTCAGGTGTGCTTACCAACTTAAAAGATTGGGCAAGGGTGAAAGTGGGTAATTTATGGCTTTGAGAAAACGGGTGGAGTCACAGGAGGAGGATCTGGGCACGTAAAAAGCACAGTTGATCTTCACTATTTGCAGATTATGTATCTGTGAACTCTCCTACTCACCAATATTTATCTGCAAGCCCAGAATCAATAACCTGCAGTACGTTCACGGCCATTCGTGGACCCTTGCAGGGCCGTGGAAAATCTGAGTTGCCCATGCATGCCGCCAGCTGAGGCTGAAGGAGGCAGTGTGTCACCTTGTTGCAGCTCTCCTCCTGTAAACAAGTGTCCCTTTCATAGTCTGTTTAGTGACACATTTCTCACACTTCCTTGCTTTTTGTTGATTTGCTGTTTAAAAGCGCCGTCTAGAGTTCCTCAGTGAAGGATGGCAACCATGCGTCTTAGAAAGTAGGTGTGTGAGGTCAACTCCATTCAGGCAGGAGTTACAGGGCTGTTGGCCCTGAGTACCATGTTAATGAATCAACAGTATCTATTAATTAGATACTGTTTCTGTCTTGAAACAGAAACACTCATCAAATAAAGGTTATGTATTGATAAGTTGATGGAGAAGTGGCCAGATGCTTGCAGGCACCCAAACCAGAATTTCCTCTCAGAGCATGGTTCGGTGTTTGTTCATTCAGTGTTTGCTGTGGCTTTTATGCAACATAACTTGTGTGAATAAGGAGAATTGACTGTTAGAAGGGAACACATCCAACTCACACTGGTAGTTCGTTTTGAAGACAGAGTAGGGGGTAGGAGCTAAACTTATGAAGCTTTGGTCGGTTGGAGAAAAATGTTATGGATTTAGAGTCAAGAGATGCTGTTGCTTGAAAGGTTGGGGCATGACAATATATTTCTTTCTGGCAACTGATGCCATTTCATGGCCAAATTATAAAGCCACGTTTCTGTGTCAATAAGGAATCACACCACCTGTAGCTTAAAATCTCTCAAACAGATGTAATGATATATTTAGTTATTGTGTCCCAAGATAAAGCAACCAGATGAAGCTACATTTCCCCCTAATTATTTCAGTGATTAATGTAAATATTCCATCTCCCACGTAAAATGAAAAGAATATTATTTGCCACATGATTGAGAAGGATGAAGTGACCTGAAATCCCTAGGAGGAAAAAAAACATTTACTCATGCAAAGTATCTTTTGAAGTAAACTAAGTCAAAGGACACTTGGGGATGCTATCGCTAAGTTAACGGGAAGCAACGTCATTTACACATCCTTAGTTTCACTCCAAAAGATGAAGGAGCTTATGCCAAGAGTTTAATAAACGTAGAAAAGTTTACTCAAATACTAGTATGTTCACCTTTTCTATTTTGAAAAATGAGAGAGAAAAAATAAAATAATGAGAAGGTATTTCAAGAGCTATCCTTCCACATTAAATTACACAAGAGCCTCAATTAACCAGAACAAAGGCAGGGGTCACTGAATCTCATTACCTGGATTTTCTAATTGGTTAGGGCTTAAGCAGAAGTGCCTTGTCCATGGTATTTCTAAAATGTCTCTTACAATTTGTTGCTCTGTGCACAAAATACTGCTACTAATAATACATCTACTATTTATTGAACATCTGCCTTGTAGCTGGTCCTGTCAAATGCTTTTTTCCTCATCTATTCCTCACAATGGCACTCTGCAGTCAGGACTCAGGATTCCCATTTTAACTGATGCAGAAACTAAGGCACAAAGAGATCAGGTTAATAGAATGAATGCAATCCCAGATGACTAAAACGCTTTCATCACTTCCTTAAAATCATACTGAACTTTAATGATGCTGTTTCTCTGAGATGGTGAAGGTGTAACACTGGGTAGAAATCTTGTTTTAATCCTGGGTCATGCTCAATTTTTAATACATTTCTGGCACGAGAATGCTTCATTGTCACTTATTTCCAAGGCTTAGAAGCAGATTGCAGAGGGGTTAAGCACGAATACCAGGTAATCCAATGTCTGTTTTAATGGTTTCTTAATAGAGGGTAGCTGCCCACATTGGTGTACTTCTGGTGAAAACCAGGTCTTTGCAAATTAGTGAAGGTGCTCTGATCACATGCCAGTTATTACCCAGTAATAATCTTAACAGGTTGAGCTGAGGGTCCGACCACATTCCAGACTGCTTCAATGCTGCTTTATTTTATGTTATTTTTAAGATTTTTAAAATTTACTTATTTGAGAGAGTGAGCGAGCAAGAGAGAGCACACGAGCAGACGCAGAGGGAGAGGGAGAGGGAGAAGCAGACTTCCCCAGCTGAGCAGGGAGTCCGACGCGGGCTCGATCCCAGGACCCCAGAATCATGACCTGAGCCGAAGGCAGATGCTTAACCAACTGAGCCACCCAAGCGTCCCTCAATGGCGCTTTAAATGAACCATCCTACCTCATACAAAGTTTATTCTTACTTTAGGAATCTTATCTTTTCATACACTTTGGTAATGGCAAAAATGACCTCCAGTTCAAGATAGCTCCTGATTATTGACCATGGGAGTCAAAAGTCCTGATTCCTTGCTGATGCTGGCTGAGACCCAATCATCTCGCTGTCACTGGTATTTTAACAGCATTTTCTTATCATGGCTCTTATCATCTGCTTTTAGAGTCATCTCGTTGTTTCTTTGGGCATAAACTCTCCTAACTATTTCTGAAAAATAAAGTCTACACTCTCTGGTAGAAATGGCAATTAAAAACCACTGCAAGAGGACAGGCAGACAGACTCGAAGCTCATGTTTCATTGTCGTTGATGGAAACTGCTGTAGAAACCACAGCATATCATTACGAAAGTGTATAGGCTATTTGGAAACTCCAACAATAAAACATCTCCATTAGTAAGTGGGTTTATTGACATAACTGAACATAACAATGTATAACATTCATTCATTTCCCACCGAAAGACTTTCCAGTCGAACTCTTTTTACATAGATTTTCCTGTTTTTCCGTGAAGTATTTTCAGTGATGTTCTGCAGTTGAAAGGGTAGGTGCTGGGAAGCATCAGAGGTCTTTTCCAGACTTTTAGTGGAGCTCAAGATCACACTGCTGTGCAAAAGGACCAGCTAAAAGATGCCATTGCTCTACGAATGAACAAAACTAGGAGCACGAGAGGGGCAAGTAAATAGCCCAAAGGTTTCAAATAAGAGCAGGTAACGACCCCCTCTCCCACGTACTCATATGCTTGGGATCTGACACGGGCTCTGGCAGCAAACTAAGAATGACAGCCTATTTCCTGTGCTTTATTAAGTTTTGGCCCCATAGATAAGACTGCCAGAGAAGCAGCTGTACTTTAAGTGGTCTGGACATTTACTCATCTGAACATAAACACAGATCCGTTCGTTTAGAGCCCTGGGTCTCTGCTCAGCTGTTGGGACAAGGGCAGGCTTGGCTCAATGGAGGCCAAACATAAAAGGGAGTACACTGGGGTTGAAGGACCCCCCCAGACTATGATAGATTCCCTGAGTCGTCAGGACCCTCAGGGCTTAAGGCCCTAAACAGGAGATTCACTGTTCGCCTTAGCACCATCGTAATAGTTTCCGTGGCACCCCACTGCCAATAACTCCACAACCACGGCGAGCATCACTGTGCAGCCCTGCCCTGTGACTGCTTTTCTAGACCACACACAAAATCATTAATGTAAACCAAAGCACTACATTTAGTGATAAACATGTACTTCATAAATATCAGGGAATGAAAGTGTCCCAAACAGCTTCGGAGCAAATAAAGGAGCCTAATCTTAAATTTAAAACAAAAACATTTAAAAGAAATACTGCAATTATTAACTAAAAGATAAGATTTAATAACATGGTAAAACACGGGGTAGTGGAGAGATTAACTTGCAAAATAAATCATTATTTCACAGTGAGGTTTAAGTACTCCTAACAATTTTCTGGTTTTAGTAGAAACAGACAACCACTGATGTACCCTTTTTCACATTTTTTTCCAATAATTTCTTCCCCCCTCTTTCCTATAGAGTAAGACATTAAGGTGATTGAAGGTTACGCTGTCAATTGACTATCACCTTTTGCTTCCCTCCTATTAGGGAACTGCCTTTATCACTTAACGGTGCAACTCAAGAGAAGCGGGGCACAGCCTGCTGTGTGTGACTGATAAAAACATGAGAAGTACCACATCATATTTATTCCAATCTGGACACAGTGTCAGAGATGCGGTTAAGTGAACCGGGAGGCTGCGGTTCCCTATGCGGTCATTGGTTATGCACACCTTACATTCTTTTACCAAGTCTGGCACTGACATTTCCTTTTCCATATATAGGTTTAGAAAAAATAAAATTAAAAAGCCACAGGAGCAACCCTGACAGAGAAGTCTTGCATGCAGCCTTCTCCTGAGAAAGTAGGTAATCTTAGTTAACCCCAAGGTCAGCCAATGTTCTTGCGGTGTTAATGTTAAAAAGAAAATACTAGTTGAACGGCTCAGCTCAACTAAAACAGTCCTTGAGTTTATTGTCAGTTTGTTAAATGTCCGAGCTCTTCACATTGTTGAAAAAAAATAGCGTCTCTAATTATTTAAACATTAAATTATCCTGAATGTTCTATTAACCAACATGAAAGAGTTCCTTGGCAGGTGTGTTGAAATTTACCACCTGTTTACAGCATCTCCCTTCTTGGCAGAGACCACCAGCCCAGTGCAGTCCAGGTGCCAAGCCTCCTTTGTAATACTAATAAGTTCCTTTTCCCTTAAATAGGACAAAACTCCTCTGTTTCACACTGAACAAACAAAAAGCATTCTGGCCATTCCGGGGGCAAAAGCGCCCTTTTCTGCCCCAAAGGGGGCCAGGCTCTTGCGTTGCAACACCACCAAAGCCATATCCATGGCTGTGCCCAAGGTCTCCATGTAAGAGAAGGCTTCCCACCTCTGGACTCTACCATCCGTTTGTCCCCTACTCTTGGCCTTGACCACCAAGTACCACCCATTCACATCATGAGTGGGTACTGGGAATTGGGGGGGGGCGGGGGCGCCGAACTGGCTTCCCCTTTGGCCTCTCTGGCAAGTGCACAAAAGGGGGAAAGGAGAAGCTCTGATAAAGTTAGATCTTCCCCTGAGGTGGGCTGAGGGGCTCCACGGGAAGTGGCCGGCTCCTCAAGGCCAGTGAGATGGTCTCCACACCCCTGGAGTCCCTGGACCTAGTCAGCAAATCGCTGCAGAAGATGGTCCTCCCGCCTCAAGCTGCCACCTGTACCACCGCCCCCGCTGTCCATGAAGCGGTCGCAGGGGAACTCGATGAGGTCCGCCTCGCTGAGAGCACACACAGTGGTGCGCGGCCGGTGTGACTGGAAGCCAGAGAAGTCCGCAGACACGCCGGTGCCCATGGAGCGCAGGGGACGTCGGGTGGAGTACATGTGTCGAACATGCACAGGGGCCCCACCCTTCCGCCTAGCCCGCAGCTTCCTCCGCAGCCAGCGGGACGCCCAGGCGGCCAGCGCCAGGAACACCAGCAGCGCGTTGACGGCCAGCAAGACCAAGGTCAGCAGCTGGTAATCGACGCTGCTCCGGCTCCCAGGCTCCGGGAGGGTGACCAGCCCGGCGCAGTGGTCACGGGGGGCCACCGGGCAGACCCGGCCCCCGAGGACGCCCTCCACGCACACCAGGTAGGGGGTGTCTCCGCGCAGCTCGCGCAGCGTGGCCGAGTCGCTGCGCTCCGGCAGGTAGACGAAGCGGTGGAACTTGGGCTGCTGGCCAAAGCGGTCGAAGAGCAGGCGGAAGCGCGCGCCGCCCAGCGGTGGGGGGCTTCGGTACTGGCGCACCGCCCAGCGCACCGAGGCGCTGTCGGCGCCCACCGCCTCCACCGTCAGGTTGCACAGGATGAACTTGTTGAAGTCGCAAGGGTCGGACACCAGCGGCGGCAGGACGACCCCGCCGTCGGACTGGGCGGCGCTTTCGTGCTGCTGCGCGGCCAGGCGCTGCTTCGCCGCCGCGCGCTGCCAGGGGTCGCCAGCGGGCGGCGGCGCAGAGGCGGGCGCGGCCGTCGGGGTGGGCTCTGCATGGGCGGCGTCTGCCGGAGTCGGAGGTCCCCGCTCGGGCTTCTGGAGCAGGTCCAGGGGGTGTGGCGCCGGACCCTCGGCAGCAGCGGCGGAGGGGTCCGGCTGCTGGAGGCCCGGGCCCCGTCGGCTCAGCCTCAGAGCGCTGCGGTTGCCCAGGAGCTCCCTGGCGGCCGCATCCCAAGCCACCCCGGGCAGAAATCGCTCGCGCTGCTGTGGCTGTGACTGCGGCTGCGGTGGCAGCTCCTCCGAGAGGCCGCCTGCAGGGGGCGCCACCTCCTCCCCGCCGGCTGTGGGTAAGGGCCTCCGCTGACCTTCGGCGGTCGGGGAACCTGAGGCCGAGGGGTCTGCACAAGCCCCGTTCTGCAGCTGCTGGTCATCCAGGTAATCCAGGTACTTGCCCCGCAGGGCCGGAGGGTGGCGACACTGCACGAAGACCGTGAGAAGACGGCCTTGCGAGTGCCAGTCGCCCATCCAGCGCTTCAGGCCCCGCAGACGGCAGTCGCAGGTCCAGCCATTGCCGTCTAGGTCCAGCCGGTAGAGGGCCGGGCTGGCGGCGAAGATGTCCCCGGAGAGGGCGCTGAGCGCGTTGTCGCGCAGGCTGAGCTCGCGCAGCCGGCCCAGGTGGCCAAAGACAGTGGGGTGCAGAGCGGACAGCGCGTTCCCGCTAAGGTCCAGCGCCTCCAGGCTGTGCAGGGGCTCCAGCAGCGCCACGGGCAGCTGGCTCAGCCGATTCCCCTCCAGGCGCAGCTCGCGCAGGGCCTCCAACCCCCAAAAGGCCTCCGGCGCGAGGTGCGTGAGCTGGTTGCCCCTGAGTGAGAGGAGGCCGAGACGCGGCAGGTGCTGGAAGACGCGCGGCCCGAGGTGCTGGAGGCTGTTGGCCGAGAGGATGAGGGTGGAGAGGGAGCGCAGCGGGGCGAAGGTGGCTGCGTGGCGTAGGGAGGGCTGCAGCTCGTTGGCAGAGAGGTTAAGGAAGCGCAATTTGCCCAACTGGGCAAAGGCGTTCTTGCCCAGAAAGCGGATCCGGTTGGACTCCAGATGTAGGTAGAGCAAGTTGCCCAAGGGGGCGAAGACCGCGTCCGGCAGCGCCCCCAGGGCGTTCCCGTCCAGCCGCAGCTTGACCAGACTCTCCAGGCCCTCGAAGGAGCCGCGGCTCAGGCGGCCGATCTCGTTCCCGTTGGCGTAGAGGATGCGCAGCTTGCGCAGCGGGGCCAGCGTGCCCGGGGCGAGCGCCTGCAGGAGGTTGTTCCCCAGGTAGAGCTCCTCTAGCCGGGAGAGCTTCTCAAAGGTCTTGGGGTGCAGAGAGCGGATCTGGTTGTACTGCAGGTCCAGCCGTCTGAGCTGCCCCAGACGGTGGAAGTCGAAGGCCGTGATGTTGGTTATGAAGTTGCCGCCGAGGCTGTAGGTGAGCACGTCCTGGGGGCTCGGTAGCGAGCTGGTCTTGGGCACGGCGCGGAGCCCCCTGTTGGTGCACAGGAGGTGCTGGGGGTGCTGGCAGTCACAGCGCTCCGGGCACACGGGCTGGGCCCGCGGCGGGAGCGCGAGGCAGCCGCACACCACGAGCAGGAAGCGCACGGCGCGGGCAGCCTCCATCGCCGCCCGCCCTGCGTGCTGCGGCCGGATCGTCCTCTTGGCCCGCCTGCGCTGTGTCTCCTCTGCATTCCCCTTGGCCTGGCCAGAGTCGCTCAATGGCCTCTTTCGGACTCCGCAGCGCGGTCCAGCCCCTCCTCCGCCCTTTGTCCGGTGGCTGGCCCGGGTCTCTGCAGGCGGGCTTCGCCCCGCCAAGTCAGGCGGCTCAGGGCGCTCCGGGAGCTCCGGGTGCTACTTGTTGCATTTCTGCACAAAACTGTTTCTCCGGGTGTGCGTCGGGGGGCGGAGGGAGGGAGCCAGACCTGAGCTTTTTGTTTGCAGCTTGAGTCCGGAGAGCTGGATTCCCTGGCACGGATTCTCCCCGCCGAGCGGATTCCCCAGCTGCAGGCGGGAGCCCTTCCAAGAGCTCCTCGGGGCGCGGCTTGGCTGCTGCGCGCCGGCGGCTCGGCCCCCGCAGCCCGCGCCTCCTGGCTCTCGGTCCCGGACCAGGAGCGCGGCCTCGGTGGAACAGCCGGGGGAGGAGCCGGGGGTGCGCAGGCTGCGTCCGGAAGGGACCCAAGTCTGCGAGTGGCGGGCAAACCAGGCGGAAATTCGTTCTTCCCACACTCTGCCCCCCGGGGATGCAGGCGGAGAAAGAGGAGACGGCGGAGGGAGGACAGACCCCGACAGGGGGAGGAGGAAACGCTAAGTGGCTCCGCGTCTGGTCAGCCCGAGCCCGGGACGCCGAGTGAGAAAAGTAGGGATTAAAAACAGCTGTACCGGTCGGCCCTCGACGCAGGGCTGGGGGCGGGGGTGGATTACCCGGCTAGCAAACGGAATTTGCAGACAGAGACCTTTTTATTTTAGATGAGTACCCCAGTCATTTCGGCGCATTGGGAGCGCGGCTCCTCTTCTTCGTTTTCAAGTCACTTGCTCTTCCAAGTGTCACCCCGCGGGCAGTGCACGCGCAAACATCCTGTAAGAAGTTTAGGGCAGCCCAAGGTTGTCTCCAAAGAGCTGTCGGTGGACTACCGTCAGAAGAGGCCAGGTCACCCCGTCTGAGTGTTGCGTGTTTGGGTTTTTTGACCGGGCTGTACCGGTGGCCGGGGAGAGGCATCGTCCCACGTAGGGATCTGAACTGGGTACTCGCTTGGCCCTGCTGTAGGTAAGAGCCTGGAGAATCCCAGAACTGGTTCTACCACCGCGAAGAAGGTGTCTCTGTCAGATTTTGGTGATTTAGTTCGATTAATCCTCCTTCAGTCTTACAGCCCTTGGGGTAGGCTCTGCACGTGTGCACAGATACAAAATCACCTCCACAGACCCTCTGGTAACTGCTACCTGCGGGCCTCACCGGCTCGATGCCTGGGCTTGCAGGGATCTTCAAAGTCTTGAGGCCCAGAAGTTCTCCGGCCTGGGCCTGGCTTAGTAGGGGAGTCTCACCACTTACCAGTATAGCATGGAGCATTTGTCCCTGGCGCCTTGGAGGGCAGCCCCCCGCTGAGAATGAGGATGGGCAAGGAGTAGCTATTTTTTATCATTTGTTTATGCAAACAGTCTTGCTAAAAATAAAGGCCCCTTCCCTCCCCACCCAAAATGTTCAGAAAATGTAATTTTAAGGATCTGCTCTGTGAAAAATTAAAGGAGACATATCCTCACCTCAAGAGGCTGACTATCTAGTGAGGAGGGCAAGTCTTGGAAATGTTAAGTCATCATCTAAGGCAGTAGCTGCTGAGATACAAGGTGAGTTTTAGTAATTCCAGTGTTTGGCAGTGACTGAGTGTGCCTCATTTAGCGATTTATGTAGGCGGGTGATAGAGACGAGTTCTGAATTTCAGGAAAGATGAGATCCTTGGCTGCATGGTCAAGGAAGACTTAGGGGAGAGCAGGTACTGGGGGCTCCAGGGCGATGCGCAGTGGAGAGCTCACGGTCAGTCAGCAGTGAAACGCCTATTCTGGGCACAGCGAACAGACCCAAGTTTGCTTGTGATGTGCTTTGAGTTTTCAAATAAAGTGTGGGAAACCAAGTATCTGTCTTAACAAGATAAAAGGTAGTTTGGTTTTTAGTTCTCGTGGTGAGAAACTTCTGAAACCTTTTTAGTTCTTGACTGCAGTCCTCCTTATGAAGGTACGGCCGCCCCAGAGGGTGAAACCCAGGCTTGCACGGTGTGGCACAAGCTGGCCTGATCCAGGCCCCAGAGCCTGTTAGGAGGACTTTCAGCTTTTCTGGAGAAAAGAAGGCTAAGAAGCTACTGGCTTTCAAATTGAACCACTGGCTGGATCTACCTGGGATGGAGCTGTGGCAGCATCAGCTTTGAGCCTATGGTGTGAGGACACGCAAACGGCCGTCAGAGCAGAGCTGAGAGAGGTGTAACGTGGAAGAAAGAGGGAGAAGCAGAGATGGGACCCCACCCCTGAGTCTGCAGACCACTTGCAGAGTGCGGACCGCAGGCAACATTCCGTCTGAGGACCTCGAGAGTTTGTGCTAATCACGCACTGCACTGAGTGTCTTTGCTTTATAGGTGCCCCGAAGGAAGATGTACAAAATCATCAGGCCCCTGCAGATGTTCGGTATTTTTCAATGTTTTGACTGTCGTTGGTATTATTGCCCGGTGTTTAACATTTCTACCAGTAGTGCTGGCTTGCAGGTAGAAACAACATCATATGTGGTTTATGTCAAAAGACGATTGCTTTTCCATAACATTCCATTTTCTTGAAGTAATCCATCTGCCACATATAGTTAGCCTTGCTTAAAATAGATACAGTGTGCCATACTTCAAATAAGTATAAACAGCTTTGGATAGGTGTTGCTAGCACCCTCAATCCAGTTTCAGTGAGATTAAGACTCTGGGATCCGCAGCTGAAGTGCTAACACGTATGTGTGTGTGCATGCAGATAAATTCTTTCTGAAATAGTGTGATTACGGTCTTTTTAACAAATGCTTCCCTTTTTAAAGGCATGTAGCTTGAGGTCCACTTTACAAATGAATGACATTTAAATCCTTCAGAGTACATTAATGTGTATTCTTCTGTGCCCCCAATGATCTCTGTTTCTGTAATGCTACACATTCAGGTGTTTTATTTTTAGACCATCTCTCTCTTTCAGGAGCTAAAACAGTATTTTGCTTGAATTCAGCGGTACTGAGAGCCCCCAGCAGTGGAGACCTGTAATAGCAACTCCAAAGCTGCATTTGCTTTGAATGCTGGTGGTCTGGCAGGTAGTATTTATGAGAATCTAGCAAGTGACAAATCCCAGGATGAGCGATGGGAATGCAGTGGCTGATAGGATTCAGTGCCAGACCCCAGGGTGCAACAGCTCGGTGGGGAGACTGATGGGCAGGGAGTGAGCAGTGGCATCACCAGGTGATAAGTGCCGAGGGGTGGAGCTGTGGGAGCCCTGAGGAGGGCAGCTGGCCTGGACTGAGAGCTTGAGGAAGGTTTCCAGAGGAGGGAAGTGCTGCAAGTCTGCAGACAGGTACAAGAGGTCCTTTAGGAACCCCCCGATCTTCTGTCTTTGTTGATGAGATCTTTTGACATTTGTATTTTTCAACAGCATCACACAACCTTGCTCATATGATGACTTCCGAATAAATATTCCCTTACTCCCCTTTAAGGATTTCTGCAGGCAGATGACATAATGGTATTTGCACTGCAACGTCAAAAGGTATCTCTGTTAAATAAAGTAGGTGCTATACAAAGAAAATGTTATCTATCTAGTTCTTGCCCTCTAGAACCTTGGTGTGACAATGGTTTGTGCGGAATATGTGTTGATAGAACATCCAAACCAAGGTATTCACTTAGGTAAGATATGCATAGGCCTTGCGTAGACACTAGATATATAGCATCACTCTTGGACCACGGCTACCTGGACTTGAGAGGGCTTTGTTCCAGTCTTCCTCTGGTTGTGTCCCTCTCCAGAAGAGCAGGATTTCAGGCTTCCAAAGGGATGTGCCCACCCATAGCCCACAGCCCCGCTCTGGCTCAGGGCTCCTAGGACCCTGGAGTTTCTTATTCAACTGCCTAAATCTGTGAAGACTTTCATCTGCCTGTCCTCTTGGGGGCTGGTTTTGCCACAGTTTATATATGCCTAGGGCCAAGGGAAGGCCACAAGGCAGCTGTGCAAAAAGAATCTGGAGGTGTGAGCTGCGATTTCCTGTGGTATGCCCGGGAGGCCACTAGGAGACTCCTCGTAATGCAGGAGCTGGAGCTGAGGGGAGGCGCCAGGGACCAGAGATCTTCTCTCACACTCTGACCCTGGGCTCCTCAAATATTAGAGACAGGCCTGTCCATGTGTAGCATTTTAGGAGGAAAAAGTACATATACTTGGATTTAGGAAGAAAAAGGAGAGACATTACAGGAGTGTGAAGGAAAGCATTTTTTAAAATGTGAATTCTACATTATAACATAGCCTATACTCAATTTTCTATAAATAGCAATAATTTTTCGTAAAAGCATGGACATTGTTGTCTCCATTTAAATGCCTGTCTCTTAACGATGTAATGTCTTTGTTTATGGATGGATTCAGGCTTAATCATGTTCCAGGAGATTCAAGTATTGATTAAGCTTAAATGTATAACTTGGATAATCACACATGGAAATCCAGAAGGGAATGCTGTTTGTGAGAGAAGCAAGAGCTTTGTCATTTCACTTTTGGAAAGCTTGCCCTTTAAATCTCAAGCGCACTGGGGGATAGTTGCAGAGGTCAGAAGCAGAGGCAAGTTTGGTCTGGTTCCATGACACATATATATGGTGTAAGGTTCTTGGGTGTTCTTGCCCAGGCCTGGAATCTTCTTGGGCTTGCCAGTGCTTTCTTCCCAAGAAACCTGTGGTTCCCTTGAACTTGAACTGCAGAGGCAAGAAAGATTCCAGGCCGTGTCTTCAGTAGCTCCTGGACCTGGTGTGAGTTGGCTGCTCTGGGGCAGGAAGGGTTAGGGGGAGGAGAGCTCAAGCTCCCTGCTGTGGGGAGAGGTGGATCTGCCAAGTCCTGCTGGAGCAGCCTCCTGGAGCTTACTCAGGGCAGCCTGCAGAGAAGGCCCAGCTGTTTCCTCACCCCGGGTGAGCCAACCCAAGATACGCAGTGTGGCCCCTGACACAGATGAAGTAGGAAGCCAAGAGTCCCCGTTGGTCCTTTGGCGTGTTATCAAACCCAGCCCCCAAAACTCTCTTTCTCTGTCTGACTAAGCCTCATCTTACTCCCAGTCTGAGAGTCAAGTTTCTTTGCCTTGGGGACTAGGAATGTGAATAAGAGGACCAGTGGGTTACAGCATATCGGCAGATTCTCTATGTCCCCCCCATAAGCAAATAGGAATGCTGGCAAGGTTTCGGCCTGACTAAATCAGAATCTCTGGGGGCAGAGCCCTGGCATCTGCATTTATAAGCCCATCGGATGATTTTTATATAGACCTAAGTTTGAGAAAACTGATCGACAGTATTTCCAAAACACCTGCTTATGATTGGCTGGTTGTATTATGCTGATATCAGTAACTGTGACTGGCACTTATGTGGTGCTGGCTGAGTGCCAGGCGGTGGTGTGAGCCCCCTGCATAAGTAACTCATTTATTTCCACAACTACCTTGTGAGATAGGAACTATTGTCAACCCGTTTTACAGAGGAGGAAACTGAGGAGCTTACTAAAAATACAGGATCCTAGGCCCACCTCCATAGACTGATTCAGAACCTGAATTGAAACGGATTCAGAATAGGGCCTAGGGATCTTTATTTAGCACATTCCCAGGGTGTTTTTGTTTTTGTTTTTGTTTTTGTTTTAGGTATTATCGCTGAAGGAGAATTCTGGAGGGCTTATTCAGACCTTTCTGTGTCTCCTCTGCTAGGGGCCCAGGGACAGAAAGACGAGTGAGCCCTCTTTCTGTTCCTTCTGAGAGCTCAGCGTGGCTAGGGAGTTAAATGTATATAGCTGATAATCCA
Source organism: Neomonachus schauinslandi (assembly GCF_002201575.2). NCBI lineage: Eukaryota > Metazoa > Chordata > Mammalia > Carnivora > Phocidae > Neomonachus > Neomonachus schauinslandi. The sequence goes on from NC_058414.1 coordinate 59,181,783, forward strand.
GGAAGATGGTGCCATTACAGATAAATATGATGGGCACCATTTGCTGGAGTAGCAATTATGTTTTGAGAGGAAAAGAGTAACTGAAACCTTTGTAGAAAATATTCAGCCCACATAATACTGTATGTGTTGAAGGCCATTGACAAGTGACTGCTTCTAACACACTGGATTTTAGGTTCAAGGAACATCCTTATCCGTCCTTACAAAGATGCCTGAGTATTTGAAACTGACATGTAAAAGCAGATTGCTTTTACAATCGCTACAAGAACTCCAGTGAAATGTAGGTGCTTCTGGCAAGTTCAAAAAAAAAGGAAAGGCGGTTGTTGGCTTGAGTGTAGTAACTTAAGAAATAAGGCAAATCCGCATACTGTTTATGGTTGCAGGATAGCGTTTGTTTTTGTGTAAACTGAAAGTTTATAGTGGTCATACAATGATGTCCTCCCTTAGATAGAATTCAGTCAGTAGCCTCAGGAAATGCTTTAGGTATAAAAGTGTCTCTTATTCCTAAATATTTGTCATCTCGAGGAACCAGGCCTAGAATTGTATTTTATGGCACAACTTTCCAATATTCTTTTATTTGGGTTTCTTCACACTACAGTAAAAACATTTATTTAGCGATTTATATCCCCACCCAGCTGGAAAGACAACAGCCCTATTTTATTTCACATTTGTGGTACTCAACAGCTGTTGTTGACTTGTCCCAGAGTGTTCACCAAAAAATCTAGAAGAAAAAATTTTTAAATGTTAATAGTTGTTGTCTTTACATGGTGAGAAAATGAATAATTGCTTACATTTTGTTTTTTGGTATTTCCTAAATGATGTACAGTCATTATGTGTTGCTTTGAAATTAATTAAAAATATCTTTAAAACACAATTTTAAAGAACATATTGAATATCTGGTTTTAACCTCAACATGAGTCTCATGAGGCATGAGGCGAAGATTATTCGTATCCCGGTTGGGAGGAGAGAGTGCTAAGAACTAGAGAAGTTAGCTAACTTCTGGAACGATCCAGTGCTGTAATAATAGAGTGCAGACCACAATCTAAACCATTGGCTTCTGACCTCAGGTTTTTATGGTTGGACCTTGCTAGGCTCCGTGTTGATACACGCCTATAGGTACACCTAATGAAGCCAGTTGAGGGTGATATTCAAAAACTTCGCAGTCGATTCAGTGAGAGCACTGGCCAGCCAGGACAGACGGATGCCATGCACAACCAGCCCAGAGTGCTGGTGCCCACCAGCTGAAAGTGGACGCGCCTGTACTTGATTCAAGTTTTTGAATGGTGCTTTCGACATCCCTCTTTTTTTTTCTTCATAACTCCATTATTACAATCTGCTTAAGGCTTAGACGCAGTAAAAGCAGTAACCATGAGAAACAACACACAAAGCCTTCCTGGGTCCAGGTTCTTCCAAACTGCAAACTTGCCGGGGGCCTGTTTCTCTGGGCTCCAGTCTTAACAACAGAACATTGGTGAGAGGACAAAGTCATCAGCCTCTCACAAAACACGAGTTTTGTTTTCAGTTTATAATTCAGAAATTGTCTCCCCCTCTCTTTGGCGGGCCGACAGATATATATTTGAGGGGAATTTAATTCATAAAAACCTTCTCACAACTTGATCTGAATTGTTATAATTAAGAGCTTAAAAATATTTGTAGGGGGGCACTTCTTTTGGAGAGTATCGACTTTAAGGATTAGTAACCCGTCCTATCTATTATCAATGATTTATTACCAAAGCCTATTATCAGTGATTTATTATCAAAGCACACATGTCAAGCCCCTGCTCCCCATCTACCCCAGAGCTGCAGTGTCTCCTTAGTCTAATATCACTGTCTAAGGCCAAAATAAGGGAGGCGATTTCATACCCACACCACTGAAAACCGTAGCTGTATCCTGGCAAGGAGCAGTCTGTCAATCTCAGCAATGAAAGAATCTTGGACAGTCAAATAATTGACTATATACAGTGTAAATACCCTCAAAGTGTTTGCAGATTTCATCAAAAGGCCAAATGCTCTTTACATAAGACCAGGAACATGGCAGGAAAGGAAATTAGAGGAAGGGAGCACCCATCCCCTTTTCAGAGTCTCTGTAATTTTCTATAAAGATTTGCACTTTGATTATGCTTAGTAGCACCATATGCTGGAGTGGGACGCAAGATCAAAGGTTCCAGCCACAGCACTGGAGCCTTGCTGTAAGCAGGATCAAATATTTCTGTTAGTAGAAAGCTAATGGATGCGTAGGACACTCCTCTAGCTCCCCATGCTTTCCTATTTAATTTCCAAAGTATAATTAATAACACTGCCAGTGTGAATGTGTTGAGCATCTTTTTCATTGTCTGCTTTAATACGCGGCAGGTTGAAAAAGAAAATGATTGTTATCACTTCAAGGTATTTAGAACTAAAGAATTTTCAAAAGCTTCATGTCAATTGTCAAGTTTTATAGTATGTCTGACCTTAAAAATTTGGGGAGTGAGGGGTTGCTGAACACTGCTTTTCTTCGGTTGGTAAGAGAACAGATATTTTTCTCATTCTACTTTATGATCAAAATTTTCTACAATGAACATTTGTTTTTGTGGTTAAAAATCTTTGCGGAGAGTGTACATGATACCATATTCAGTCTTGCTTTCCCCATTGCCCTGACATGTCCCTCTTCCTTCCTTTGTTACAAATGGTTTTTCTTATAAACCTTTAAAAAAAATCAATCTTGGTAATGGAAATAATTTTGGATAGGCAAACAATGTACTGTATACAATGTAAAAACCCCCAAAACATTTGCAGATGTCATCAAAAAGCGAAACATTTGTCCTAAACTCCCCATGTGATGTGTTTGGTGTGAGCAGAAGACAGAGTCCACTTGCTAGGTCTTTGACCTTGAGCCATGTCAGTCTCTTGGATCAGTGGTTCATATTCTCATCTATAAAAGGGACAAATCATATTTGCCCAATGCACAAGTTTTGGGAAATGGATGGGAAGGTTCTTAGTGACTACCAGTGTTTTGAAAACAGGATTCTTGATAACATTTCAACTTCATGCATGTCTTGTCTGTGAGAATCTGTGGCCTTCCAGGGCAGGACCATGCCTTATGCACAGCTTTTTGGTGTCCTCTGCAACACCAACAGGGTCTTTTCTTAAATTGTGAGTCTCTAATAAATATTAAGTCAAGCCAAAAAAGTAAAGAGGAGAAGGGCACATTCCAGGTAACTGTTCTTCTACCTTTCCTTGTAGGTTCTGTTTCTATCTTTTCATGGTTTCCTTGCTGTACTCCCGGCTGCCTGGGCCCAGAGCACCCAGTCTTCAGTGCACACGTTCTCCCCAGTAGCTGTCTGGGCAGGCCTAGATTCTGGGCCAGCTCTGCCATCAGTTAGCTTACACGGTGAATCACTTGACCACTCTGGGCATCATGCTTTGTGGAGTGTGGTCATAACACATCAGCATTTGCCCAGAGGGTTGTTATCATCAGTAGTAGCCCCTGTGAAGGTAAAAGATTATCAGGGGGGGAGAAAAAGGAGGAGTTCTGTGGTCAGCGTGGGCCATATGCCATTTCTCAGTCTTGGAGAGTCACAGCATAAGATAGCATGTTCAAGGCTTTAAGAAATCTTGCAGAAAACAAAGGGATGGTGGGGGTCGGGGGGGTGTGTGTGCAGGTAGGACTGTTAACCTAGTCTGAGACACACTGGATTAAAATGATCACTAAAATCTCTTCCAGCTTTAAACATTAAGGAATCTGTTGCATTTCTTCCATGGAACATTATTCAACATCACTAGAATTTGTTAATGATAAAGTTCTTGAAATATGGTGTTCTGTGTTGTGCTTGACTGATCTCAACAACTCATGGTATCTCATTGGTTTAATATTAATCCACAGTGGGCAGGGTAGTATATACTGAAGTTGTCTCCAGTCTCTCTCAGTCCCAGAAAACTTGTTTGCTTTGCCCCCACTTTGTCAAACTAGCAAATTATTAGACTTTTCTTTCCATCACAATACAAGTGTTAGAAACCCATAGTTGTAAGCACCGTTTGGCATGTTGAAAGTTCCGGGCAAAATAACTGTTGATGCTTCAAAAAACATTATTTAGCCACTCTGCTAATGCCACTGGGGTGTTTCCTGGGAACCTAGCCATTTGGCGAAAATTCTAGTAGTGAGACCCCCAGGCTAATTACTCTGGTATCCTTGGGCGTAAGAACCTGGTTGATAATCAGTGCATGACTCATGTGATCCCCTGAAGTGGTGGAACATAAGTACCAGCTTAACTAAAATTCCCGAAGTGGTTTCCCATCGGAAACAGGTGGCCACAAAACCCCTGCCAGAATCATAACCATTACTGACTAGCGTCTACAGGGTGCGTGCGTATCATGTGCCAGGCACAGTTCTAAGCCCTGTCCAAGTATTAAATCATTTACTCCTCCAACAACCCCACGAGGAAAGTCTCCCCTTTCAGAGGATGCAATGGAGGCAAAGGAAGGTTGAAGGGCTGCACAGGTCACACAGCTAGTTAGTGACAGAGCTGGGACCTGAACTCCAATTTTGTGAAAGTTGTTATTCATACTTCTCACCTGTATCTTTGACCACGGTGTCCTTGTCATCCCTAGAGTCATTTTTTTTTTTTTTGGATACATAACATTTTCCAGAATATAGCATCTGCCTTTTCATACACATTATTTGAACTATAGCATTTTTAAATATGATTCTGTCAGTGGAAATTTTCCAAGCCACCAATACCGATTAGGGCATACGTTTTCTGCATTCCTGCTGTAGGTGTTTATTCATGATCTTCATAATATTACCACTTACAGTATTGCTTCCTGCCTCATCACTATACTTATTTTTAAATGAAGAATAGCCTTTTGTTATTACAGAAGCAATATATGAGCATTGTAGAAATCCAGAAAATACAGATGAGCAACGATAAGAAAATAAACAGCACATTCCCACTGTGGAAGGTTGCATAGTGGCCCCTCCAAATGTCCTAATCCCCAGAACTTGCAAACATGTTAAGTTACAGGGCAAAGGGAAATTAAGGTTGCAGATGGAATTAAGATTGCTAATCAGGTGACCTTGAGAGAGGAGCTCTGGGTTATTCTGGTGGCCCAATGTACCTAGGTCCTAATAAATGGAAGAAGGAGGCAGAAGAGAAGTTCAGAGTGATGTAAGATGAGAAGGGCACAACCTGCTAATGAGAGAGGAAGCTGGAGGAAGTGGCCATGAGCCAAGCAACGCCATCAGCCTCTAGAAGCTAAAAAAAGGGAAATAGATTCTTCCCCAGAACCTCTAAAAAGGAGCACAGCCCTGCCAACACCTTGATTTTAGCTCAGTGACACCCATTTGGGCTTCTGACTTGAAGAACTCTGAGATAATACATTTTTATTGTTTTAATCCACCATGTTTTTGGTAATTTGTGTGGCAATATAAAACTAATATACCCACCAACCAGAGACTATCAAGTGTTAATTTTTTATTACATGTATTTCCATATTTTCATACACATATATGTATTTTTTCTACTAGAACAAGATTATAATGTTGTAAACAGTTTGTTTTCCTTTCATAATCTTTCTCTTTCCCTGCCCATAAATTTCCATAGTATCTAATACCTTGATCATATTGAAAATACCTGAATTGTTGCACAACTATTTCCCCAAAGCTAGTTTGTCCAAATCACGTTTTAGATCTGGAGCCTGCAGGTGTTTTAAATCTAAAACAGTCCTTTTCTTCATCTGTTAATTTTCTTGCTCAATGTTTGTCTGATCACTTCCTCATGCTGTCACTTAGCCTGCTCGTCTGTCCCCTGTATTTCCTATAAATCAGAAGGTATATCTAAAAGCCTGATCAATTTATGTTGATAAACTTTGTCTAGAATACATTTGGGGTGCCATTGTATGTTTCAGATGGCATTTCTTCAGGAGGCACGTGCCATGTGGTTTTACCATCATTGAAACTCAGACTGTCTTCTGGGTCGTGTGATGGCCACCTGAGCTGGCTGCTAGACAGTGATGTGATTCCCACTGTGACCAGAAAGTATTCAGTATGGAGTTCCTTTAACACCACACAGATGTGTGGTTTCCCCTCAGCCATTCACTGCGTGGCCAGTTCCATTTGACAGCCCTTGCCTGAATTAACATGCGTTAGAAATTGCAAAACGATGATTTTTCTAATGTTATCGTTTCCCCTATGTTTATCAGCTGCCACTCCTTAGTGAAGAAGAGCTTTCCCTAATCAGCTAGATCCATTTGGTTACTCTGAAAAGCATTTTGGACTGGGAGAAGCAGGAGAAGTGCTTCTTCCTTGGTCAATTCTCAAAGGGAGGACTTTGTTAATAACAACCTCAGTGATGACCGCTGGTTTCTGCCTCTTTTCAAGTAGCATTACGATCCCCAGATTTTCCCAGAATCAGTTTGTTTCTTTCTACAATTTTTCTGTGTGATCATGTTGCCAAATTGATATATGTTTGGGTTTGCTTTTCGATTCTAGGGTTTTTCAGTTGTAAATTTTTTTTAAGAGTTTAACAAAATAGAGTAAATTTATTTCAGCTGAATACCTTAGTTGTAATTTTTTAATGGTAATGCATTTACATAATTCAAAATCAAAATTATATGGGAAAATATTCAGAGGGAAGTCTTATTTCTCCCCCTGTTCCCTCTACCTAGTTTTTCTGTCCTTCTACAGATGACCATATTTTATTAGTTCCTTATTTTTATGTCCATTCTGGGAGGGTTTTGGTTTTTTTTTTTTGCACATACGAATATGTGTATGTGTGTCGATATATAGCCTTATTTTAACCCCTCTTTGTACACATACCCCCCTTGCTTCTTAAATTTTTTTCCCACTTGTATATTCTGGAAATCTCTTTGTATCAGTATCTACAATCCTTTCTCATTCTTTCTCTAAACTTCTTAGAACTCCATTGTGTTGGTGTACTGTAGCTTATTTCAGCTAGTTCCCCCTTACTGGATCCTTGCATCCTTCTAACCTTTTATTATTGCAAACAATACTGCAGGGAATAAAGTTGTACATTTATCTCTTGTACTTGAGCAGATATAAAAGTAGGTAGATTCTTAGAATCGGCGTTGCTTTTTCAAAAGGTCATTACATCTATAATTCTCTTTATATTTCTAGATTTTCCTCCAAGGACGCAATACTCTTAACTACTTTGCTAAATTGTTTTTCAAAAGTCTTGGTCTTATCACACAGAGGAGTGAATTTTAAAAAATGAAGACTTAAAAAATACTGACAACACTAAGGTGAGAATATGGAGCAACTAGAACTCTTGTATATCCCTGATGGGAGCATAAAATGATACATTCATTTTGGAGAACTGTTTGGCAATTTATTTATAAAGTTAAACATACATTTATCCCATAGCTCAGAAAGATCACCTCTATGTATTTACCCAAGGGAAATGAAAATATGTTTTTTTTTTAAAAGACGCTAGGAAGAATATTCACAGTAGCTTTATTTCTAATAGCCCTAAACTGGAAACAACCAAAATGTCCAGCAACAGTTAGATAGATAGAGGAACTGTTATATATCTATGCCATGGAATATCACTCAGCCATAAAAAGAGATTACATCTATTGATACATGTAATAAAGTGGATAAATCCCAAAATAATTATGCTGAGGAAAAGAAGCCAGACACAAAAATGTACATATTGTGGCTTCCATTCACATGAAGTTCTAAAACAGACCATGCTAACTTATGGTGATAGGAATTGGAATGGTGGTTGCCTCTGTGAATGGGGGGAATTGGACAGGATTGCAGGGAACTTCCAGGGGTGATGGCAGTGTTCTATATTTTGATTGAGGTAGTGATTACACTGAGTGTATACAGTGATCACAATCATGAGTGAATGCTTCTTAGTGCAGCCTTTTAATTGTATAATGTAAATATACATTACACAATTTATAAAAATTTGGTCCTCAGCAGAACTTTCTAGGAAGTGACGGCCTTCTTCCCTCATCATCCCCACCGTGGCTGTACTCTTGTTCTGAATCTCTCAATATTCTATCTTTCTGGCCCAGGCTTACACTTGAGTATCTACGACTTTTATAGACTGAAGTCATAGCTCCCCAGTAGGTTATAAGCCTCCTACAACAGAGTTATGATTATGCTACTTTAATGTTCTTTACAACAATGGTTGTCAACCTAGGTTGCATAATATTAGAATCTCCCTGTGTCTTAGCTCGGGCCATCATAACAAAATGCCATAGAGTGGGTGGCTTAAACAACAGAGATTTATTTTCTCACAATTCTGGAGGCTGGAAGTCTGAGATCAGGGTGCCAGCACATTTGGGTTCCTCTTCCTCACTTGTAGCTGGCCACCTGTGTCACATCTGGTGGAGAGACAAAGAGCAAGCTCTCCGGTATCTCTTCTTCTTCTTCTTCTCTTTTAAAGATTTTATTTATTTATTTGAGAGAGCGAGAGCAAGGGAGAGAGAAAGCGCGAGTCGGGGTGGGTGCGGAGGGAGAGGGAGAAGCAGGCTCCCTGCTGAGCACGGAGCCTGACTCGGGGCTCAATCCCAGGACCCTGGGATCACGACTGGAGTCAAAGGCAGACGCTTAGCCGACTGAGCCACCCAGGTGCCCCTCTGGTGTCCCTTATAAGAATACCAGTCCTGGGCGCCTGGGTGGCTCAGTCGGTTAAGCGACTGCCTTCGGCTCAGGTCATGATCCTGGAGTCCCGGGATGGAGTCCCACATCGGGCTCCCTGCTCAGCAGGGAGTCTGCTTCTCCCTCTGACCCTCCTCCCTCTCATGTTCTCTGTCTCTCATTCTCTCTCTCACAAATAAATAAAATCTTTAAAAAAAAATTTTTTTTTTAAATTTAAGAATATCAGTCCCATCATGAGGGCTCCACCTTAATGACATCATTTAAATCTAATTACCTCCCGAAGGCCTTATCTCCAGAAGGCCTTATCTCCAGATACCATCAATGTTGGGAATGAGAGTTTCAGCATATGAATTTGGGGAAACACATTCAGTGCATAGCACTTGGGAAACATTAAAAAAAAAAAAAAGCAGGGCTTGAATTTCATCTCCAGAGGTTCTGATACAGAATTGGGACCTGGACATCTGTGTTTCTTTAAGGTTCCCTTGTAATGTGCAACCAGGATTGGTGACCATTGCTCTGTGCCTTCCTGTTCAAGAAGAGGTCTATGGACCAGCAGCATCAACATCACCTGAGACCTTATTAAAAATGCAGAATCTCTGGTCCCATCCCAGACCCGTGAATCTGCCTCTGCATGGTAACAATATCCCCTGTTGATGGGTATGCACTATAAAGTTTGAAAAATACTGGTCTATAGCACCTTGCATAGACTTGCATACAGGTATGAGAATGCTCCATCAATCAATTACTGTTTGAATTCAAGATAAACAGTTTGTCAGTGAACGAAGTTTCACCTTTTTTCATCTTGGAAGCCTGTCAAGGTGTGGATCTTGCCTGCAAATAATTGCATCGCAGTGTGAAGATTTTATATATAGCCTATATATCATTGTCTGTTAGCAAACAAAAAAAAGCAGCAAATAGACCCAACATTAAAAACAAAATCTTAGTGTTTTTGAAAATACATAACCATTCCAGTGATTCCATCACAATGAATGATTACTTCCTTAGCTTCAGGTGAGCTTTAAATTGATAATGAAATAGAGTATGTACTTGTGTTCCAGCTGCAGAGGAGAGAGAAGCGGCACTTAGCACAGAGCATGAATACTGTGTAACTAATAAATAATTCAGTAAACCGGGGAAAGAAAAAACACACAAGCTTAAATAAATAGCAGAGAATCCCTAATGCTTAAGGTTGAGAAATGAGAGGATTATTATATACGATGCTATTATGTAGCACAGAGAGCTAGTTTTCAAAAGATTTGATTACGGTAAGTATGCTTACTACTAAAAAGTAGAAAGGATGGGCGCCTGGGTGGCTCAGTTGGTTAAGCGACTGCCTTCGGCTCAGGTCATGATCCTGGAGTCCCGGGATCGAGTCCCGCATCGGGCTCCCTGCTCGGCAGGGAGTCTGCTTCTCCCTCTCCCACTCCCCGCTTGTGTTCCCTCTCTCGCTGTGTCTTTCTCTGTCAAATAAATAAATAAAAATCTTTAAAAAAAAAAAATAAAAAATAAAAAGTAGAAAGGAATGCAGTCTTACTTGGTATTTCAGAAGGCAGTTCAAGGTCTCGTCATCCATCAAGAGCTTCGATGTGGTCTTCCATATGAATGTGGCTCATGAAAGGACTAAACAAGAGATTCCACGCTGACAGACACTAAAAATGATGAATTTCCACTTGCCCAGTTCAGAAGTACCTAATGGGTATCCTTCTTTATTTTTAAGAACTATTAATTCGAGTACCTTTATGTGTAAAATACCCTCTTAACTCAGGATAGGTGCATTGTAAGACTGCAATCTCAGGAATAATTTCTGCTTCTGGAGATGGGTCTTCCCTTCATTTTCATTTCCACCCCTACCTGATAATTTCTTAATCGTTAAATGATATGATTAAATGGTTTGCTAAATTGCATCAAGATGGCCTTTTGGTTTAATTCATAGCCCCCTCATATTCTGTGCAGTGAATTGAAAATAAAAAGAATAGATGCTAATCTATTCTAAGTACACATACTGGCATACACACCTACAAACATATGGAGAAGGGAGCCTCAGTGCTTTGTATTTAAATCCCATTTCCCACTTGCTTAGTGACATTCATCTCATTAGTGATCTGATTCAACCCAGCAAGTTTTTATTGGATGCCTATTGTGTGCCTGGCAGAAATACACTTTGAAACTAAAAATCTTTTACCTTGGGTATAGATAATGAAAATTTATGTTCCAGTATTGCAAAGTATTGAATAAAGACATTGCTGGTTCAGTAAAAATCAATTTAGAAGGGCTTTTTTCCCCACTACTTTCCAAAACAGCCTAGAAGAGAAAAGCTTTTCTCCTATAAATGTTGTATAAGAAAATGTCCTTTACATTAATAAAATAATGCACAGCCAGAATTGTTAAATTTGCTTTTTTCCTCTCTAGCAAAGATATTTTTCTCTTTGTGTTAATCTTTAGTGAAAAATAGTAAGTACACTTCCTAAAAATAATGGAAACTTTAGAAAAGGGATATCCAATGGAAAGTAAATCCTTCTCTCAGAAATGTTCGATGTACATTCACATGTTTTCTATGTAACTCCACGTATCGCCTTATTCCCTGCTTTTTTTCACAGGTGGGAGCATACCATGTACTCTTCTGTACCTTGGTATCTTTCAATTATGTCATTTTGGAGACTTTCTGGAACAGAACGTGGAGATCAACCTCATTTCCAGTGCTGCATGGTATTTCAGGTATGGATTTAACCATCCACTATCAATATACATTTAAGGTTTTCCTGGCTTTTGATATTATACACAGTGTTCTGATAAAAGGTAGATACGTCTTTGCACATAGATGCTAGCATGTCTACAGAACCGAATCTTGGAAATAAAAATGCTGTGTCCAAGAATACGTGCATCTGTAATTTTGAAATATAATGCCAAATTTCCCTTTGAAAACCTTGAACCAGTATGCAGCTTCCCTGCAGTGTTTGAGAGGGCCTCTTTGCCCGGATGGGTGCCCATACATTATTTAGCAATTCTTCCTTTCCCTCTGACATCATCAGTGTCTCCTCTCTACTGGATCATTCCAACCGGAATCTGAGCGTGCTGTCGTTTCTTGCATCTTAAAAGACAAAAAAGCTACTTATTGACTCCACTTGACCTCTCCCTCACTACCCCATTTGTCTGCCCCCTTTTGCAGCAAAACTGTTGCAAAAATGACGTCTACAGTTCCTGTCTCTTCATACTTCTCTTCCTTGTCATCTTGAACCTTCTCCGGTTAGGACTTTTAGCCCCACCACTTTCCTTCTAGAACTGCTCTCAGCAAGTCACCAATGACCACTGCTGCATCCAGTGGTGAATTCTTGGTCTTCATCTTGCTCTTGTCTGCAGCCTGTGGTAGAGTTGATCCATCCATTCTTCTTGGACCATTGTCTTCTTTTGGCTTCGGTGATACCATATTCTCTTCCAACCATATAAGCTGTTCCTTCTCACTCTCCTTGCTGGTTTCTTTCCATCTCCATGACATCTTGATGTTGGGGTGCCCCAGGTCCCAGTCTTTGGATCTCACCACTGTCTGGGCCCCCTCCTTTGGTGATCTTATCTAACCACACGGCATTAGATACTGTGTCTTTCTTAAAGACCTCAAATTGTCCCTGGCCTGGATCTCTCTTCTAAACACAGGCCTTGTGTATTAAACTGTCTACTTGACATCTCTCCTTGAATATCAGAGATCTTTCAAATCAAACATGTCTAAAATTGGGCCTTTTCCCTAAAACCTATTCCTCCCACACTATCCCATTTTAGGCAATAGTCACTCCATCCTTCCAGTTACTCACACAAGAACCTTGGAATCATTCTTGACCTCACTCTTTTGTTCACACGTCACATCCCATCCATTAGGAAGGCTTGCTGGCTCCACCCTCAGAAGATACCCAAATTCTCACCCTTCTCATCACTTCCACCTCCAGCATCCTGGTCCAGGAAGCTGTCATTTCTCACCTAGATTATTTCAGTAGCTTCCTGCTTGCACTCATGCACCCTGCAGCCCATCCTCCGTAGCACAATCCAGCAGCTGGAGTCATCCTGTTAACACCTATCAGATCACTTCACCCTCGGCTCAAAACCCTGCAGTGGCTCACTCACAGTTTAAAGGCCAAATGTGGATCTCCTCCCACCCCCGAGCACATTCTTCTCTGAGCTCTCCTGTTCTTCTCTTTCCCCTCTCACTTCACTCCAGCCCCACTTGCCTTTTTGCTGTTCTGGTGCCAGTGCAGGCATAGGCTAGTGCATCCAAGGAAGAGAACAGAGTCTAGAAATGCACTTATCTATATATTGGAACGCTCTATTTGAAATACTTGTTTTATCGTTTACTAAAAAGAGAAGAAATGATACACTTTCCAATGAATGGTTTGGGGGACTTTCAGGAATGAAACTCAGGCAGATCTAAAGCCTGAGCCTCCTCTACGATATTCCCATGAGCTTGTCTTTCAAGGCAATTCACTCAGTCTCCTGGTTAACACTCCACGAGTGTGTAGGCACATTCGCAGAGTCTCTGGGACAATCAGGGGTGAAGGAGGGCCAGGGAGGTATAAAAACCCATGAATGTGCTTCTAGGCTCTGGTGGAATCCTCATTGCTCATGATGGTGCCATCCACAGCTGCCTGTCTCTGTGGTCCTTTGGGGAACTGAGAGGGCTTGGCTGTGTCTGGGAGCATGCTCTTTTATCTCCTGCCTTCTCTATGGAGATATAACCACCTCTGTGCATTTCCACATCATTTGGCATTGTAGCCTGTACATTGAACAAGCAGGTCTTAGAGGGTCCAATAACAAAGCCACCTTACTTGTATTTCCCAGTGTCTTTTATAAGCCACTCCATGGATATTTCTTTACCATCATCTGGATGGAAACTCAGGCAGACTCCTGAGTTCTCTAGTCACTCTTAAAGTCATATAAATGGATCTCCAGTCATAAAACATATTCTTATTTTAGTAATTAAATTCCATGTAATAATAAAAACCTTGCTTTGCAGATAAGCCTCCTTCTCTGTACCTTAAGCAAGCGAGAAGCCTTCAGTAGGGATGGGGTTGGGATCAGTTTCTTCTCTCTTTGCCCGTGCAGTGCTTCTACCCTATGACCCCACCATGCTAACCATGGTCTCTGGTCCCTCCAGGATGAAATTTGGGGAGACAGATGGTAGCCATGGGAAAGGTCTTTCTTGATTGATATTATTGCGGTCAAGCTTCTCCAGACTTGGGAGATGTTTTGAGCTCTCATTCTGGTTCAGGGGTTCTTCAGAGACCCATCGATGGGAAAAGATGTCTTCATTAAAGTAGACTTCTTGATTTCAGTGGATGACAGGCTTCCGTAGGGGCAGAGCCAAATGGCAGCCCTGACCTAGAAGCAAGGTAGGTGATGTTATTGTCATGGGCCTAGGGGGCCTGAAGCAGCAAGCAGAGTATTTTAGCACCCAGGGATCTTTAATGTTGGCTACTCGTTCTCAGTGACCCTAGAACCAAAATAGATAGGCAGTCTACTAAGAATTACTTTATTTATGTAATTGGAAAATCTCTAGGTCTAGGGAACAGAAACCTGAGTTGTTGGCTGGAGGGTCCTAGACCATCACGCACGTCCCAGACCTGAATCAGTGCAAAGACATAGGGATCCTCAGAGCGCTGGTTCTCAAACTGTGGCCAAGGAATAGCAGTAGCAGCAGCCTCACGTGGGCATTTGTGATAAACACAGGTTTTCCGGCCCTGCCAGCCCTACTGACACACATACTCTGGACGCGGGTCCAGGAGTCTGTGTTTGGGCAAGACCTTCAGCTGGCCCTGATGCATGCTCAGGTTTGTGAAGTGTAGCCACAGAAGAAGAAGGGGCCAAGAAGCCTCTAAGAAGGGGCTGGACAACACTGCTATGAGCTTTTAGCGTAAATCTTCCTTTAAGTCTTTCCCCAAAGACTTGCAGCCATTTGCTGGGGTGACTGTAGACTGGGGAACGGGGAATAGCCGGAACTTGAGGGGGTTTCTGGACATTGGTTCTGAGGCAGTGCTAACCTCCAGGGGCCCCAAATGCCTCTGGACCACTGGGGATGGATGTCACTTATGGTCATCTGGGGATAAATGAAATTTTGGCCTGTGCTTGCCTCGCAGGGTTCCAGTGGGGCCCTTGATCCACATATGGTTATTTTCCTACTCCTGAATACATCTGTATTAGGTCTCCTGCAACTCAAGGAACTCCCCATATTGATTCTCTAACCTGAGTAGTGGGCCTTAGGATAGCAGGCATGGCCTCACAGAAGCTTCCTGGAATTTGCCCTTCCTAAATGAGGGTAAACTGAGAGCAATACTCTATCCTTGGGGCGGGGCGGGGCGGGGGGGGGGGGGGCGGATTGCAGAGAGCAGTATTCCCACCTAACACTTGAACAATGCAGCGGTCGTTCTGCCATACCCTCATTTAACTCATCTGGGTGGCACGTGCAGAAGTGAGATGCTTGTTGGGGAATGGCTGTGGGTTCTTGGAAAATTATTCGGGTACTGGACCAGATGTCGTCTCTTTACTGGATGACACAACAGTGCTCCTGGCACTTTGTATGCAGCTGTTGATCTGGCAGATGCTTTTTTTCCCCCTCATTACCAAATTAGCAAAGATTACCAGCAGGGGTTTGCTTTCAATTAGCAGGATCAGGAAAACACCCTTAGTGTCCTACCTCAGGCCCATGTTGGCTCTTCTGCTTTCTGACAAGCTCTGATCTGCTGGGGCCTTGAGCATCCTGAGATTCCCCCAGAACAGCATGCTGATGTGTTATTGACATGGTGAGCAGGACGGAGCTGGTACCCTAGATACCTTAGTAAGACATATGTATGCCAGAGGGTGGGAGATAAACCCCAAGAAAAATCAAAGGCTTACTCCCCAGTGGAGTTTCCAGGGGTCCAGTAGTTTGGGAAATTTGACATTTCCTCTCCAAAGTGAAAGGCAAATGGCTATACTTTGCACCACCTGCCACTGAGAAAGAGCTACAATGTTTTGCACCACCTCTTTTGATTTTTGAGAGAACATGTATACTTTTTGAGTATATTATCCATGGCAATGTTTTGTGTAACACACAAGGCTGCCAGTTTTGGGTTGGAACCAGGGCAAAAGAAGGCTCACTAGTGGGGTTTCTCAACTTCAGCACTCTTGACATTTTGGGGACAGATACTTCTTAGATGTGGGAGGCTATCCTGAGACTTACAGAATGTTTAGCAGGGTCTCTGGCCTCTACCCACTAGATTCCAGCATTATGCTACCCCAGTTGTGGCAACCAAAAATGTCTACAGATTGCCGAATATCCTCATGTTCCCACTTGAGAACCCCTGGCCTATAGCCTGGCTAGTTAAGCTTGAGGTGACTTCAGCGCTGGCTGACAGCTTGACTTCAGCCTCTTGAGAGACCCTGAGCCAGATCCTCCATGTGAGATAACAAATGGGTGTTGCTAAGTTCTGGGGCAGTTTTTAAATAACTAATATACTGATCCACTAGGCCGTAGGGTTGGGCATGCACAGCAGCAATCCGTCATCCATTGTAAATAGTGTATACCAGGTTGGGGTCGAGGACGTCCTGAAGACGCAAGTAGTTTTATGAGTAGGTTAGCTCAGACTCCCGTAGCATCTCCTCTTGCTGCATTTTGATTCTCTCGCAGCCCACACCTATGTCCTTTTGCAACTGACAGTTGACAGAGGAGGAAAACATTTGGGCCAGGTTCACAGATGGTCCATTGCAGTTTGAAGGCACCAGGTGGATTTGGATTGTTGAAACATTGTAGCTCCTATCAGGAATGTAGTAAGGGAAGTTCTCTCGAGGCCAACACAGCAGTTGTCCCCTCGGCCCAGATGGAGAGATGGCCAGAGGTAGAGATTTACACAATTCATGGGTGACTAATGGTTTGATTGGCATATTGGTGACAAGGGAGTCTGAGGAAGAGGTTTGCAGATGGACCTCTCCATATGGGCACTGTCCTATGTGAATGCTACCATGGGGCATCCACTGATGAGGCTCTCAGTAATCAACTGGACAAGACGGTCCATTCTGTGGATGTCAGTCAGCCCTCTTCCCAGCCACCTGAGGCGTGTTCAATAGGCCGATGGAGAGCATGGCTGTTGTGGCAGGGATGGAATCCCCGTGGGCTCAACAATATGGACTTATCCTCTCCCAGGTGGATCTGGCTACTGTCGCTACTGAATGCCTGATCTGCTGACAGCAGAGACCAATATTGAGCTCTGGTATGGCATCATTCCCCAGGGGCACCAGTGAGCCACCTGGTAGCAAGTTTATTACATTGAACTCTTTCCATTATGGAAGGCATGATCTTGTCCTTACTGGAATGGACACTATTTCTAAATATGCTGTGCATCTTCTGCCTGTAGTGCTTTATCAGTCCCACCATCTGTGGACTTTCAGAATACTTTATTCAATGACACAATGTCCTACATAACATGCTTCTGACCGAAGAACTGATTTTACAGCAAAAGAAGTGTAGAATTGGGCTCATGCCCCTGGGACTTACTGGTTTACCATCCACTCCATCACCCCAAGGCAGTTACCACTATCAAGCATAGGAATAGATTGTTGAAGTTTCAAAAATGGCAACATTGGGAGACCCCTCTCTGCAATTTGGGTGACCGTGTTGCAGAATGTGGATGAGGCTTTGAATCAGCAACAAAAAAGTGGTGTTGTGTCTCTTATGGTCAGGATACATGGATCTGGGAATCGAGGGGAGAAAAGTGGGAGTGGCTCCCCTCACTGTCACGTGCGGAACGTCACTCAGAATAATCGCCTGCCTTCTTCTCAGCATTGATCAGCTGGTTTATAGGTCTTGATTCCAAGGAGGAAGTTCTTCCTCTAGGGACATACAATTATTCTGCTGAACAGGAAGTTGATGGTGCCATCTGCTCGCTTGAAGTTTCTGACGCCGCTGAACTGACAGGCAAAGAAGAGGGGTACTGTTCTGGCTGGGGCCATCGGTCAGAGTCACCAAGAGGAATTGGGTTGCTGTGACACAGTGGTGGCAGGAAAGACTATGTCTGGAGCCCAGGAAATTCTCCGGGGTTCTTCTTAGCCCTTCAGTGTGCTAAAAGTTATTGGAATAATGTTGCCACCCAGCAGACGACGAAAAACTCAGGCCTTTCAGAAATGAAGGTTGAAGTCATCCTGCTAGGAAAAGAACCTCAAAAGCTGAGGTTTTGGCTCAAGGCAAAGGGAACATGGAATGGACATTGGAAGAAGCTCATTGTCAATGATGACTCAACTATTATCCCTATCAATCAACTAGTTTTGTTACCAGTTACCAAAACAAGAGCTGTGGTGGCTATGCATATTTTCTTCTTTGCTTGTTACGTATAACGTCGAGGGTTGGTGGTGGTTAACTTTACAGTTTGGCCTTTAGGTTACAGAATATATCCAGGGCGCAATGGTGATGAAAACAGAAGAGGAACTGACATCATGCAGAGGTGAATACAGTGGCTGAGGCTGCCTCTTCACATGGTCCTACACTCTGTGTTCGCCTCTTTTGGGGAGAGAGTGAGCCTACATTCATCTGTATGAGGAATACAGTTGCATTCTGTTAGGTGGAAGCACGATGTAGTCGTTGAATGGATACAGTGAAACGTGTGGATCTGAGTAGTAAAAGGGCAAGTGTACCAGATGCTGTCTCTTGGCAGTTGGGTCCAAGTTCATCCTTCTAGGTATGTGCCATCTCCTTTCCCAGACTCACTCATCTGGCCGATTTCAAGTTAGGTTCTTCCAGTGGGAGGCACTGGGTGGGAGGAAGAAATTAGCCATTTCCCCTGCCACAGGCAGCTGCAGGAACAGGCAGCTGGGCTTGAGTGCTGGTGCTATGGGCTCCAGCAGCCTCGGGGTGGTTTCAGCAACATCAGCGGTGAGTGTTCACTCATTGGATCCAGCCAAGGGACAGTGGCAGCTTCTGTCTTTGGGTAAGAGCCCCCTCTTTCTTTGCTCCTTCGCCCTCCTGGCAGTTTTTTCACCAATTTCCTACATCGCATCTTTCTCTGCTTGAAATATGGAGAGTGGCTCCTTCCCCTGTTCGGACACTGAGTGACATAGAGAATTTTCCATACCAGCACAAAGCAAGCTTCGTCATTCTCTAGTTTAAAACAAAAAACGGAAAGGTTCATATTTATGTAAGAAGACCCAGATAATGGATATTTGTGTTGCTCTCAATCTCCTCTTTTAATCAGTATGAGCATTAAGAACATTGCCATTTTTGGAAAATACTGTCAAGGCATGTATCTGGCAACGTTCTTGTCTTTTCCCATTTGGAATTAAACCCGCCGAAGCTCTTGGGCAGGCTTTTAAATGGCTGACATAGGATTAAACTAGCCTCTGGAATCCAGCAGCTGGCTACTTACTGCTTAATAAGTATGCTAAATACTGGCCATGTGTCTTAGCCTTATCTTTTCCAAATGAATGGTGAGCACCTCGAGGCTTGCTATCATGGCACCTTTTGAATATGCAAACATGGTGTGTGTTGCGGGGCTGGCTAGCAGCACCTCTCCCCTTTATGATTAATGCCATCTGAACATGTCGGCTGCTTGGCAGCCTGGGAAGAGCCCTACATTCCTTCATGGGAATGGGCTCAGGTTTTCTCTTGAGGAAGGAGCTGACGACGTGGCCAGCCCCGCCATAGGTTAGTGGCTCAGCTCGAGGTCCTGTTAATTTTATTACTGGTCTTCTCCCAAATCCCTTTCATGGAGGTAGTGCTTCTTAGAAACCATCTTTCCTTAATGATGAAACATTTCAAATGATTTGTGGGCAGTGTGCCTCTTCAGCCGGGGCAGCCTGGCCCCTTCGTTCAGCTTGGGGCTGGAGGGCTGCCCAGACCCGCACAAGGGCCTCAGCCCCATGAGGCCGCCTCGGGCTGTCGCACCTCAGCCACCTGATACTCTGCTTCCGCTAGCCTGAAGAATGAAGGCCTCTTCAGCCCTGTGCTAACACCACCCCACAGCTCTGGTTCCTGACTTTATCTTTTTTAATTCATTAAACGGCACTTTTGCTATCCTCTCATCTTTTAGGGGTTCAGATCGTTCTGACATTCTACTTCCAGCCCTTAGATTTGTTCAAATTCTCTACAACGGGTAAGGTTGGGTCCTCTTTACTGTCGCCGCGCCAAGTCCCATTCAGCCTCTTCTAGGAGGATTTCTCTTTCGCTGCTCTGTGCTTTCACAGCAACTTAGAGTGTGATGGGGGTCCTCAAGCGCTCCAGCATCTCGGCCAATAGGGAGGCAGGGCTTTATTCCTAAAATGAATATCCAGTTTTGTTCCACAAGGGCTCCACTTTTATAATCTTCAGCATAATCCCTTTAAAGCATGACTCCCTGGCAAATCCAAGCTGCTATGGTAGGAAAATTCTCATTAAGGGCAAAACCAAAGCTGCTTTGGGTGGTAATGCTCTTAGACTGTCAACCTCATTGTCGGCCAAATTAATAAAATACATTTCTGCTAAGCCAGCTAATGCCGGTGAGGAATCAGTAGCCAAATCCGTTTAACTCTCAGAGGCTTAAATGCTGTTAAATCACAGCCCCACATTTGTGGGGCTGAGTCCTAGAAGATGTGCATGGATTTATATTTCCAAATAGTTGAAAAAATGAGAACGTGTGAAAAGGAGAATTTTTGACTTTTTATATTTCAGGAAGAGTCATGACATGTAATGTCAATTACCTGTAACATTCCATCACAAATAACATGGCAATTAAGTCAGTCATTTCCGGTCCAGTTAACGAAATAGTTGGTGTTGAACAAAGCAGCAGTTACCCAAGAAGGTAAGTGCTACATTGATGAGCTCATGTTCCAGACAACTACATTCACAGGTGAAGTCCACCACTGGATCGTACACAGATTTCACGGAGATTGGTTTTAAAAGTATCAAGACAGGAAGAACATGGAAATTCCACTCCCAAATGCTCAATGGCACATAGGAGATCTCTTCACGAGGATGCTTTTCTCTTCCCTGGAATTCCACAGGCAGGATGGAAAGTGGAAGGCACTCTTAGAAGCTGCACATCTGATATCACAAATTAGTTTTGCCTCTTGCTGGTACATATTCCCCACGCTTAGGTTCAAAGAATACCCAGAAAACTTGTTAAGTCTCCATCTGAATTTCAGTCAAAGGATTCAGTTCTACCTCTTTTGTCCCAGCCAGTTTCACTGTTGGGAGTACTAACAAGCTTTCTCTTTAGCTGTCAACACATTTGGAATAGACTTTTCGCGGTGGGAAAAGATTGTATACAGCAGTCTGGATTTTAGCATATAATTTCATTATAAATAAGACAGACTTCTAAAAACTGACTTAAGAACCTCTGCACAGCTTCATCTGGGATTTGGCCAACAGTTGTTGGAGTTCTATTAAATCAGCTTTTTTCCTAACTGTGAAAAGCAGAGGTTGAAATTTTATTATTTTCTCAAATCCTCAACCACTCAAATAGTTAGGGATGATTAAGCTCAAATAGTTAGGGATGATTAAGAACAAAACGATGTGGGGTATTTTCAGAATTATACATTCACTTTGTTTACCCAAAGGTGAAGAGAATTGATAACATTTTATCTCAGCATATCTAATTTGAAGTATATCCCCTTCTAGAGTCCAGAATCCTCTTTTTGGGCCTGATGTAGGGGAACAGTCTGTTTGTTATTGCTGGCGGGGCTTAGCTAGTACCTGACAAAGGAGTGGTGCTAGACACGAAGTAGGATTTTTATTTGTAGTGGAAGAAAGGGTTGACTTTCTAAATACCGAGGGGTGGTTTGCAAATTCAAAGTAAGCTAGATAAACATCTATTTTAAGAGTCTCATTGCTTCCTAAGAGTGAAAGTAGGTCTGAATTTTAAATCTTTTTTTAAAAAGATTTTATTTATTTATTTGTCAGAGATAGAGAGCTAGAGAGCACAAGCAGGGGAAGAGAGGCAGAGGCAGAGGGAGAAGCAGACTCCCCGCTGAGCAAGGAGCTCGATGCGGGGCTTGATCCCAGGACCCTGGGATCATGTCCTGAGCTGAAGGCAGACGCTTAACCTACTGAGCCACCCAGGCGTCCCTGAATTTTAATTCTTAACTCCAAGATTGGTAAACACTTCTGTTTCATACAAAACACCACAAAATTTAAAAGGTGGGCAGACTTCCCATTAGAAAATACCTCATTTATTCAACAATGAATATTAATGAACACTTATGAATTGTCGGGTACTCTACTAGGAGCTGTGAGTACAGGGTCAAACCCAATAGAATAAAATCCCTGTCTTTATAAAGCTCATGTAGCTTCTCATAAGGGCTTCTGGAATGAATTGAAACATTAACAAAGTGTTGATATGAACAAACTAATGTTCTTCACTAAACGGGTGAAACGGCAACTGTGATAAAAACTACAAATAAAAAAGTACTGCACAAAGGACGTCAGCAACCTTCTTTTCCTTCAGTGGAGCACCAAGATCCTTGACTCTCTTCACTGTTGTGTTGACTGTAATGAACAGAACTTTTCAATTCATTTGTCCTACAGAAAGGGTTGTTTTCTGGAAAACATCTTGCCAAACAAACAAACAAACCCATCTTTCCTGGGGAGATTCAGACACGGAGCTGTAAAAGATCCTGGCAGGATGAGTGCTGAAGGAAGGGGATGTCAGCAACTGGAAAATGGCTTGGTTGCCAGAGGCTACATATGATGACATTAGGAGCCACAAGATGGAATTAGACTGAGGACATGTGCGGGTCTGGTTAAGCTCAAAACATCTAACAACACACCAGGAACTGATTACAGGACAGCCATCGTGGCAGCTGAATGCAACTTTTACTGTGTCTGGATGGAAGTCTGGTTTTGAAATCCAAAGTCTGGGGAAAGTGTGGAGAAATCATGACTACACTCCTCGGTGCTTTGCTCTGCTCCATCCACCCCCCTCCTCAGTTCTGGTATGCAGCCCTGTCACAGAGTGCCTTCCCATGGGGAAGAGCTCCAACCTAGAACATCCCCATGGCTACAGGGGAAGAGAAAAGCAGAAGAGAAGCAGCAGGGGGAGAAGGAAGAAGAAAGGAAATACGTCTCTGCTTTGCAAGTGATCTGAAGGTTTGGATTGTGCTGGTAATTCTCAGCTGCTTCTGTCTTTAGACACTTCCCCCTCCCCATCTGGGCACCTGGGCTCCCTTCTCCGTCTGGCACTAATCATCTCTACCAAACATGGTTGTTTGTTGGTGGTGGTGGGTTGTGTTTTTTTCCTAAAATTTCCCATTAATTTTGTCCTGCCTTAGGTTTGTTTTCCTTTCAGTGATGCGAGGCAAATAAATTCATTTGTTGCTCATGGGCAAAAGCAGCTTTAACAACGAGACAAAATCATCATTAGGCTGTGACAATGGTGGTTCACTGGTAAAATCTGCATTACTCCAGAAACACTCAGTGGGCCTTCCCTCTTGGTCATGAATATGCCCGTCTGCTTCTCTGGGCTCTCGGAGCACACCTCAGCACAGGCCGAGGGCTCTTCCAAAAGCACATGCAAGGATAGAAGGCCACGTCGGAGAAGTGCTAAGGCTTGCTGCCTGATTTCTACTAAGTCCCCTCTGAGTTTGTTTGTTTTGACCCAGGCACATGTTTATTTTCGTAACTGAAGAGCTTATAATCCTGGACATGGGAAAGAAATACATTTTCTGTTTTCTAACTTACGGTTGTAGCTCGTAGGTGGTTTGACTACCTTGGTTCGAGCTACGTGTCATTATGCTACAAAATGGCCTGGCTCCTTTAAGAAGCCACACGTTGTAGACCCAGAATCAAGCTGAGTCATTCACCCAGAGAGAGAATTAGGAACAGCTGGGGCAGCTACTGGAGGTAAAAGCAGAGACCGAAAAGGAACACACTGCCTCTCTAGGAAATGTTCCAGGGCCTCAAGCCCAATGTGGACGGGAAAGTTGCACAGGCACGTCTTGCTCATGAAGACGAGCCCCGTGCACCGTGGAGCAAGGACACCCCCTGTGTTAAAGAGCGGACTCAGGCATCCTGCAGCCAGGCGCCAGCAGGGGTCACGTGAGTCAGCAAGCTGTCACTCCCTCCGAGTCTGCAGGGTTTGGGGGTCTGTGCATCCCCCTCCTCATAAAATTCAGTGGCTGCTGAACACCTCCTGGGGCCCTTGAAAAAGTCAGTTGCTACCGGTCAGAATGGCTAAAATGAACAACTCAGGAAATGGCAGATGTTGGCGAGGATGCGGAGAAAGGGGTGGGAATGCAAGCTGGTGCAGCCACCCCGGAAAACAGTAGGGAGGTTCCTCAAAAAGTGGAAAAAAGAGCTACCTTATGACCCAGCAATTGCACTACTGGGTATTTACCCCAAAGGATACAAACATAGTGAGTCAAAGGGGCACCTACCCCAATGTTTATAGCAGCAATGTCCACAATAGCCAAACTATAGAAAGAGCCCAGATGTCCACTGACAGATGAATGGGTAAAGATGTGATATACACACACACACACACACACACACACACACACACTAGAATACTACTCAGCCATCAGAAAGAAATGAAATCTTGACATTTGCAATGACATGGTTGGAACTAGAGTGTATTATGCTAAGTGAAATAAGTCAGTCAGAGAAAGACAGATACCATGATTTCACTCATAGGTGGAATTTAAGAAACAAAACAGATGAACATAGGGGAAGGGAAGGAAAAATAAAATAAGATAAAAACAGAGAGGGAGGCAAACCATAGAGACTCTTAACTATAGGAAGCAAACTGAGTGTTGCTGGAGGGGGGTGGGTGAAGAGAAGGGGTAACTGGGTGAGGGGCATTAAGGAGGGCACTTGATCTAATGAGCACTGGGTGTTATATGTTAACTGATGAATCAGTAATTCTACTCCTGAAACTAATAATACACTATATGTTAACTAAATTGAATTTAAGTAGAAAATTTAAAAAAAGGAGTCAGTTGCCTTATGACCACTTTGTCCAAGTGACTGGAACCAGTTAGAGATGCACACTTCATCTCAGTGAGTTAAAGGATGACATTAAAAATTGTAAACTGATTACATGAAGAAAATAAGACATAGTATTGTCTCAAATATGAAAAAGAGAATCTACAAATAATCAAAGACTAGGAGGACTAGTATTAAAGTCTAAAAGTGGTTATATCTGGGCTCTGGGCTTATGGGTCATTTTTATGTCCTATCTACTTATTCATATCTTTTATGTTATCCTTTACTTCTCAGTGTGGCACAAATTTCCACGCTCCATCCATCCTTTATTCAGTAAATACTCCCTGAGCACATATTGTGTGTTTGGCACCTTGTAGGGGAAGAAAGCTGAGCAAGTGCCAAGTCTTTACCTTGATCTACCACCTCCCGTGGGTCTGACATCACCAGCCCTTCCTCCTGGATCAGATGGCTGAGGTTTTATTCCCTTCCCAGGGCGAGGGCCCCTTGCAGGTCCTACAGTGTTGGTTGTGCACTCTCTCAAATACAAGCAAGACTCCTTCCTGCCCTTCCTTCAGACCCTGCTCAGATGTCAGCATGTCAGGAAGGCCTTTTCTTTTCTTTTTTTTAACATTTATTTTTTTTAAGATTTTATTTATTTGAGAGAAGGTGAACGAGAGAGAGAGAGAGAGCGCACAGGGGGAAGGAGAGGGAGAAGCAGGCTCCGCACTGAGCAGGGAGCCCGATGCGGGGCTCAACCCCAGGACCCTGAGATCATGACCTGAGCCGAAGGCAGACGCTTGACTGACTGAGCTACCCCGGCACCCCAGGAAGGCCTTTTCTGACCACCTGATATAATCATGCCCTTACCTGCTTTGATTTTCTTTATGACACTTGTCAATATGTATCTTTACAATATGTATATAGTTGAACACTGACTCCCACCAAAATGTGTTGTCTTTGAGGAGGGGTCTTCAGTCTTGTTCATTGCTACATCTCTACTGTCTAGACCATGCCTGGCACGTTGTGGGCAGTCAGTAAATTTGTTCTCTTCCTTAACGGAAAAGTTGTGATACGTGTTTTACATATATCAAGAATGAGTATCAATACAAAAATTCAGGTGTTAAGAAATACGGTGTCTCTATTTTTTACAATATTTTTGAAATTCTGACTCCAACACTGCTGGGCCAGTAGAAAATATCATTTCAATTATTGTTCTGCTTCCCTCCCGACCCATTCTCAGGGGGCAGGGCTGTCAAGATTCCAGGAGTCTAAGGCTGTGACAAGAGGCTCTGCTAATTAACCCACCACGTTCTGTCTGCATGGTGCCTTCGTGCCTGATGGCCATCTACTGTTTCTGCACAGGGCCGAGAACATCAGTGCCTGTGGCCTCCGCTCCAGATGCTTCATCGAAAAGCTCTTTCTCTCTGGGGTCATGCTCCAACATGGCCCCGGCCAGAAAGCAGAGCCCACAGAAATTGCTCCTCCCCACAACTGGAGGGATTTCCTTTTCATCTATTGTTTCCCCACCTGTTTTTCCAAGTCCCTAAAGCTTTTCTCAAAGTCTACCCTCTCCTTGGGCCTCCGGCTCTTAGAAAACAAAAGCCAGAATCCTTCTGCTTCTCATCTTGCCACTTACCTCCCTGAAGCAAAGGACATGGAGTCTGCTACCTGCTCAAGTGGGAAATGGAAAGGGAGAACTTCAAACGGCTTTGACACAAGTCAGAAGTGAACGTTACAGGATTGGGACAGATAATGCAGAGAAGAAAGGGATTCCGCTGAGGCAGGGGTGGGAAGAGAGAAACCGAGGCAAACTGAAGACTTAAGGTATCTTGCCCTTGTGAGTGAGCCTGGGAGGCTGGGCAGTATTTCCTGTCATGGAGGGTGATGGATAGAAAGAGAGGCCCAAGCAAGGAGATATATTAGAGCTGGTGTAGAGCTGAAGGCAAATAATCTCGTCTGACCGGATGTGTTTGAGCCGTGGGAAAAGGAGTGCTTGCTGAGAGTGAGGGCAACAGTCCCTGAGTCACACTAGAGCTTGAACGTTGACACAGTTGGGAACAGCACTGGGGAACATAAAAAGAGTCCGTTCCTGAGGAACAAAAGAACAGATCCATGCAACTGCAAGTTTTCTCTCCGTAAATACAGAATCCTTGTTGTTGTTGTTTTTAAGTTTGTTTTTTTTTTTAATTTATTTGAGAGAGAGAGAGCATGAGCAAGGGAGAGGGGCAAAGGGAGAGGGAGAAGCAGAATCCCTGCTGAGCTGGGAGCCCAATGTGGGGTTCGATCCCAGGACATTGGGATTAGGGCCTGAGCCGAAGGTAGACACTTAACCAACCGACTGAACCCCCCAGGTGCCCCAATACAGAATCCTTTTATGGTGGCTTTCTGAAATCTATCCAGGCAGACGTGAGAAGAAATAGCCTTTAAACCATATATCTGGTTTGAGGCATATATTATATCATTCTTTGTGTTTTCTGCTAGACATTCTCTCTTCCTTACATGTTGTTATAGCATTCGTTAGAGCCTTCTTTTTTGGGAATCTGTTAAGATGTCAGAGTCCCTCAGCATAGTAAACCTGGAAAAGTAGCAGCTCTTCATGGCCAGCATTCCCGACTCCCGTGCTGTCTTTCCCGGCACTGAACTTCTGTTCCCAGAGAAGCTCATCTTCACCTGCTCTAGTGCTGGCTTGTTTTCTTTCCTGGGCGGCTTTGGGCGGAGTCGGGGAGACAGTTCATCACGAAGACCAGTGGCACTTGGGGCTTCAAGGTCACTGTTGGGTCTACGACTGGAGCAGGTGAGAAAGGGGGAGCCGAAAACCCACCTCACTCCGGGGTGGGTGCCATGCGCCGCCCTCCCCCCTCCGGTGGTGCAGGAACCCGTCTTCCTTTATCCCCTTTTATTCTTTCCAAGGTTTTCCACACCTCCCATGTCTCTTTAGATCTGGTGTTGTTTTTACTTGATGGTACCTCTGTTGGGGATTTAGGGATTTGTATGAAGTGGGAAGTACGAAAGAACAACAGAAACCTCTCTACTTTCTTAGCCTTACCGATACTGTCTTCAATAAAAGGACTGCTACTGTCCTCATGATCCCATGAGAATTGTTGGTACTGGTATTTTTAAACCACCTGATTTCAATATTCATACCTGGGCATATCCTAATAACATGGGATTATTGAATTCTTCTTCTCATCTTTGTAATGTTTCCAAGTTAAATATGTGACTATCAACTCTCCTCCAGCCCAAAGGAAAAGAAGTCCACTGAAAAGCTGGGAATCACAGAACATTGGAATTGGGGGTTCAGAATTGCATGCTCCCTGGGCTGGAGCATCTTTCTCTTCTCTCTGACCATCCAGCAAAGGAAGAGGATGATCTAGGAGCAATGCTACATGGAGCTTGGTTTACTTATGAGGCCAAAAGAGAATTGCATTTCTCATTATGTAAGAAACTAGAGCTTAAAGACCTGTTCAGGTTGTAGCCTAACAAATGTGAAGATTTGTCAGGGGCACAAGGGGTATAGAGGGGGCTGTGTCTAATTAGAGATCCCTTTTCCTCTGTCCCTCATAACCTGGGAAAGTACATGCTGGTGAAATTTCATCCTGAACAAACTACCTCAGATCTCTCTTCACTATTCCCTCCACCCTGTCCAAGATAAGCTCCATTTTCTAGTGCAACATCACTCCAAGCCTTTTTTTTTTTTTTTATAGAATCCGCATATTTTTTCACTTTTGTTTATTTTTGCCCCAAAGCCTTTGGCCTTTCCCTTCAGTGAGTCACAGTATGGGACCATTTCAAAACGATCTGACAGGATGTTTCTCTTCCCAAGGGAGATGGGAAATGGGTAAATGACAGCCTATCCCAAGATGTTACCATGTTGCGTGCGGGGATTTTAATAAATTAATGGCATCTCACTTGCCACCAAAGCCACCTGATGGATGGACTTACAGGGAGACAGCCTTCTAGATCTTTCCCTGATTCCACAGAGATAAGATGGGGAAACTAAAGCATGGTTGTTAGGGGTTTATTCATATCAGTTGATTATGGGAATCAGTCCTTTTACTTCCTCTGTTACAGAAGTTTAGGATAGGCATTTGAGAACTCAGATTTTGCAACAAAATAATTGAACTATCGGAGGTGGGAGGTTACAGATAAGAGGAGAGAAGGCAGAAGCAGGGCGTACTTGGACCCTCACCATCCCCCTGCACTTAACGCTTATTCTTCAGGCCTTTGCCTCTGGAAAGCCTCCACCCTTCCGCCACTCAGTGTGGAAAACTCCTTCTCCCCAGACGTAGCCACTCCCTCTTCTCTGCTCTCAAAGGGCTTTGTACTTTCCTCTGTTAGAGTACTTGGCATTCTGGGATTATGGTCATGTGTGCAGTGGTCACCCATTTTGCTCCCATTTTGAGGGGCAGGGAAGTGGGCCAAATTTGTCTCGGTATCCTCACCACCCAGAACAGGTCCTGTCGTATAGAAGGTCTAATAGGGCACATCCTAATATAAGGTGGTGAGTGTGTAGGGGCTGGGGATTCAGGGGCATTTCTGTTCCTAATGCTGACATGGGTATCAGCGTTTTCCTAATCTCTTCAGACAACACCCCTCCTCCCCTGTCCTCGGTTCTCTCAGCCTCCTTTTCCCTTTCCCCCTTTGATTCACATAAGAAAATATAAAGTATCAGTAAAAGTTACTAGATGTGTGTGTAAGTTTTGATTACAAATATTCATTGGGATATTAGGACAATTACCAGCATGTATTCTCACTGCATGTCAAAATGTGGAGGCTGGCTTTAATCTTTCTACTGAGCTTTGACTTCTGCATATGGTGGACATTTTTTTGGCTCTTGGCTGCCCAGCCCCCAGGCCCCCATTCTTCCAGTAACAATACCCTGGGTTTTTTTGGGGGGGGGTGTGATTATCTCCCCGCATTGGGTGCAGCCTTGGTGGTACTGAGTTCAAGGTAGCCCACTCTCCCTTGGCCTGGGATGAGTTATTAGTGGTCACCACTGTGTAGAGTGTAGGACTGGGGAGAGGAGGCTCTAACTTAATTTTTGCAATGAACAATTTGAAAATTAAAGATTTAAGAAAAAGAAAATATTTGCCCCAAAGATCTGGCTAGACACAGTGAATTTTCCTGGTAAACCTATTTGAACAGCAACCACAGGCCTGGTCTGTCCTCCTCGATTGCACAGGGCCCAGGGGAGTGCAGACAGCACCACGTCACGCTCCTGAAGTTGCCAAAAATCCCTTGAAAATGATTGAACAGAAGTCTTTTCTTGGGGTTGAGCGGATATACGACACAACAGCCTGCTTTCAATTCCAGGCTTGTTGTCTTAGGGGCAACAAAATCAGTCCCTTTCAGGTTTGTTTTCTGAATGTTTTTTAAATCTTCAGAATTCTCATCACAAGAACCCTTACAGTATGCAAGAACACGAAACACATCTGTGCAGGTCGCTGTGTTTTGTCCCGGGCTGCACACTTCCTGGGTGATGGTGGCATGGAACGGGCCTCCCCCAGTTGTCCTTGAACCTGGAGCTCAGCGAGAAGTGGTTTCTGAGCTTTAGAACCAGCAGTTCCAATGGCACGAAGACAGACACGGCCCCTGTATCATCCGCAGTAAGAGTGGGGGTCTTGTCATTCACCAGTAGAAAGGAAGAGGACGTTGGACTTCCTAAAATAAATTGGGGCTCAAGTCAAGCAGTTTGTCACAGGATCTGTCCTTGGGTGTCTGGCCTTCTATCTATCCTGTTTTTGGTGGCATGGGAAAAGATGATTGAAGAACTGCACATAAATAAATAATTAAATGACAGCTCTCAGTACTTTTCAAAGAGTCATACTTTAAGTGTACGTTAGTTACTCTTGGGTGGAGCAGATATTGCATCAAAATATTTCCAGGAATTTTGTTTACACAACTTTCAGAATAAATTGCATTATTATTATTATTTTTGAAAGATTTTATTTATTTGACAGAGAGCCAGAGAGAGAGTGAGGGAGCAGAAGCAGGGGGAGCAGCAGAGGGAGAGGGAGAAGCAGCAGAGGGAGATGGAGAAGCTCCCCGCTGAGCAGGGAGCCCGACGACGCGGGGCTCGATTCCAGGATCCTGAGATCACGACCTGAGCTGAAGGCAGACACTTAACCGACTGAGCCACCCAGGTGCCCCTAAAGCGCATTTTTAATGAGGATACACACTTCCTGACCCCAAGTGGGTCACTGACACTTACCTGTCATATCATCAGTTGAGAAAGAAGTTGGGGATCAGGAGGCAGTATGTCTCTTGAGTGGAGAGAGGATGGAGTTGAAGGAGAGACACCCGGCTTTGCATCTGGACTGGCCTGCCAGTGGCTGTGGAGACTCAGCCAATCTCGCTGTATCGATGAGTTGCACGACCTCATCTGTGGAATGGGAAAACCATTTCCCTGGTGATGTCTTGGTGAACCTCTGGTGCATTTTAGGGGCTTAGAAAGGATAGCTGTTATTATTACCTCTGATTTCACAGAATTAGGTATAGACAGCTCAAACAGACCCCTGTTTTGCCATGTGGGAACAACTCAGGGGTCAAGGCTGGGCGTTGCAGACCTACCACATGGGCCTCCCAATAGACAAGCCCATTGCAACAGAAGTGCTTTTCTGCGTCCTGACAGTTGCAACCCAAAGGTCAAATGATCTCACTCCCTGCTCCCGGCGGAGCATTCAGCACGCCTCCCTTGCCCTGCAGCCCTGCTTTCTCTGCACAGTGCGGCTGGGGAAGGCAGTGGCTGACTTTGTTCCTAATTCCGGGTCCTGCAGAATTCTGGCTTTCTCTGGTCACAGCCAGCATGCGGCCAGTCTCCCTCTTTTACCTCCTCCAACCCCTCCTTTTCACGAATTTCTGGCACCTTCATCACTCCACTGTCAGGCTGCCCAGGAAACCTGAACACTCCTTCTGGGATTTCGCTGAGCAGATTTAGTCCATCGGGACCTATTTCAGGACTCTGCCTCTATGGCAAAATGACCCAAGGGGCAGTTCTTTCCCTGAGATTCTGGGGCCACTTATATATATATACACACACATATGTACTGTATGTTATATATATATTTATATGTATTTATATTTATATATATAATGTGTGCATATATATGTAACATAAGCATAAAACTTAAAACATAAATATAAAACAAAAAACATAAAAATCCTAAGTCTTCTTCACACCCACCAGTAACACCCAGTCCTTCCTCCCCTACTGCTATTAGTTTATTTATCTTCCCAGAGGCACTTACCCTTTACAAAATTTCTGTGCTTCTCTCCCTCCCTTCCTCCTTCTTTTATTTATTTAATTTCCCTTCCTTCCTTTCTTATAAATGAAAGCGTGCTGTATTGTTCTATGCCGTACTTTTTAAAAAAGATTTATTTATTTTTATTTTTAAAAAAGATTTATTTATTTTTAGAGTGTGAGTTGGGCGGGGGAGGGTGGAAGGAGAGGGAGAGAGAGTCTTTAGCAGACTCCCTGCTGGGCCTGAGATCAGGACAAGAAATCACCATCTGAGCTGAAATGAAGAGTTGGTGACTTAACCGAGTGCCCCCCCCCCCGGCACCTTGCATGCCTTGCTTTTAAAAATTTTTTTATTATGTTATGTTAATCACCATACATCATTAGTTTTTGATGTAGTGTTTCATGATTGTTTGCGTATAACACCCAGTGCTCCATGCAGAACGTGCCCTCTTTAATACCCATCACCAGGCTAACCCATCCTCCCACTCCCCTCCCCTTTAGAACCCTCAGTTTGTTTCTCAGAGTACAGTCTCTCATGGTTCGTCTCCCCCTCCGATGTCCCCCCCTTCATTTTTCCCTTCCTGCTATCTTCTTCTTCTTCTTTTTTTTAACCTATAATGTATTATTTGTTTCAGAGGTACAGGTCTGTGATAGACATTGGGGAGGGTATGTGCTATGGTGAGCGCTGTGAATTGTGTTAAGACTTTTGAATCACATGCCTTACTTTTTTAACTTAACCAAATCGGTACATACTGTAAGGCCACTGTCAAATGTGGACTTTTTCTGTCCTCTCAAACAGTGCTCTCCCAATCTTTATGTATCACGCCGTCATTTAAAAACTGCTGGAGGCATATCAAAAAAATATAATTATTCATTCATTTATAGAGTATAATCACACCACTACTGTGCTAATAACATTTACATTATAAAAGTCATCAAAATAGAAATTTTAAAATGATAAAGATGAAATTTTACATACTAAATTTTTAAAAACTGTATTTGATTTTTAGTAATACAAAGTATTTTTGCTCCCTAAAATATTACTGTTGATATTTTTAACAGGATCAATGTGTTGCATATGCTTTGTCATATTTGAAAAATCTTGGGTCACCCTTTTGTGATACAGCAATTCAAGTTCTGGTTATATGTTCACTTCACTTTGATGCTTGGCTTCAAAGTCCATCAGAGCTGAAGCAGACACTTTACAGATGGAGATACATAGATCCAAATGGAAGAAAGGCCTCATTCGATGAGCTTTATTAACTCCCCACACTCATTTTTCAATCCTATCTTTTGCGCAAAGACATTTGTTGAAATTTTCCTTGATTTAAGGTTTTTGTTCTTCATCATGTGCAACAAAGTAAATGGAAACATTTCTAAACACCTGTTTTCAAAATGTTCTTGCCATAGGTTGAGTTTCTTTTGAAGAAAAATGACTTTTTCACTAACTGTTAGAGTGCTACTTCAACCTTGAAAGGACAGATTGTGGGTTTACTCTTTGTGTATGTATGTATGTATTTTTGTGTGTATTTACTTTTAAAAACAGTATGTGCTAGATGCCATACTAAAAATATCCACTTGCCATGACGGAAAATGACAGCTCCTCTGCAAACACTTGTCCTTTTGTCAAAGAAAGAATGCACGACTCGTTCCCAGGTTCTACAGCTCCTTTAAATACACTGCCATGAGATGACCAGCGAGGTACCCGAGGCTGACCTGCCATTCCCCTTTGCAAGGCAAAGCGCTATAAAGATCCTACAATTTGAAGGCTTTGTTTTTATGAAATTAATCCCATCTGATGGTATCCTATAAGCATGGAAGTTGCAATTGGCAATAGGCAAGACCCAGAACCAGGAGAAGGTCCCTCCCCTCTCCTCTCTGCATCTCCCTCTCTGTGTGTACATTGCTCATGGTAATGGCAGCCATGTGAGACATCAGACTGTCTCATGTTCGGATCAAGAGGTGGCATCTTAACGGATTGTCTTGAGTGTCCCATGGAAGGTGTGTACCCCACATGAAGATTCTCTACACAAGGACTCTTCTCCAAGTGAATTCAAAAACTTGTTTTCCTTTAGTCTCTGAAATACTCTTCCCTCCCTTTTAAAGTAAAATACCAGCCAGATTTAGTCTCCACAGGACTATGCCCTCAGGGGAGTTGGCTAGGGTTGCTCTGGGAAGACTTGGCAGGTTGTCCCTGGGACTGTCCTATGCCTGGGGCAGCAAGATGATGAACATGACAGCATCTACAACTTCTGTTTATTGGGCTATTATTTTGTGTGGGTCCCTACTCTAAGTGTTTCATAAATACAGTCGGTTCTCTTTGTTCATTCTAGTTCTCTTCTATAACATGTCCCCAAATACTGAATTGGTGAATTCTGAACCATTGCTCCTAGGGGAAATATAGGATGTGGTTCCTACTAGCCTCTGGTCACAACATTTTTGTCAACCGGTTAGTACATAACTTTGTTTTATGTGTGTTTCTGTTTAAGGAGTTTATTTATTTTAAAGAGAGAGGGAGCATGAGTGGGGGAGGGGGAGGGGCAGAGGGAGAGGGAGAGAGGGAATCCCAAGCAGACTCCTTGCCGAGTGCAGAGCCCAACGCAGGGCTTGATCCACAACCCTGAGATCATGACCTGAGCGAAAACCAAGCCACCCAAGCGCCCCATGTGTGTTTCTGTTTAAAGAAACCTTATAAAATATATGTTGTTGCTTTATTAATATTGAATTCATGGCCAACAGCACTATAACTTGTGCTTGAATGAAGACTATCTAACAGATGTACTTTCTCCATAAGGCACACCACAGCCCTCTTGCACTGAGGAACTCCAGACAGTAGTTCAGCACTGTTTAGGAGCCCTTTTAAATAAAAAAAGTACCAATAAAAAGCACAAAAATGCAGAAAAATGTGGCACTAAATAGACTACAAAAAGAACACCTGTTTGACCGTGGCTGAGAATGTGCACATTGGGCAACTCACATTTTTTCATCACTCTGCCCATGTTCGCAAAGGACCACACAAGTGAGCAAGTATTGATTTTGGGGTTACAAATAAATTTTAGTGAATAGGTGATACAAATATGGAATCTAATGAAGATCGACTATAATATCTCATGGTACCCTTGTGAAATAGATACTAGTACAATGATACGTGAACTGAAAGGAACCTCAGGAGTCTCTGTCTTCTTTGAGACTTTGGGAAGCTAGGACAGTGAAGTGACTTACCCCAAAATGTCCAGGGCACACACATGGCACTAAACTCCTGCTCTCCCAGCCACAGGTGGTGCCCTTTCCACTGCATATTTTTGGGACCAAATGCAACAGTTTAAATGGCAGGTGGGGCTATATGCAAAACTCTTTGCACATTCCCCCTAGCTTATTCTCTGTGATAGTTAAAATCTGTTTTTGATCAGAATGTTTGATTTTATGTCTGGTAGTATAGGGGCACAGTGAGAGATATCTATTAAAAAAAAAAAAAAACCACAAAGGGAGATCACAAACCTGAATGAAATCAGGCACAAAATGAGAAATTAAAAGAACCCAAAATATTTGCAGCAAGAACAGGCTTTGACTTTTCAAATTTAGTTCTCCAGTGAGCCAATTCATAAATGGGTAAAATGAGGGAGAAATGATGTTGAAAAAGCCAAACATGCTGGGGGAATTTCAGAGGTGAGAGCACATGTTGCATAAACAGGAGAGATGTGCCAAAACGGGGGTATTTTAGTTGGAAAATTACTAATGTATGCATATTTATAAATATATGTATTTTGATGCCAGATTGTCTCAAATTTTCAACAATTATACAAAATCAGTTTCTTCCTTATTTGGCTTAAAGAAGTACAGGATTTAAAATGGCTCATAACTAATGCAGCCTGCAGGCTGTTTGATAAACGTGTACACTTGAAATGAGCCAACACACTGAAAAACCAAAAAGCAAAAAACAAAGAAAGAAAAGACAAAGATTCAGTGTGTTCTTTGAGTAAGAACCTCTGTGTATCACCAATTGGTACATTATTACTTTTATATATAAGATTTCTATTTCAAAGTATTCCAAGCTACCTTTCTTGCTAAGATTCTCCACATTCCAAAGTCTTGCCCACCACTATTATGACTGCACCCATTCCTCTGTAGTGATAATTAGATGCTCTTACCCAATGTACTTACCAAACACTTTCATATGCATACTATGAGACAGACTCTTCTGTTATTTACAGAACAGGATGCTCTTACAACTTTATCCACTTACTGCACTTACTCTTAGAAGGAATTAAAAACTCCCACTCAGGGCCTCAACCTTCCATATATCCTCTTGTATCTGAAACAGCGTCTCAGAATCCATTCTTCCCATCCGTTAAGTTAGAAGAGGTCACTCTTACTCATGAGTAGCATTTTCTTAAAGTTAATTTTGTAATGAACCCTCTCCCCCAAAACAGAACCTTCCTTGTTTCAAGGATAAATTTTTATTGATGGGAAACATTTTAAAGATATAAAAAGATAATTTTCTTATTTATAGGACAGTTTCCATTTTGGAAATTTTCTTCTCAAAGATTAAAACCCCTCGATGTTCCTTCTTTTAGGAAAGCAGCTTATCCGTCAATAAGGATCCCATCCTCTCTCAAAAATGAATCGATTAATCATGTCAAAAGATCTCAGAGGCTGGTCATAGGGTAAAATGTGTCCTCCACCTCGAACAATTACCTTAGAGAAGAAAAAGAAAAGTTTAGAGAAATGGATGTTCTACATGAATGGAAAGTTTTAGTTCAGATTGAAGTATTCTTAAAGCTTCCATGAAATACAGAACATATTCTACATCAATCCATGCCTTTGGATATGCTGATTGTCTAAGTTTTGATAGCTTTAATTATAGGTACTTTAAGGTAGGAAAGGTTTACACTTGTGTGGTTGTTTAATTTAACAAAAAGATGTGTTTATCTTTCACATTTATGGAAACTTGAAAATTGTCTTTTTCCTTTTGGGAGTGAGCTGTCTGCTAGTCCGTGCTGTGTTATTCGTCCCTGGTGAAGCCCCTAAGGTGTGAAGACCTATCCTGGGGCCCTCTCTGCCACCCCAACTGGGTGAAGGAATCCACCCACCTCCCCCTTCAGTCTGCTGAGCCACGTGGCCTTCATACTGAGCTCTACCTGCCATATTAGTCTTGGCCATTAATACAGGGGATATTTTGATTCTCCAAAAAATTAAAACGACAAACATGAGAAATCCTTGACACCTGAAATTTTTAAAAGGCCATTTTTTTGAGTAGCACAGAATTAGAACATTCTTTTTTCCTAACATTTTATTCTGAAAAAAATTCAAACATAGAGCAAATCTGAAAGAATTTCATAGACTTACCACTTAGATTCTCTCATTAACACCCACTTTACTCATTTTCTCACACTATCCAACTATTAATCCATCCTATCTTTTTGATACATTTCGAAGTCAAATATGGTTATCAGTCGACTTCCCCCAGATTTTATGTCAAATTAACACACAATGAAATGTAGTTCTGTTAAGTGCAGACTCGCTGAGGTTTGTATAGCAGCGGATACCTGGGTCACCTAACAAGATACATAGAGCATTCTGAAACACCTAGAGTTAAGGTGAGTTCAGACCCTTGTGCTTGGTGCCATACTGATAAAAAAGAAAAAAAATAAAAGCAAGGGCAGGGTCGGGGGGACTCATCTCTGTATTCGGAAAGCCTCTGGTTTCAGCAAACGTCCCAAGTAGAGGGCAAGGGGAGGCCTTCGTGATTCAACACCGAAAGGGAAAGAACCGACACAGTGTTGGCAGGCCCCCTGCAGGAGAGAGCGGTGTGGTCTGCCACGTCCTATGGCATATGTGGAAAATGGGCAGGAGTTAGTAGTGGATGAAGGGAGCGAACACAGGCAGGAAAGGGATCACATTCAGTAAGTTCTAGCTGCTAAATCACAATCAGCAAGTAAAGGCCCCTTTGACAAGGCCCTTCATAGCTTGTTTTACCTGCCTCAATCAGAAAGGAATTGAGACAGAAGAAAACTACACATATATTTACATAGTGCATTTAATATATTAATAATCTACCCCCAACACCCAGCGTCTTATGACCTTGCTATGCAGTAAGTGGGATCATGATGATTAGATGAATTTTGCTTTGCAGCTCACAGCTACACAAGTTGTGCACTGCACAACTAACTGCAGAGAGCACTACAACCTCGGTGACTGAGTGATATGGAGTTATTAGGAGGCTTGTCCAAGTCACCCAATTATAACCGAGAGAATGAGCTGGCACCTGGCTTTTGATGCACACACCAGTGTTTTTATTCAAATCCTAGTATTTGTATAGTAATTCTTTACATTTGAACCAAACTTTATAGCTTAGTCATAGAACATTTCACCTGGCTCTCAGCAGCCCTCTGAGGCAAGTAAGGGAAGTAGACCACCATTACAGATGTGAAATTGGACTTAACCCTCCCACGCAATTGGAAACACCTGCTGGATGGCACACCCATCAATGGCCATTTGTGCCTTGCTGCCATGACAGAGGAGCCCGTCTGCTATTTGCGTACAAGCTTGTGTCTGGAAACCCAATGTGTCTCACTTTGTCACGGACTGGAAGTCAACCTATGTGTGACATGAGCCCCTGCATGTGACTCTATAAGAACTTTTGTTGCCCCCACAGTCCCAGGCTAGAATTCTCTTCCTGTAGGTTCTCATCCAAATCTCCGGCTCTGGCAGGAATCTGATGAGTGATTCTATGCAACTTCAGCTCAGCTAAGGACACTTAAGGAAGTCATGTTCGTGACAAAACCCAGCTGCTGCCTCCACTGGAAATGAACCTGGCAGCAATGGTCCGGAACAGCAGTAAGCTGAATCCAAGAGCTAATGGTCATCCTGTCTCCTGGACCAGAGCTGCAGCTAAAGGGGGGTAACATAGTGCTTTATGGCCTAGGCCTGGACTCAGGAGGGCA
Source organism: Neomonachus schauinslandi (assembly GCF_002201575.2). Lineage (NCBI taxonomy): Eukaryota > Metazoa > Chordata > Mammalia > Carnivora > Phocidae > Neomonachus > Neomonachus schauinslandi. Next base: position 59,220,467 of record NC_058414.1, read on the forward strand.
GGAGCACGACTCGAGGCACAGCAAGCTGTATGACCCTGGGCAAATAACTTACCTGCTCTGAGCCTCAGTTTCCTTCACTGTACAATAGAGAAAAAAGTATTACCTCTTGGGATAGTTGGGAATTACGGGAGCAATCAATTAGTGGAATGATGTACACGGGACACTTAGCATAGCACCTGGATGGTACTCAATAAATATTAACCATTGTCATTATTCTTTCAACAGTTATCTCTACTCAAAACCCAGGATCAAAATGCTTGTATCAAACTACCCTAAAACACTGTGTTCCTACATTAGCATTAAGAAATCTTGGGGGGCACCTGGGTGGCTCAGTTGGTCTGCCTTGGCTCAGGTCATGATCCCAGCACCCTGGGATCAAGCCCCGGTCGGGGTCCCTGCTCAGTGGGAACCTGCTTCTCCTTCTCCCTCTGCCTGCTCCTCTGCCTCGTTGTGCTCACTCTCTGTTAAATAAATAAATGAAATCTTAAAAAAAAAAAAAGAAATCTTGGTTTCAGGGAGTTGTTTAAAACAGAGGTTCTCAGACTAGAATGTGCATCAAAACACCTGAGCTCCTTAGAACAGACTGCTGGGCTGCACCCCTAGACTTTCCAGCACTGAAGGTCCAGGGCAGGACCTGATAATTTGCATTTCTAACAATTCTAAGGTGATGCTGATGCTGTTGGTCCAAAGACTACTCTTTGAAAACCGCTGTTTATAAGAACCTTTTCCATTCTGTGACAAACCAGGCAATTCTCTATTTGTATCAAGGGAGAATACAAACAGAAATTTGTTTAACACCTACTCATGGCCTCACCTTAGTGTATTTCTCCTGATCATCTACTTTCCTGGTATTTACACACACACACACACACACATACACATTCTATGACCGTGATAAGTGGTGAACAAGAGGTGATAAGGTTGGGTATTACAATTCTTCTCAGTAACCTGCCTGACCCCCAGTCCAGTTCTGAGCTGCCATATGTAATGACCAAATGTCATCATGAACGGTGTCATTAAGATTGGAAAGAAAAGCTCATTTGGGAACAAAGTCTTTTTCACACACCACAAAATTCTAAAGTATGTTCCCTAGCATACTGACAGCATTTTACCGATGTTAACCTCAAATAAATTTATGAGTGCCGGAAAAAAAACAAAAAACCAATCTGTTGTTTATCGCCAAGCTGCTCACCACTCACAAATCAAGGTCACAAACCACTTCATGGTTTTTAGAGGTGTGTAACAAAATGTGACAGGGTCGTGATTTCGTATTTAAATGTGACAAGAATCATCCAAGGCTCCCTGGATAGAAATGGTCTCATCATCAGAAACTGTATATGTTGGGTGTTTCCACATGAGAGCTCAAACCTCTAAACTCATGTATTCCAGATGTTCTGGGGGGTCAACAGATGTGTCATGAATTTTAAAAGGGTTATGCAAACACTTTAAAGCTTCATTCCACTTTATTTTTTTAGAAAAAGATACAATCCTCCCTGGAACTGGAAACATGGACCTGGCAGCAAAGGTCTCCCAGTTGTGCTGTTAGAAGTGATAAGATAGACAGGGAAATTCACACTGGGAGTGTGGGTACAGCTCTGTCTGGGGGAGACTTGGTGGGGGTCTTGCAGGAGCAGATGTCTGGACTTTCTCTGTCACTTAGCATAATCTCCTCCAGTTCTATCCATGTTGATGCAAATGTTGGGTATTGATCCTTTCTGATGGCTGAGTAATATTCCACTGTATATATGGACCACATCTTCTTTATCCATTCGTTTGTTGAAGGGCATCTTGGCTCCTTCCACAGTTTGGCTATTGTGGACATTGCTGCTATGAACACTGGGGTGCATGTGGCCCTTCTTTTCACTACATTTGTATCTTTGGGGTAAATACCCAGTAGTGCAGTTGCTGGGTCATAGGCTACCTCTATTTTTAACTTTTTGAGGAACAGTAATCAGACAACAAAAAGAAATAAAAGATATTCAAATTGACAAAGAAGAAGTCAAACTCTCTCTCTTTGCAGATGACATGATACTTTATGTGGAAACCCAAAAGACTCCACCCCCAAATTACTAGAACTCATACAGCAATTCAGTAATGTGGCAGGATACAAAATCAGTGCACAGAAATCAGTTGCTTTCCTGTACACTAACAATGTAACTGTAGAAAGATAAATTAGGGAATTGATTCCATTTACAATAGCACCAAAAACCGTAAGATACCTCGGAATAAACCTAACCAAAGAGGTTAAGGATCTATACTCCAGAAACTACAGAACACTTATGAAAGAAATTGAAGAAGACACAAAAAGATGGAAAAACATTCCATGCTCATGGATCGGAAGAATAAACATTGTTAAAATGTCTATGCTACCAGAGCAATCTATACTTTCAATGCCATCCCGATCAAAATACCAACGGCATTTTTCAAAGTGCTGCAACAAACAATCCTAAAATTTGTATGGAACCAGAAAAGACCCTGAATCACCAAGGAAATGTTGAAAAAGAAAAACAAAGCTGAGGGCATCACGTTGCCTGATTTCAAGCTATATTACAAAGCTGTGATCGCCAAGACAGCATGGTACTGGCACAAAAACAGACACATAGATCAATGGAACAGAATAGAGAGCCCAGATATGGACCTTCAACAATATGGTCAACTAATCTTCAACAAAGCAGGAAAAAACATGCAATGGAAAAAAGACAGCCTCTTCAATAAATGGTGCTGGGAAAATTGGACACCTATATACAGAAGAATGAAACTCAACCATTCTCTTACACCATACACAAAGATAAACTCAAAATGGATGAAAGACCTCAATGTGAGACAGGAATCCATCAAAATCCTAGAGGAGAACATAGGCAGTAACCTCTTTGACATCGGCCACAGCAACTTCTTTCAAGACACATCTCCAAAGGCAAGAGAAACAAAAGCAAAAATGAACTTTTGGGACTCCATTTCAGGCTTCTGACACAGGCAGTTTTGCAAGAGGTGGTGCTATTAACTGAGAAAGAAGAAAAGAGGCAGGTTTGGGAGGTGGGCAATATGGGATAGGTTTATAGTTCTTGTTATTCACTACAGGATGATGCAGACACAGGGAAAGAATCTTGCTTATTATGGTTTCTGATTTACACTAAAGTTATTTTATTATTTTTTATCTTATTTCATATTTACAAAATCTTTTTGCTTTCAGACACTAACCACGAGTAGAAATGGAATTAATATGCACTCAAATAAAGAATATACGAAAAAAACAAAAGGCAGTTGGGAATGAGAATAAAAAAATAAGCCAAAGCTTGTTAGCAGCCACCTCCTAAAAAAGAATGGGGCAACCCACTTAAAAAAATTCAACAACACCTCCATCTCCCCCGCCAAAAACCAAACTAGAGAACAAGGTTGAGAGCTTCTCCCAAAACACTCAGGGAAAACTTGAGAGTTACCAGTGTACACTTCTAGTGTAGCAAAGCATTATTGAACAGGAGGGGGAAAGGTGCTCTAGCTGACCAAAATGTAGCCATCATAGTGGGACACATCCCTAGAGTTACCAATACATAGCTTTGGTGCTGACAGTTCCCTAAGGGCTTTCTAGATACACCATCTTAATCAGTTGCAATAATATCATAATTTAGGATTTCCACCTTTGACTTTGAAGCAAGAGCATGTGTCAAACCAACCCCACCCCACAAGAACACTAAAAGCTGAATTTAAAAAAGAATGCTGTTTGAAAGTATCAGAAAGCAACCAGGACTTGAGAGGCCAACAGTATGGAGAAAAGAGAATCACAGAGAAGTGAACCAAACATTTTGTGCTGCTTTTCTCTTTGAGAAATTCACCAAAGCTTCTCTTGGCAAGAAGCCAAGCAAAAATCGACAGATTAAAGGATGAACAGCTAAGCGGAGCTTAGGGTGCTTGGGAGACCAAAAAATAAAAACAAAAGAAAACCCAAAAGAAACCAAAGATAAAATTTGGAATCGCAGGCTTGTCAAGGAGGCATGGCTCTGGTAAATACCACAGGCTTTCTCTTAGACCCACAAGAGACAAGGTCTTAGAAGTAGTGAAAACCAGAAGCAGGTTGGCCCTCCCCAAACCTGAAATCCAGAACCAAATCACCATGTCAGCCCCTGACTGAAGCCAGTTGATCTGCCCCTATGTTAACTGCCTTTCAGAAAAAAATCAAAGCCTTTTTGGAGGAAGATAACATCATTTTTCATACATTTTTGTCCAGCATTCAATAAGATGTAGTAGGCATGCCAAAAGATAAGATCAAATGACTACAAACCAAGGGAAAAAGCAGAGGGCAGAAAGAGACCACAGGGATCCAGATATTGGAGTTATCAGGTATAGATTTTAAAATAACTATGAACTAATTATTCAAGAAGTTATGGAAAACACAGAAAAGAGAAAAAAAGCCATGGGATGACAAGCTACTTAACTATGTTTAACTGGAGTCCTAGAATAAGAAGAGAAGGCAGGCACAGTGCAAAAGACATAGTAAAATACAGAGATTGTGAGTAAGAAACTCCCCCAAATCAATAGAAGTCATCAAGCTACAGCTTTGAGACACTCTATGGACCTAAATTGGAAAAACCCAGAGAAAACTAACCACATCTGGGCACATAATGGTATACTGCTAACACCAAAGACAGAAAGAAGATCTTAAAAGTTGTCAGAAAAAGAAACTGCACTTTCAATAATTTCAAAGCAGCAAGAAAGCTGACTAGTTAACAGAAACAATGGAAGCTAGAAGACAGTGGAATTGTATCTTTTGCATTTTTTTTTTTTTAAGATTTTACTTATTCATTTATTAGTGAGAGAGAGAGCGTGCGCAGAGGGAGGGGTAGAGGGAGAGAATCTCAAGCAGACTCCATGCTGAATGTGGAGCCCAACGTGGGGCTTGATCTCATAGCCCAGAGATCATGACCTGAGCTGAAACCAAGAGTTGGATGCTCAAATGACTAAGTCACCCAGGTGCCTCTGCATCCTTCGAATTCTAAAAGAAAGTAGCTGTCGTCTAGGATTCCCACATAAATGACTCCATAAAGATATTTTCAAGGGAACAAAAAACTGGAAAAAGGTATTGCCGGTAGATCTGTAAAGAAATGTTTGAAGACTGTTCTTTAGACAAAAGGATAATCATACCTATGGATACATGAAAATATAGAGGAGAATGAAGAGCAACCGAGAATTTACATGTGTAGATAAAAACAAATGAATGTCAGTAATAATAATAATGTCTTGTGGAGTATAAACCACGTAGAAGTTTTAAAAAAAGACCACAGTTGCACAAAAGGTGGCATAAATTGAGTTAAGTTATTGTCAGGTACTTGCACATCTGGGAAATGCTAAATGCACTAATTCAAAGTCAACTTTCTTAAGTCAGTATGTGTGTTGTAATTTCTAAAAGGATAGATAATACGCGGATGTTTATAGCAGCATTATTTACAACAGCCAAACTATGGAAGCAGTTCGTGTCCATCAACAGATGAATGAATAAAGGAGATGTGGTATATATATACACAATGGAATATTACTCAGTCATCAAAAAAGAATGGAATCTTGCCATTTGCAACAGCCTGGATGGATCTAGAGAGTATAATAATGTTAAGTGAAATAGGCCAGTCAGAGAAAAACAAATACCATATGATTTCACTCATTATGTGGAATTTAGGAAACAAAACAAATGAATAAAGGGGAAAAAAAGAGAAAGAGAGAGACAAACCAAGAAGCAGACTCTTAACTATAGAGAACAAACTGGTGATTACCTGAGGGGAGGTGGGGGGGGGGATGGGTGACATAGGTGATGAGGATTAAAGAGCACACTTATCATGATGAGCACTGAGTAGTGTACAGAATTGTTGAATCACTATATTGTACACCTGAAACTAATATAACACTGTATGTTAACTATACTAGAATTAAAATTAATAAAGAATAAAATTAAACAATAGATAATAAAACAATGTATCATCAACAAGCTCATAGTGGCTTTTAGAAAAGACATTATGTCTCCAAAAGAAACGATGGAATAGAAGGATGAGAATAAATGGCACAGACATTTCTGTGCAACGTAAAAAACAGACTTCTGACAATCAGGGAACTTTTAAGTTAGAAGAAATCTGGTGTTCAATATACCCTGTCTTTTTAGAGAGGTACAAAATGAATGCCTGAGAGGTGAAGACCCTTCAATCAAATCTCAGCCTCATCTCACCAAATCAGCTAGAGGTTTCAATGTGCTATGAATGTCTCTGATTAAAAAAAAGAAAAAAGTCATGGAAATTTTCTCTAAATTAACTCCAAGAATCTCTATGTTAATTTCAGCAAGGTTGGTATGAATGACTGTCTCTTCCCTTGATCATTATCACCAGTGGAAACCTAAAAGCACAGTAGTAGGAAGTGATTCGGCATGGTGGTCAAAAGCATGAACTCAGGATTCAGCAGGTCTGATTTTGAGTCCAGCTCTGTGACTTTGGCACAGGGACTTAACTGCTTCTATTTTCTCATCAAGGTAAGAATTAGGGTGACCAGTTGTCCCAGTTTGCCTTGGGCTGAGGGATTCCTGGGAACATAGGATTTTCAGTGCTAATGCTAAAAAAGTGCCAGGCGATCTAGAATGGTTTGTCACTCTAAGAATATTTAACTTTCTGTATGGATTCAAAGAGATAAGGCATATTAACCATTACATGGCACTCAATTCACAAATACCTAATAAGCTTGCACCACGTGCTGTTATAGACATATACTAAGCACTCAAGCAATAGTCATCATTCTATTCTCTCATTTTTTATTGTCAAAGGAATATTTTTTCCCTTTAAGAGTGGAGAAAGATCAGAAGCTACAATACCAATAAATATGAGATAGTACTACACTTTTTCAGAGGGAAGAATATATATTGTTAGGGAGGGAGACTATTTCTCTTCCAGGCTTTTTTTATTTCCATGCTATGAATTCTTCCTTCTCATGGGAAAGGTCCCAATTAAAGTAAGAAAGCAGATTGAATATGAGTTCAAACTTCTGTCAATCTGCTTGACTTAACTGTCTAATTTTATCCCTTAAACCTGCCAACACCATGATCCATCCCACTCTTTCCCTCCATCCCCTTTACCACTCGCAATGCCAAACACCCTTGTCTCTCCACACAGAAATGTCAGGCAAGCAAGACCTTACTTGTCTTAGCAGAATGGCAAAAAGCTGTTCTGTCTTTTTCACCCGTTTAAGAACCCACTTTGCAACCCAGGATTTGAAGCAGTTGAAAAGTAATCAAAACTTTACTTCCTCCCAGCTTTATATTTGAAATCCACAAGAGGATAAAAAGCAAAATCCAGTTCATTAATTACTCTTACTCAGTATCTGGCTTTATGATCTATGTCTGTAGTTTTCACTGGGAGGAGAGGGCAGGGGTTACAGCAGCAAATGCTCTCTGCTGGGAGTGTTGCGAGGACCTAGAGCCCGACCCATTGTCCTCTGGGGAACAGAGAAACAAGAGCCAGACAACCTGCTCAAGTTTTACCTCCTGCAAACAGCAGTGGGGGATGGCTCCAGCCAGGACAGCCGATTGTGTACATTGCTGCCCAACTTCACACTCGGTGGTGTCATGTTGGTAGCTTGAAATCAGCCACGGCAGGAATATTTACACCATGGAACTTGGCAAACACTACAGATCAGCCCATTTACCTTCCCACCCCTGGTTCTCTGACATTTTGGCTCTCCTGGGGAAAGATGAAACATTAGAGCATTCTTTCTCTCTCCCAAAATAAATCAAAGAAACATCTATTCAGATCAGTAAATTGTAAGGTCCAAAACTTCTCTGAAATCTTGGCTCAGGAAATCAGATGGGCCAGGTTTCAAATATCTGCAGAAAGATGAGAAGGTCCTGCTGCCTGCTTCCATTCCTGCATACCCCCACAGAATTCTAGTATAATTGGCAGTAATAGTTTCAAGACCACACCACTGCATTCATGGATGTTTCTGTTTGTATCAGAGCCCCTGTGACATTCCAAAGCTGGTCTGTGTGGGACACCTATTAATCAGAGAGGGTATCTAGATTGAACTGTGTTCCAGACCCACAGCGTAAGGGGACCCCAGACTTGAAAATGTCCCCAGGTTCCTGGAATTGAGGACACAGGACATGCCAACGGGCACAACATTTTTATGATGCCATTGGTTGAAATAAAACAAGGCACACAGTTTTCACTACCAAGCCAAAGACTGTCCGAGGCAAAAATAGTACCCGTGGTCTAGTTGACAATGGGGCAGTATCTTAAGACAACTTTATTTTGTTTCTTCACACTGCCCCTTTCTCTGCTTCACTCTACCCTCCACCTTGTTTATTTTGGTGCTCTGTTTAACATTTCCACAAGCAATTTTGTGAATCTAGTTACACTGCAAATTAAAACGACAAAATGCTACTGTTTAAAAAGCAACCCCCAATTCCCTCTTTGTTCCTCAAATATCATTAATTTTTAAAACCTATTCTCCATGTGTGGATAATACTTTAAATGTTAGTCTTCTTAGTATTTATTCACTTCCCATAATGAAATGGTTCTCTGTTAAATTTCAATAGATTATTAAAAACCACTCAACAGCTAAGAGAAAATTATGCATCATTGCCTAGCTGTTATACCTCAGTAAATAGATTTGCTATCCAATTTATATTTTAAATAATACAATAAATTAGCTCCCTGAGTATTAACTAAGTGCATATTTGGGTAGCTTAATTTAGAAGCATTCTTTTTATGCTAATCAGCCGTCTCTAATGAAATAGAACCATATGAACTAAGAGGACTCTTGGCAAATAATCAGAGTAAAATTGGGAGTTGCCATTGTTTATTATTTCCTTTGTTTTCAGGAAGCAAGCTGTGTGGTTTTTTTTTAAAGAAAAAAAAAAAAAACCCAAATGCCAAAAATTCGATTTTTTTAAAGAAGGGGACATTCTGGTCAGCCCCTGAGATAATGAAACTTCTACAACTCCTCCCATAAATTTATTTCCCAGAATATTTCTCCTTTCTTCTCCTGTGTAACACAGAAAGGAAATCATCTTCAGCTGACATGAACAATGCATCCTTTCGTTTGAAGGGAATTCTTTGAACAATTCATTATTTTAGCAGGCCTAGTCTGTTTCCTAGAAGACACTTTGGTATGTATGATTGGTGAGCAACCACAGCACTCCTTGAGAACTGCAGTCTGTTTTGTTAAATAAATAAATAAAATTTATTTATTTATTTATGTATTTATTTATTTATTTCAGAGAGGCGGGGGAGGAGCAGAAGGAAAGGGACAAGCAGACTCCCTGCTGAGCAGGAAGCCTGAGGTGGGGCTTGATCCCTAAGATCATGACCTGAGCTGAAACCAAGAGTCGGCCACTTAACCCACTGAGCCACCCAGGTGCTGGTTTTAAAACACACACACACACACACACACACACACACACACACACACACACGATGGGTGTGGGTATGAGGTAGGGGCCAATTTGATTTTCACTCACCAGATATTCACTGGGTGCTGGGAACTGTGCTAAGGGGTTTGCTACAGAGATAAATGATATGTTATTCCTGTCTTCAAGGAGCTCAGTGTCAAGCAGGGGAAGAAAGCAATTAAAGAGTTAAACGAAAGAGAAACCCCAGTGTGGTACATGCACTAAGAGATGCACATAGAGATGCAGAGAAGGAGGTATTCTGGGAGAAGAAGGGCTTCCTAGAGGTTTGTTTGTTTGTTTGTTTATTTATTTATAAGTAAACTCTACACCCAACATGGGGCTTGAACTCAGGACCTCTAGATCAACAATGGCATACTCTACTGACTCAGCCAGCCAGGTACCCCCTTAGAGGTCATTTTAATCCCTGAAAGGTAAATAGGGGTTTTCTGGACAGCTAGAGCACAAAGGACCTTATAAGGAAAGGAGGAATCCCATGGGCCATTATTGGCTGACAAAACAGCAAGGCCGGTTTGGGGAATTATAAGGTGTTTTGTTTTGATTTTTAGGATTCTAATGGAGAAGGAGCTAGGGTGAGAATTCAGATTGGGTAGGAAAGCAGAAGCCAGACCTAACCTCTTTACTACTCTATGGAGAGAGTTCAGACTTTATTCTGCAGGTGGCAGGGAGTCAGTGAGAGTGTTTGAACAAGGGAACACATGATCAGACTTGTGTTCTGGCAAAAGCACGGAGAGAAGAGTAGATTGGAGAGTAAGGGGACTTGTTAAGACCAGCTATTGTCAAAGGAAAAAGTTTAAACCACAACAACTTAAAACACAGAGTGTTCTTGAATAGCATCCTCTAATATCTGTGCCTTTTCTTAAAACATCATGAAAGCAAAAACAGTTCCATTTTAGAATGTATAAAGTAGGGGAGCCTCTTTTTAAAAATGTCCTCAAAATGCTGTATGTTTTTTCTTATTGCTTTATATAAAATTAGTGCTTTTCTCTTTAAGTAGTTCTTTGTGGTTTCTGTGTCAAGCACTAGGAAATGAATAAAATCAGGCCACTGAGAAGGATTTATAAAGCAGATGTGAGAAACGCTAGCTAAGGAACTGGGTGAGTAATATTTACCAATTACTATTCTTCTTAATTTTTTGGTAAGACACACAGCAAAGCAACTGGCTAAATAACTTCACTTCCTTGCTGTTTTGGTGGGAAAGTGATGGAAGTTGAGCGTACTTGTGTTGTGTTGGGGAAAGATTCAGATTCTCCTCCTGATGGTCTAGGGCTTGCCTACAATCCAAGGCATAAATTGAAATCTATTTTAGTAGTTACTTCTTTATACTGAGCCGCTGTTGGTGAGTTGAAGTGAAAAGGTGCTGAAGGACTGAATTTCTTATTTTTTTAAGTTGGGTATATTTTTTTAAAGATTTTAAAAATTGATTTATTTTGAGAGAGAAAGAGAGACAGAGAGAGCACGAGCAGGGGGAAGGGACAGAGGGAGAGGGAGAAGCAGACTCCCCACTGAGCAGGGATCCCAACGTGGGGCTTGATCCCAGGAGCCTGGGATCATGACCTGAGCCAAAGGCAGACACTTAACCAACTGAGCCACCCAGGTGCCCCGAAGCTGGATATCTTGGTAGCCAACCTCAGCACAGGACATCCGGAAAGACAAATGCATCTACTTAACCAAAGCAGTGCTAAGACTTGGACATGACATGTCCACTCCAACTTTTTCACTGTGTGTGGAGGCTACAGTCTTTCCATTTGATGCTAGCCAGAGAAGATAGGAAGGATGGCAAGAGAGAAAGAAGACAAATCGTGAATGGCAGACATGGGAAAGGACATTAAGCCCCCCTTCAATTTCACAAGCCCACGGGAAAGATGACTAGGGACAAGTCCTAGAGTTGGTGAGGGAGTGAAATAATCAGTTCTCTTCTACATTACTGGCAAGATTCTAATCACTTTGGAAAACAGTTTGGCATTATCTGATGAAGTTGAAGATGCTCAAACCCTGTGAATGCATCAGTCCCACTTCTAGGCATTATTCTTGGACAAACTCTTGCACACAGGCACAAGGAGGGCAAGAATGTTCACAAAAGCAATTATTTGTGGTAGCAAAACACTGCCAACAACCCACATGTCCAGCAGCAGTGGAATGGATGAGTGATATAATCATGCAGTGAGATACTATGTGGCAGTGAAAAAGGAAACAAAGCACAATTGAACCTATCAGCATGGCTGAAATCTCAACACTGCTGAATAGCAAAAGCATGTAATTACAAAATACATACAGAATAATTCCTTTTATATAAAATTAAACATGAAAAGTAAAATATTATTTATGGGGATGTATATCTGTAAAACTATTAATTTAAAAAAAAAAAAAAAAGGACTTTAAAGGATGATAGAAACAAAATCCAGTTCAGTGGTTCACCTCCAGGGGCAATGAGAGAAAGGGGTGGGATCTGGGAGGGCAAGTTCTTAGTAATACTGCATTTCTTAAACTGGCTGATAAGTACAAAGGTGCTCATTTATCATTATTTGTTTTATCTCACACAAGTATTATACATACCTTTTGACTATTATTCATTTTTTAATTTAAAAAAAGAAAAGAAAAGCCACCCACTGATGCTGCCAAACTCACAAAAATGAATCTTTGAAAAAATTTAACATGTTCTCTGTCATGCTCTTTTCCTCTGTCTAAGGTAGAGCTGATGAGATGGGCCATGTGTCTAAAACAGTAAGTTGGGAGGATATAGAGAAGCAATTAAACGGAAACAAAAGCAAAAATGGGAAGTCCCCCTCTGGCAAGGAGCTCTAAGAAGACAGGGCTAGTGCCAGAATCTAAACCTTGGGACTCTGGTTGCTGCATAAGAAAATAAATATTAGGAACAAAAATAAACACCCACATCTCCATGCTGGACACCAGAAGAGCAGAAAGTTCACCAACTAACTGGGCTTTTTGTTTTGCTAGATAGTTTTTTACCCTCTAAATCTAAAATCCTATATTCCTCTTCTTCCCTGTTTCCATATGTTAGAGGCTCAGTACAAATGGAAAACAAAACAAAAACAAAAAGTTTGGACGCTTCATTTATTGTCAACAGGGATGTTTCAGATTACTGTTCAACTACAATGGACTGGATGCTTTAGAAGCATCTCATTACTCAATGTAGCCACTTTTATTTACTATTATTAGACTGTTGCGTAGGAAAATGTGGAACATGGTCCCCCGCCCCTCTGTTTCTTCTACCTCTCACCAAGACAGTTTCTTTGTTATGATGTTATAACTGGATACAACTGCTATACTTCCAGGTCTTTCTGATAAATACTATTCAGTTGAGCCCTTAAAACATAGTATCTATTAAGGACCCTATTAGACAGGAGGAGAGCTTCTTGCCCTATGCAAACAGATGAAAAGCTAGGACAGGCAGCAGGAATAAATATTTATTCCATGCTTACTAGGAGCCAGGTAGAGTGTCAAGTGATATATGTCTACCCATAATCTCGATGAATCCTAGTAGCTAATCCCTTCATGAGAGAGATAGGTATTAATGTTATCCCTACTTCACTGATGAAGAACCTCTTGGAGAGGTTAAGTAACTTCCCCAAGGTCACACAGCTAGTAAGTGGTAGAGGAGGGTCTGGCACAATATCCAGTCTTTTAACCTCCACACTATGTGGCTTGGGTATGGCGATAGTAGGAGTAAGAATTGCCAAGGTAATAGACTAGAGATAAAATTCAAGTCTACTTGAGAGCTAAACTCATAACTTTTCAATCTGGGGTCCCCAAAGGTGGTCTGTGGTTTGGGTTGGGGAGGATCTAGAAATTAGTTTCAACAATTCAAATAGTCTAATGCATGGGTTCTTGGTCTTTTTTGTGCCATGGACCCCTATGGCGTCAACTGTGGCCTGTGGATACGTCTCAGAAAAATGTTTTAATTACATTTTATATATATTTACATATATATTATAGATTATAAATGAAACCATTATATTGAAATTAACAAAGTAGTAAAAAATAAATTGGTGATATAACAATATATGTACTTCTCTATGAACACATTCAATAAGAGCAACCAGTGGGTATGATAACTACTAGAATTTTATTTTTTTAAAGATTTTATTTATTTGACAGAGAGAGAGAGAGAGACAGTGAGAGAGGGAACACAAGCAGGGGGAGTGGAGGAGGGAGAAGCAGGCCTCCTGCGGAGCAGGGAGCCCGATGCGGGACTCGATCCCAGGACCCCGGGATCATGACCTGAGCCGAAGGCAGATGCTTAACGACTGAGCCACCCAGGCGCCCCACTACTAGAATTTTAAAGTAGCAGTGATGGTGATGTTGTTTCAAGGTATTTGCAACAGCATTTGTATTTTATATGAAAGTATTTCTGCTTTCTCTTGGTGATAGAGTCAAAGGTACTGCTAAGGCCACTGTGGTTTGTTGTCTACATTCGTAATGGGAAGAAATGCTAAATTTCATAATTCATAATGGAAGGAAAAGCTATTTAAGTTTGAGGTTAGTGAAAATAAAATGCATTTTTTCCCGTTCTAAGTTCACTGACCCCTTGAATACTAGCCACAGACCCTTGCCCTAGGTTAAGAGCCCTTATTAAAGAACCTAACAATCACCTAATGAAAATACTAAGGTTACTCCTGATAAAGCTTCAGTCGAAATCATTGCATATTTATTTTTGCCTTGACATTACATTAGTTGTATCAATCCACCCTACTATTTTATCAATTAATTGATATCCAGAAACAAATTCAAGATGCCTTGTGGACACCATCTTCGCTGAGAATGGATCTGGAAGATGTTTACAGCAAACCCTCCTTGATCTAGTTGTATCATTTCTGAAAAGTAGCATAAGACACACTACTATCTAAAGACTTTGCGCAGGAGGACCACATTATTTCAGGACAGCACAGAAGTCGGCTGGGAAAAGGAAGCTAATCTTTTGAAAAAATAACAAGAGTTTTTCTATGAGTCTAAATTACCAGTGGTCTATCAGTGTTTCGAGAGAACAAAGACCACTTGTAAATCTACAATGCACAGCAGGAACTGAGGTCTAAACTTTAGCTTAAGGTTTTGGCTGAGGATTTCAGAGAATTCAGAGCCCTACTAGTAGATACTATTGACTAGAGGGCAGTTTTCTAAAAGTGATGTTTCAAATCAATGGCTGGTTTGTTAAGAGTGAAACTACGTTCTCAAGTGTCTGGTTAAAATAGGTCAGGATTTAGAGCAGTCTTTAGGGATCAGAATGGAAGTTTATCCAAACATAAGCCACATGGGGCTCCTACAAGACAAAGCTATTTTGGCATCAATAGAGGGACAAAAGACATCACAATTTAGGGCTCCCCCAAACAGGATGCATATTAGAATTCCCTAACAAGCTTATATACTAATGCTCAGGTCCTACCCCAGATAAATAGTCAGAATATTTGGAGATAGGGCCTGGGAATCTATATCTGTAGGGGTTGACACACTGTTTTAGGAAAATGTAGCAGATTAACAATGGTCCCAAATTCTTTGTCATTCTTCTTATTAAGAGGAAACTGACCTTCTTCTGTGATTGGCTTTGACCAAGAGAATGCAATGGAAATAATATTCTGGGACTTTTGAACCCGGGACTTAAAAGGACTGACATCTTTTGCTTCTCAATTTGGGATACTATCTGCCACGCTGTGAAGCCCAGGCCAAGACACTTCATGGTTAGCGGCCATATGGAGCGAGCACTGGAGAAGGAAGGCCACCTTGGATGTCCCAGCTTTTGCCATATTTCCCGCTGAATGTAGCTGCACGGATGGCCTTAGTGTAGCTCCTGTGAGTCAGAAGAACCACCGAGCTGAGCCCATTCCACCCACATAATGATGAGAAATAATAAATTGTGTCAAGCCACTGAGTTTTGGAGTGATCTATTATTCTGTTACTAAATAACTGAAAAGGGGAAATATTTACTGACAATTCTTTATTCTTTTTCCTGAAAACTCTGGCTGTTCCTATCTTGGAATCTTGATACGAATTGGAAAGCAAGGCTGGATCCATCTTTCTAACGCAGACAGAAGACATAATTATACTGAGAGCTTAGGGGAAAGCTTACATTATGCCAGCAAAGAAAGAGCAATATCTCATGTGGTGTTAGGCAAACCACCAGCCCCTGATGTCATCCCCCCACCACACCAACCCTGAGAGCTCACAACTACATTATCTGGGTGGCCTTTATGGTAGAAAGAGATGTACCTTCAGATTCCCCTTCAAGGATGGACGTGCCGTCCAGCCTCCAGCTGTCAGCAGCTCCAGGGGCTGCCTCAGCTGCAGAGAGCAATCTTTCCCAAGATGATGCCCCTCCTGGGGCAGCCTGCGTTTGATGACTGAGTGAGGTGGGCGTTTAAAGCCCTGGCCATTTTGGCCCAATGTGGGACGCTGATGGAAAAAGACTTTCTCCAGAGCTCTCTGCCAGGTTGGCCAAGCTTTCTCAGGCTTGCATCACAGTTTGATTCCCTCTTCTGTCAATTCTGCTTCCTCCTCCCTCCTTTAACGGGTGTTGATCCCTAATAAACATCTTGCCCCCAAACTTGGCTTGAATGCATGCTTCTGGAGAACTCAGTCTGTGACTAGCATGGAGTTCTCTGATGATATAGCAAGTTATCATGATGATGATGATGATTTGACCACTATGTTCTGGTTTTCTGCTCACAGTCTGATTCCCAAGCATCTTCCCCAGATCTAGGTGATGGAGACAAAGAACCTATGAATCAGGACATCACTCTTTATAGAAAGCAACAGAGCTGGGAGAGAGGTGAAGACTCTGTGTAACAATCTCTGTAACAAAGCCAAAACATTTTTCCAGGGAATTAGTTGCATTTGGTAATCATCTCAAATCTGCTTAAGTTACTTTCCTGCATTAAATATTGTTTTAACTTCATCTCATCCCTTCTCAACTAGCTGAATGCAAAAATCCCATTTGTTGCTCTTTGCTTACTCTGATTTTGCCAATGCAACCAAGGACTTGATGAAGACCTTTCTGGAACTGTTAGTTCCTTCAGAAATAGTTCAGAATGCTCCCTAAGCTGTTTAAAATTCTAAAAAAAAAAATGTCAGCACGAAATCCAAGAGAGGCAGGTGGCCAGCTCTTGGTCATTCCCTCTGTGGATTATCCGTGGAAACGTTCAAATCTCAGCCTGACCTTCCTTTGTACTCCAAGGACTGTAGTTATTCCTTTCTCCATTTTATAGTTGTGTGCAGTCAGAGAAACAAAACAAAGGGAATGTTAGTTTCAGGAAAGCACAGTTAGGAAGCTGGGGTTGTTACTGCTTTCTGTCTGCACACCACGCTTTCCCTGTCCTCCTCCCTCTTGTAAGCACTCTGCTTTCCTCTAGGAAACAGACTTCTCTGTGTGGACTGGATGTGCTGCCAAATATACTGGCCACCCCCACCGCTCCACCCCCACCTCTGTCACCACCACCACATGCGCCCCACAGGCAGACATGCAGCTCAGTCTGGCCAACTAGAGCGCTCCATCCCTTTCCACCCCACTGTCCTCACATGTACTGAGAGGCACAGTGGCGCAGGGGAAAGATCCAGATTTGGGTTGTCAGAGCTCAGATACGACTACTATTTGAAACCTGAAGCAAGTAGCTCCGGTGAAACTTCTCTTTCCCCATTTATAAATTAGTAAGTATAGGGGCGCCTGGGTGGCTCAGTCGGTTAAGCGGCTGCCTTCGGCTCAGGTCGTGATCCCGGAGTGCCGGGATCGAGCCCCGCGTCGGGCTCCCTGCTCAGCGGGGAGCCTGCTTCTCCCTCTCCCTCTGCCTGCCTCTCTGCCTACTTGTTCTCTCTCTCTGTCAAATAAATAAATAAAATCTTAAAAAATAAATAAATAAATTAGTAAGTATAATCACATAATTGACAGGGGAGCTATTAGTATTCCATAACATTGTGGATAAAAAGTGCGTGGCAGGCCTGAGGGCTGACACATGCTGAAGAACTGGTACAGCCATCGTTAGCATAGGCCGTCCCGACACCCTCCTCGCTCAGGGTCTAAAGAACCAGGAGCAGCCCACAGCCAGCCAGTGAGTGGCAAAACTGAAATTCACACCAGGTGTGTCTAGCTCCGGAGTCTACACTCCTTTCCTGACACCAGACTGCCTTCCACTGGTCAGGACTCTGCAAAACAGTCAAGTTTTGAGGGTGGTGGGCTCCTTGCCTTTGGTTTCTCCGTACATAACCCCTAGCGGAAGGTCTGATTCCTGTTGGAAACTCAGGGAGAAGCCTTTGAGGAGAGTGTGGCAGACCACCAGCCTGATGTCAGGGGCAAGCTGTAATCATGGCTCAGGGCTTGTGCTTTAGGAGGCTGGAGGTGCTTCCTGCGGCTGCTCAAGGAGAGTACTGTATGACACCTGCATGCCAGGCTCTCCCTGTGGATACTCAGCTTTCAAGTTCGTGTGGCTTCACAGTAAACACCATTTCTCAAACAGCAATTGGTCCTCACAGCTTGGGCATTCCAAAGCTTATTCTCCCAACCTCTGTTCCAGGAGCTCAGAGTCAAGCATCATGAAGGTGGACTCAGACAGTAGGTAGAGAACCTTCTTCCAATAAAGCTCCTACCAGGACTCCCTACTTCCCAGGATTCCCTTCCCTGACCTCTGTCCATCGTGAATTCATCTTATTGCTGCCATTTTAAACTTCCAAAGACCAGCTTTGAAAATGTGCATAAACACCCTCCATGGTGACAAACACTGTATGCTGCATTTATACAAGATACTCAGAGCAGTCAAGTTCATAGAGATAGAAAGTAGAATGAGTAGAACAGTGGTTACTAAGGACTGGGGTGGGGGAACACGGCTAGTGTTCAATGGCCATAGGTTCAGTTTAGGAGATGAAAAGAGCTATGGAGATGGATGGCAGTGATGGTGCCCCGGTATTATGAATGTATTTAATGCCACTGAATGACACACTTCAGAATGGTTAAGATTGGGGTGCCTGGCTGGCTCAGTTGGTAGAACATTCTACTCTTGATCTCAGGGTTGTGAGTTCAAGCCCCACGTTGGACATGGAGCCTACTTTATTATTTTTTTTAAAGACTTATTTATTTATGTATTTGACAGAGAGAGAGAGAGGCAGCGAGAGAGGGAACACAAGCAGGGGGAGTGGGAGAAGCAGGCTTCCGGTGGAGCAGGGAGCCCGATGTGGGACTCGATCCCAGGACCCTGGGATCACGACCTGAGCCGAAGGCAGACGCTTAACGACTGAGCCACCCAGGCGCCCCTGGAGCCTACTTTAAAAAATTAATTAATTAAATTTAGAAAATGGTTAAGATGATAACTTTTATGTTATATGTATTTCACAGAAAAACATTGGGGAAAAAAACCGTTCAATGGTCTGCCTCCCACTGCTTAAACAATGGAGCACTCACCCTTTGCCTACCATCGAGGGCCCATGACCCTTCCCAGTCTCTCTCCTGGCTTTTATTCTCTGGGCTCCAGACTGGAAACCAGCAGGCTGTGCGCTCTGCTGGTGCTCTGCTCTTCAGGCTCCCGCTGTGAGGCTCTGCTCACCACATTTCCTCTGTCCATTTTAGCTAATTTCAGCATCTGTTCTTTTATTAATATCAGAAGTTCCCAGATAAAGCCATAACTTCTTAACTTTGGATGAACCTGGCCTCACCACCTACTAAGCTCTAGTACCTTTTAAAAACCCCGATACTCTGTCTGTCTATAGGGAGTGGGTGTACCCCTGTGACTTCACAGCTAACATTAGATGTGAAATACATGATCTCTCAGGCCTGCCTGAATGGTGGCAGAGATGTATGCAGACTCCAGTTATCACTGTACTAGCATGTGCATCATTCCAGAGGTGTGTACCCTTGTGAAACAGAAAACCACTGGGCCAGAAGCCAGGAATCTGGAACCTACTCGCAGCTCAGTCCTGAAATGGGTAAGAGACTTTAGGACAGTCACTTAACCTCTGGGCTTCACTTTTCCCACCTGGAAAATGAGATCTAAAATTTGTTCCAGCTGTAAAATACTATCTAGCTGAGATAATCCATCCTGTAATTATTAAATAACCTGAATTGATATTGATAATGAACACATAAAATAAAAATAACAATGACTCAAACTGCAATCAGGAAAAATTGGAAATTCTGCAAAAATTCTGTGTTAGCAGAAACTACGCCCAATAAGATTTGATAAGAATGAAAAACAGACTAATGACTCAAACTTTTCTTTCAATCTGTACGTGGAAAATAATTACTCTCAATAAAATACTTTCAGTGAAATAAAGATGGAAAAGTTTGAAATGGCTTCAATGCTTTCTTCAGAAAATTTAGCTTCACGAAGTCTATTTTAGAAAGATGTCCTTAAAGAAATTCATCAGTGTGATTCCGATTAAAATTTTATATTTCTAACTGTGGAGTCAAGACCTCCTTGGAGTCAAAATAACAGTTCAGTGGTGTAAAAAGAAAATATCCTGTATTTCCAAAGCAGTGGCAGCATCAAAACAGATCGTGAACAGTAACTGCAACTTCAGGAGAAGGGCAGAGAAAGACCCCAAAAGGAACAGCAGGGTGACCCTGACAGTGTTGGCCCTGCTTATCACCAGCCAGAGAGGTGGAGCATGAGACCTTTGATCTGCACCATAATGTATTAAGCCAATACACCCACCCACACACATACCCCCCAACACACAGGTCACTCTTCTATTCTATATTGCTTGCTAACTGAGCCCTTCTGGGCATTAATGAAAAAGAGATATTTCAGATCTTTCTTAGATATCTTACAGATAACTCAGTCCCAACCCTGCATTTTACAGATGAGCAAACTGAGTAAAGGCCACTGCCCCAGATGACGTAATAAGGCAGTGTCTAATTCTTAGAATGGTATAGATACCAAAGGCACGTGGCCTTCTAGGCCAGAACCAGCCAGAGGCAACAACACGCAGCCCTCCTTCTCCGCCCGATCTCCACAGGCTGGCTGGAGCTGGCTTTGGTTTTCCCAAGGCATCGCCTGACAGGGAACATATAGACAGAATGGCTCCCTCTCTACCCTGTTGCTCCCCAGGGAGGAGCAGGGAGGGGGCAGGCCTGTTGTCCTTCTTTTAAATGGACACTTGAGGTAACCATCCAGAGACGGGTCTACTTTGGTTTTGATTTTTAAATTAAGAGCTGTGGAGTTTGGCAGAGAGTGAGCTTTCTTTTTTGGCAGACACATTCACATGCTTCTGTTCTGTGTGTCTAATGCTGAAAAGCAAGTCCATGGCTAAGGCCCGCTTTTTTCATTATCAGACGCTTGACATTTGCACAGGATCCTCAATCCGAGGCTCACAGAGAATGCCTTTGTTAGCACCGGGGCTCTTTTCCCTCCTTAATTCCCACCCCCCCATCTCCACACGCCACCCTCAACCCTACGCTGAGGCATAAGCGGGCAGGAGCTCTGCCAACATTTTAAAATCACCTACATAAAATGCAGATCCCTTGCCGTGTGGTAAAACACTCCCTATCACAAACACATGTGGGCCTTGCTTCTTTTGTTACCGTTTTTTGGCAGTGGGCCATTTCATCTCTCAATGTGTTTTGCATTCACAAGAAGAGTCGGCGGGCTTAGTGTGGTATTTGTCGCAAGTTTCGGAGTGGCGGCCCATCCCTTTCCCCACCTCCGTAGCAAGTGCTGTCCTACCACCACAAGCTGGCTTTCCGAGCTAGAGGTGCTATGCACCGAGCCCAGCAGGACACAGGTGCGGGGCCAGGCACTGGAGCGGTTCACAAGGCTGGTCTGGAGGACATAAAGTAACAGGTGGCAGAAACAGCCATCAAGGATCTGCGCCTGATGGGACTGTCAGCATAAAGCCGTGCATCAGACGGGGGACAAGTGACCTGTCCATCGCTCCCTGGCAGCTCAACATTCATGTTAATAGCCTTCTATTAACCTTATATTAGCCTTAATAGCCTAAATATTACTATTTAAACATCCCTTAAGGGTGGATTTTCAATCATTTTCCCTGATTTTGACTATTTATAATTTTCCTTTTATTATATAATTTTTATATGTGAATCAGGGGAATAATAACAAACATTTACTATGATAAGGTACTGCTTTCTGCTAATTAACTTGTTGAATTCCCTCAATAATCCTATAAGGATATCACAGACTGCTGTTCTTTAATTTTTTTTTAAAGATTTCATTATTTGAGGGGGGCTGGACAGAGATAGCGAAAGAGAGCACAAGAAGGGAGGAGAGGGAGAAGCAGGCTCTCCACTGAGCAGGGAGCCCGACACGGGGCTCGATCCCAGGCCGCTGGGATCATGACCTGAGCCGAAGACAGAGGCTTGACTGACTGAGCCACCCAGGCACCCCTAGACTGTTGTTCTTAAACAACGGACATTTATTTCTTACAGTTCTGGAGCTGAGACAAAGTGCTGGCCAATTTGGTTTCTGGTAGGAGCTCTATTCTGGCTTGTTGATGCCTGTTTTTTTGCTGTGTTTTCCCATAGCAGAGAGAGGGAGAGCAGGTCAGCTCTCTGGTGTCTCTTCTAAGGACACTAACCCCTGCCCTTATGACCTCATTTAATTTCAACTACTTCCTTATAGGTCCTATCTCCAAATATAGTCACATCGTAGGTGAGGTCTTCAACATATGAATTAGGAGAGACACAGTTTAGTCCATAGCAGGTAGGTATTGTTATGATCCCTATGTTTTAGAGCACTGTGCTCTAATATATTGCTGGAGGTAACTTTAGAACCTCATGAATATTACTAAGTATCTCCTTTATATTGCACCTAAGGAAAGCTTAGCAAGTATCTTTCAAACACATGAAAAAATTACCTAAAGGAGTTTTTTCCTGCATGTTTCCCTTCTATTTAGCTAACATTCCCTATCTTACTGGCAATTAAGTATCAGAAATAATATGACAGACATTGGCAAACGCATTATAGGAACAAAATGCATAAATTTTGAATCCCCATCCTATCACTGGATGATACAGGATTGTTCACCTTTTCAGAGTCTGTTTCCTCGTATGTAAAATGGCAGTGATACTGTTATGATTTGCACAGATGTTCTGATGATATCCATGAGGTACTGATCACAACGTCCAGCACATTTGCTCAAGAAGCAAAGCTATTTTTTCATTACTGAACGTAAATATTGGTAGGTGAGCCCGCCCTTATAACTCCTGTCTTTTATTGGCATACCTTCTGTTCGTTCCTCTCTTTTGTTATTTTGCACACAAAAAAATTATAGTGTCTTTTAACAGATCTATTTAAAAAGTTGATATAGATCAGAACTATTGAAACACGTATTTGTTAGAAATTAATAACTAGCTATAGTGAGCACCGTGAATTGTGTAAGACTGTTGAATCACAGACCTGTACCTCTGAAACAAATAATACATTATATGTTAAAAAAAAAAAAAAAAAGAAGATAGCAGGAAGGGAAAAATGAATGGGGGGACATCAGAGGGGGAGATGAACCATGAGAGACTATGGACTCTGAGAAACAAACTGAGGGTTCTAGAGTGGAGGGGGATGGGGGGATGGGTTAGCCTGGTGATGGGTATTAAATAGGGCACGTACTGAATGGAGGACTGGGTGTTATACGCAAACAATGAATCATGGAACATTACATCAAAAACTAATGATGTAATGTATGGTGATTAACATAACATAATAAAAAAAGTGGGTAAGTAAAAAAAAGATTAAAAAAAAGAAATTAATAACTAGCAATAGCAACAACAACAAAAGAAAACAACCTGAAATGGTCAACAGGAGGAGAATTGTTAAAAAAATTAATTACGTCCAATCAATGGAATATTACTTAAAGATAAATGAAGAATCTATATTGTAACTTTGAAAATATCATGTGAAAAGAACAGAGCAACAAGTACCACTTCCTGTCTTGGCAAAGAAACTTGTTGCTCTCAATCCTCCTGCTAAAAAACAAACAAACAACAAAACTAGAAAAGCTGGACAAAATACAGAACACACCCATTTGAAAGTCATGGTGACCTATCAAGGCAGCCAGGACGTGAGGAGTGTATTAGTTTCCTATTGTTGCTGTAACAAATTACCACTTATTCAATGCCTTTATAACAACATATGTTTCTTATCTTATAATTCTGGAGGTTAGAAGTCTGAAATGGTCTTACTGGACTAAAATCAAGGTGTTGGCTGAGTTTCTTCTGGAGGTTCTAGAGGATAATCTGTTGCCTTGCCTTTTTTAGTTTCTAGAGGCTGCCTGCACTCCTTGGCTCATGGTCGCTTTTGCTATTTTCAAGGTCAGCAGTGTAGCATCCTCAAATCTCTGATTCTGACTCATCAGTCTCCCATATCCACTTATTATTATTATTATTTTTTAAGTAAGCTCTACCCCCAACGTGGGGCTCAAACTCATGACACCAAGATCGAGAGTTGCACGCTCTACTGACTAAGCCAGCCAGGCGCCCCCTCCCTCATTCACTTATAAAGACCTTTGTAATGATACTGAATAATCCAGAATAATTTCCCCATCTCTGTGTCAGAGGATTGGCAACCTTATTTCCATATGTAGCCTTAATTCCTTCTTCCATATGACATAACATACTCACAGATTCCAGAGATTAGGAGAGGGGCCTCTTTGGGGAACCATTATTCTGCTTACCACAAGGAGCTATGTTTACAAAGTAAAGGAGGGGGCAACAAGCTGAGTCTGACTTTCTGTGGTCCTTTCCCCATCAAAGCAATAGTTGATTCAGGGGCCAGCTGGCTACAAAACCTTTATTAAAATGATAGTTAAGAGCCCAGAAACCTGAACAGAGCTGTGGGGGGACAAAAATTGGTGTTCATGGCCTGCCTAAGAGTACTGATCCTGGTTAACACTACAGATGTCAGTGTAGGACCATGGAAATAGACAGGCTAAAATACAGATTTAAATACAATCATTTCCAGACGTGACAGAAGTGCTTGACCCCTATTCTAACTGCTTGACAGAAGCAAAGTAAAATCTCTTTGAACGAAAGCATCATCAGCAAATAACTCAAACTATCTCTGTAAGTTTACCTTCATAATGTCTGACATTCCATTGAAAACTTGTAGGCATATCAAAGGATCAAGTTACCATAAAAAAACACAACAGAATCAGGCTGATGGGTGATGCAAATCTAAGAGTTATCAGTGATGTCAAATAAATCAGGCATCAAAATAAATGTGATGAATGTGTTTGAGAAAACAGGCGACAAGATGAGGAATAGATAATAATCTGAGAGTTGAGATTTATAAAAAAAGAATGAAACTGAAATTCCAGAACTATAAAAAAATAATTACTGCAATTAAAAAATAAATGGGCTAAACAACATATACGGAATAGTAGTAGGGAAGAATAGAAAATTAGAAGAGAAAATAGAAAATATCAAAACTGAAGAATGGAAAGAAGAAAGAACGGAAATAAAACTATACAGGATGAAATGAAAAAGTCTAACATTTGCATAATTAGGTCCTAGACCGAGAGGAAAGAGAGAACAGAGCATAAGCAGTATTTGAAAGGATAATGACTGAGAATCTTCCAAAAATGACAAAAGACATCAAGTCTTAGTTTCAAAAAGCTTAAGGAACCCAAGCATAATATGCATATGTACTTAAAATCACAGCTACGTACACATAGTCAAATCTTTTGAAAACCCAAAACTGAGAAAATCTTAAAAGTAGTCAGGTGGAGGGGGGCGCCTGGGTGGCTCAATCATTCAGCGTCTGCCTTGGGCTCAGGTCATGATCCCAGGGTCCTGGGGTTGGGCTCCCTGCTCCGCGGGAAGCCTCCTTCTCCCTCTCCCACTCCCCCTGCTTGTGTTCCCTCTCTCACTGTGTCTCTCTCTGTCAAATAAATAAATAAAATCTTAAAAAAAAAAAAAGTAGTCAGGTGGGGGAAGAAATCACCTCCAAAGCAACAGCAGTAAAACGGACAGCTGGCCTCTGATCAGAAGTGATGCAAGTCAGGGGACAACAGAATAGTATCTTTTATGTGCTGAAAGACAGTAACTGCCTAGCTAAACTTCAGTTCCATGAAAAATGTACTTCTCAACTAAAGGCAACACAAAGACATTTTCAGACAAACAAAAACAAACTGTTGCCAACACAACTTTACTAAAATAAATAATGGATTTTTTTTAAGCAAAAAAATAATAATAATTCCAGTCGGAAGCATGGAAATGGGAAAGCGGCTGAAGGGGTACGAATGGGTCAATTTGTGGGTAAGTCACAGTGACATGGGTAAGTCATGGCTGTGTAACATGATGCAGGTAACGTTTTGTGGTGTTCGAACTGTGTGCAGAATTTTTTGTTTTGTTTTTAATGATAACACAAAACCAGGAGAGTTGGTAAGGAAGATCTAAGGTTCTTGCATTTATTTGGAAAGTGGTAAAATTCTAATTTATATTAGGATTAAGTAAGTCCAGAATTTATATTTTACCCTTAAGTATAATCATTAAACAAGATTAAATGATGTATAGTATAACAAGCTTCTAGAGGGGAAAAAACCCAAAAATGATATAAAACATTTGAGTAATATAAAAGGATGCAATAAAGAAAAGAGAAATACAAATAAGTAAGATGAGTAGGAAACAAACAGTAAAGCAGTAGATTTAAACATAATATATCAGTAATTACACTAAATGTAAATGGACTATTCCATTTAAAAAAATATTGTCAGGCTCTATTAAAGAAATATAAAACCCAATTATATGCTACTTAAAAGAGATACATCTTAAATATAAGGATACAGAAAGATTGAAAACAAAGAGCTGAAAAAGATGTCTCATGTAAACATTAATCAAAAGGAAGTTGGCATTGTTATACTACTATCAACAAAACAGACTTTAGGGCAAGAAGCATTACTAGACTTAAAAAGGGACACTTTATAAGAATAATGTTGATTTAATTTACCAGGAAAGTATAACAATTCTATGGCTGTATGCACTTAATGACAAAATAAATAAAGTAAAAATGTATGTAAAAGGAGAATAGGAAAATCATATTAATTATATATATAATATTCATATTATATTATATTGTAGCACATATTACATATAGTATCATATACATATTAGAATACTGTACAGTGATGAAAATGAAGTAACAACTGCTACATTCAAGAGAGTAAATAAATCTCATGAACATAAAGTCAAGCAAAAATGTCCCGAAGAGTACATACAAAATGTGTCCATTTATAAAAATTCAAAACTAGCAAAGGTAACCTTGGATATTAGAACTCAGGAAGTGGTTACCTTGGGAAGAAGGGGGAATAGTGACTACGGTGGGGACATTAGTTCTATTCTATTTCTTTATTTAGGTGATGGTTACATGGGTATCTTTGCTCTGTGAAAATTCACTTACTTGTACATTTGTGATTTGTGAATTTTTCTATATTATGTTATAACTCAACAAATAAGTTTATTTTTAGAAAGGAACGAAGCAGAATCAATCTTAATAACTGTTAAAATTATGTAAAATTTATGTAACATTGTGCACATAGGAATTAATTAAAATTAATTAATCCGACAATTTCAGATGTCGAAATGTTGACTTTTTCTTTTCTCTTAAAAAAAAAAACATATTTAAATTGCTATATATATAACTTGTGTTATTTAAAAACAGAAAATAAGTACCAAAAATGAAGTCTAGAATATCTTCTGCAAATGGAGAGCCTCCACTTGTCCAGGGATTCCAATCTTTTGGAATCAATCTCAGAGTTAACCAATTATTGTGATTTCTCAAGTCAATACCCAACCCAAGACTGCCCATGCTCCAGTTTACAGAAGACCCAGGGCGGACACTGCGCTCACCGTCTCCTCTCCAGATCTCTCTGCAGGTCAACAGACACCCCTCTCTCTGTCCTTCCCCAGCCTCATTTTCAGACCTCACATGCGTCCTGCCAGAACTGTTTCTGCTCTGACTCATTTACTTTGCTGTGGCACTGGTTTTTAATTCTTTTGTATAATTTATCTCAATTTAGAAACTATAATGTTTAAAGTTTTCCAACATAGAGTTTCCTTTTCCTTGAGCCCAGAACTATGTCTCTCAACTGTTTCCTTTGTTCAAGGTTATTAATGTTGCACAATATTTAAATTTCGTATATGTTATTAAATGGTTAGAATGATGGGTGGGGGTGGGGGGGGGCGGAAGGGTACCTTCATACATTAGACTACCCATAATTTCTGCTTGATCTATCATTTCTTCTAACATAAGTGAGTAATGCAGATCACAACTCAGTGACCCTTATGAAATTTGTTGTGAACTCTCATTTACTTTTCCAAAGCAAAGTACTTTCAAGGTAGTATGCCTCTGAGATTAATTTTTATTTGGAGCATGGATTTGCCTAATGAAAAGCTTGAGCACTGGAAAGCTGTAATTCCAAATACTCAAAACTACAGAACTAAGGCCCCAATGTTGCCTCCAATAAAAAAATTGCAGGAAAAAAAAAATTCAGGTCCAGAAGACTTAAATTTCTCCTCTTGACTAACTAAGCAAAAGCATTCTCAATTTCTCCAAGAACTTTCTGGAGGTAAACAGTGCAATCATCACGTAATCACCAACAAAGCCCTGCCGACCCTTGAGGAGCTGAGACCTGCAGATTGGAGGCACAGTGGACAGGCTTGGCCAGGAGCAACGTCGGACACCTGAAGTGGAGGTCACACTAGAGGCATCAGATGGACAGATTTTGTCCTGGGGCTTCATGTGTGAGCCCCAAATGTGAGCACAGATTTGCCGGGAGAGATTACACTGAATCTAACTCATGTCATTTGTTCAAGCTCCCCTTTGTCCCCAAATAGACTAACCTTCTCATTAATGATTTGCCTTTTTGGGCTGAGTATTACCTTTTTGAGTGTCACCTTGTCTCCTGAACAATATCTAAACTTTCGACTTGTTTCACATGAAGCACTATGTACTTTAATGAACTCAGACACTCTGCTCTGTGGAAAGTAAGGCCGCAGAAGACACACTTTGACCCGGCGTAGGCCAGTCATGACTTACTGGTGTTCAGCCTTTCGTTTCGATCCCACCATCCCCTTCCCCACAACCTACAGGTCCCGAAGTGTCTCCATACCTGATAGAAGTCATCCACCTGCCGCACATAACCAGCCACTTCGTTATCGGATTTAAAGACCTTCCAAACTTTTCTTTCTGCCTGCTTGTATTTCTGGGACCCCTTCCACTTCATGGCCATCAGAGAGCGCTCGGTCAGGGAAGCTGCCACAATGATGTCCAGTTGGCCATTGTAGATCAGAACCTGAAACAAAACTGAGCTGTGGGCAAATGCGGGATTCAGCAGGTAAAGTCGGGTAATCTATCTAGGTATAGATAGTGTGTGCACGAGAGAAAAGGTAATGGGAAGTTTTCTGATACTGTGCTCAAGGGAGGCCAGCCCAGCAGGTAAGTGGGGTCATTTTCTTCTAGTTGGCCACACACACCAACAACCTGAAATCAACACAAGCCTTGGCTCAGCCATTGCAATTCTTCCAGAAGTTCGAACCTTCATAGGAATCTGCATAAAGGCTTCTCTCAGTTACAAAAGCATTTGTGTTGTATTATCCAGTGATAACTCTTCGATGTACAGCTATGTTCAAGAAGAGGACTGTGGTTACATTTTACTGGAATGAGGAACACTACACCATTGGATTTGTGTGAAGACTGCATTTCATTAACTCAGCTTTCAGGCTGGTGAGCTGAGCATTCTCTCAGGAGCTGCTAATCCATACTGCTCTCCCCTCCAATGCTGATTTTTACAGTGGCATCTATAATTTTATGAGGCAGATGGATAGAAGCAGGTGCCTCAGATTTGTTTCTTGTTGGAGGCAACTCTGTTTGCCATGCCACTTACAAGGACTCCTTTTTTTAGATGTGATAGCCACTTGTCAACAATGAGGAATGTCTCTTCTTCCTAGAGTACAGTTTTTATTTTTTTTGCTAAGATGGTGGATATTAGAGGAGAAACAACTCCGAAGCAACTCCTGTCTTTTCTCCAACAACAATAAAACAATATTCAACTGGCTTGGGAAATTATTCAGATAATACCCAGTGCTGATGAAGTGTAAAACGGTGCTACTCTTCAGGAAAGCAATGATCCGTTTTTAACAAAAAGATTTGAAAATGCTGAGACTCTCTGTCCCAATAACCCCAGTTTGTGGAATGAATTCTATGAAAATAAGCCCCCCAAATATATATATATATATATAAATATATATATATATATAATCATATTCATTGGGTGTTATAATGAAAAACTGAAACACAGTCTAAAAGTTCCATAATTAGTGAAGGGGTTAAATAAACTGTGGTACAGAAATTCTATGGGATAGTGCAAAACCATTTAAAATGTTCCACTGAACCACGTAGCAATGTGGAAAATACTTTTCACATACTGTTAAGTATGAAAGCTGAAAGTCAAATATATATCACAATCATGAATGTAGAAAGTAGGCATACATGTTTACATATATGGAATACAACTTTAAAAAACATGAAAACAGTTGGTTAACTTAGGTGGTACAAATCTGAATAATATTCTCCTTTGTTTTCCACTCTTTTTAGGTTATTTTTATGCAACTAACACGATATTAATTCTCATAAGGCATCGTCACTCAACCCCCAACAAAGAGGTTTTCCTCAACTCCATGCTACCTTTGATCTACTTGAAAGTTCTGGTTTCGCTCAAGTGAAGACCTTTGGTTGAATCCTCAAATTGGATATAAAAGTTTCACTACATATGTTTCCATCTCTGCTTTCCTGGTGTAGGCTTCTTAAAAGGCTTGCACATAATTAAACAGCCCAGGACTTTTACACACTCCAAATCCTCAAGCAGCAGTGGGCCAGGATTCAGCCTAAGATGAAAGAGCCCTGGGCCTCTGAGGCCGGAGCCTGGGATCTTTTATGTTACCCCATCACCATCACCACCTCCGCTCTCCTAAGCAGAAACCCAAAGGGAAAACTCCTGATCGATTTAAAGCCTCTTTAAAAAACTCAATTCAACTCTAGCAATAAAAATTTGCATTGTTTATACAAAGAAATTGCCTCAAAGACCTTGGGTACTTATGGCCCATGCAAAACTCCTACAGCTGTTTTGCCAACAGTATGGAAACAATTACCCATGATCTGTACCAGTGAACAAGGTTTAAATCGTCCACCAATTGAGGAAGGCCTGATTAACAAAGATAATCATCTATAAAGTAATTCCTCTTATAGAATTCCATGAAAAGATGCTGATTAACTAGCAAATACGCAAGTACATCTGGTTGTTTTCCACTCTGTGGCCACTAAATGAAGCTCACATCTTTCTGAGTGTCTCTTGGAGCTACCTTACTATCATCAGTATATTTTGAAATTGATTTGAATTTTTTATCTTTCAGGGATGCAAATCCACAGGGTACGGCAAAAACAGGCTTATTTGTACAGTAGTAGAGTACATGTTCGTTGGACTGAATTGAAATGAAGTCCATCCCTGAGCTGTGCCCCTTGTTATTCAAGACTCATCACAAACAAGAGCACTAACTCTCTGGAACGAGGCAGTGAAGGGCTGAACTGCATAATTTTGTGCATGTGATGTGTAGAAGGCCTACTTCTGGCTGCAAATGGAAATCTTCTTAAAGCAAGGAACACATTTTTAACTTCTAAAGGGCACGTAAGTCAGATGCAAAAAAAAAAAAGAAAGAAAGAAAAGAAATCAGATTAATGATCAAGCGAGGTGATTTCAAAGCTGGCATTTAAGGCTGCCAGCATTAAATATAAGAATTCCAGAGCTTTTATTTTTATCTAAATGTCACATTTACTCTCATCAGCCCTGACAGGAATATCTCAGTTGCCTTTAGGGCTGGGTGAGTGGGAAGAGAGATCCCAGGATCCAGTGACAGTGAGCTGAGGAGTCAGGAGGGTGGAGCTTAGGGGTGGGTGGTCCCGAATCCACGTCCTGGTAGTCAGAGAGGTTCCAGGACAGAGCCTAAGCCCTGATGAGCTGGCCAGTTACGAAGGATCTGCATATATTTCCTCCACTTCTTCCTGGTGGGGTGACCAGCTGCCCCAGTCAGCCTGGCCTGAGGAGTTTCCCAGGAGGCAGGGCTTTCAGGCTAACCCTGGGACAGTCTGGGGCAAACCTCTCCCTGAGGCTTGCTGGTATTTTAGGCAACAAGATCTAAAGACAGAGAGGAGGAGACAGAAATGAATGCAGCTTTCAGCTACCCTTGTCTTCTCAGTAAGGATTTAACAAAACAAGGCAGAAGGGAAAGACTGGTTGGATGGAGGCGGTTTGCAGTGACAACACCAGGCAGCCCCCCGAAACCCCCAGTTTCCTCACTTTCCTTCCTGGACAGCTGTGAAGCCTCAATTAAACAGCAAAGGCACTCCCTTTAGAGATTTTTTTTTTCTTTTACTATTGGAGGTCTGACCGGTTAGCTTGGTGAAATTGATGGTTTTGTGAAGACATGGAAAAATAACATTAAAAAATCAATGAAGACCATGATTCCACTGTTTGTACTCTATAACATTTTCAAAAAGATGCTTCAAACTTGGGAAAAGAATACATCAAAATACTAACAGTTAAGGTAGCTAAAATATGGATGATTTGTTTTGACTTGACTGTTTTCTAGGGTTTTTTTGGGGGGAGGTAAATGTAATTAGGATATTTTTATAATGAGAAAATAGTAAAATAATAACACTAAGAGGCTGGGAACCTTGGTTGGCAAAAGGTGGGTCTTTACTGAGGAATAATTTGTATTAACTCAAATATTACCAGCTGTCGATTTTCATGACAACTAGGTAAAAAGAGCCTAACTAGTTTGTTTATAGATGATCTTAAAAGCCCATTCCAGAATTCAAGCATTTATTAGAAATGGTAGGAGGTGACTGCATTACAAGCATTGTTTGTTTGTTTGGTCAAAAGGCAGAGGTGAGAAAAGCATTTTTGTTATTTACCTTCCCAAGTGCTTTCTTGTACGTATGGCTTTATTCTCGGACTGCTTCACGAGGTCAGGACGAGAGGAATTACAACGTCTGCCTCTACTTAACTGTTAAGGAAATTGGGACTCAGCGAGGTGCCAGAATGTTTCCGAGATCCCAGACTTCCAAACTCCTACCTAGAACTCCTTAAGAAAAAGAGCTAAATTCCTTCAAACCAACAGACATTTCCTGACGCCCCACAGCTAAATGTTTAGTGCTACCAAAAGCCTCTGGGAACGGAGGGTTGGTTGAGTAGGAGACACAGTTCACATCTCTGGTTCAGAAACAACCTCGGTCTGTTCGTCCAACTCTGGTGACATCTCTCAGTCATTTCTCACTGTGGCTCTCTGGACAAGGATGTGTACAAGACCGTTATTCAGCTGGTGACAGATGCCTCACTTCTGTGGTAGGGAGTGCCCCTGATGAAGCAGCTGTAGTACATACAGCATTGGCTCCCCGAGGACCGGGCTCTCCTAGCGCTTGTTCTGCCTGCAGCCTTGCGCAGGGCCTGGCCTCCCGTGAATGGTATTGACACTTACTGGGTAGAATCAGTTGCACTTTCTAAAAGTGTGCTTCTATAATGCTATATGTTGATCGTCGATTGCTTTGGCCTGCCTAGGTCCACTCTCCCTTCCCCTGATAACAGGACTCCCACACCCTCAATGGATCCAGCCTTAGTGGAGGCTGTCAATTGCAATATCCTGCCTCCTCCGTGCACGGGATGAGCATCTGTCCTAAGCTAGGGCACTCAAATGCTCTTTTCATAAAATCTGAACTGTGGGCAGAGGGACATAGGGTTCCCTGATGAGTCTGCCCATTAGCTTTCCTACCTGGATCCCCAGAATTTTCCTTGGTCCCAATCTTTCCTCACTCCGGGTCTTCAATTTTTCCGTGAATTCTGTGACCTATCACGTCTTCTGATCAATTCCTTTTATGCTTTGAGTAAGCCCAGTTGTTTCTGTTGCCGAAAGCATGAAATCCAAACTCCTATACCAGTGAATGGACCCGTTGTCACCCAGGACCCAGCATGCAGTAACTGGGAACCCCTGGACATGTGGCTTAGCCTCCACGGGCTGCATTCCCTTTTCTGGACATGAAGATGGGAAGACCTACATCTCATTGTAGTGAGAGTAAATGAGATACTGTGCACAGAGTTGCTAGCATGGTGCCTGACGCAAATTAGGGGTCTGGTGTGTGTTAGGTTCTCCTCCTTCTCAAGTAGGTTGATGACTGGAAAATGACTTGGAAGACTCAATAAAGCCCTTCTTCTAAAATAAGCCTTCAGAATATGCAGATGGTACTTTCGTGTCAAATACTCAGTTGCCAATCTCACTCTTCCAGAAAAGGCCTATAGTAGGGGGAAATCCAGCCAGGATAAACCTGAACTCCATCTATTCAAACACCTGAAATAACATGCCTTTCACTACTAATTTTACACACGTTGGGCACGGTATCTCAGCAATCTTTTCTTGGTAGTCAGAGCCATAAGTTTATAAATTACTCCTGTAATGGAACTTTTAGTTTTGAAGCCTGGGATTCAAGATTGCAAGGAATTTCCCCATACTTAACTGACAGAAAAGTAGGGTAAAGAGTATCGCTTTTAAAAGGACATTTTCTGAATCACAGCAGAATGCTCTCATTCTTCCTCTGCTGGAAGAACTGTACTAAGCATTGTACATCCATGATTTCACAACACCCCCAAAAGGCTGGTGTTATTTATCCCATTTTAGGGGCAAGGAGACAAAGGTAGAGGGAAATGAGGCAACTGGTGGTAGAGAGTCAAGCTCCGATCTGCTTGAGTCCAAAGTGTGTGCTTCTAACCCCTCTTCTGCACGGCCTCACTGTCTAAATCACTGCCCCCCAAAGGAACACGTCGAACAGGTACTTTATTCCATACTTGCAATTCCACAGGCAAGAAGCATGGAATGAAGGATGGATGTTTATAGCGGACAGCACAGTCTGTGGCCACGTTTGAATCCTAACTCTGCCACTTACTAGCAAGATAATCTTAAGTTACTCAATCTGTCTAGAGCTCCATTTCCTCATCTGTAAAATGGGTGGAAGAGAAGCGTCTATGACAGAGGGTCCCGGGGGGGATGACATAACATAATCACGTAAAGCTCTCTGCATTCTGGGCACATAGTAAATGCTCAGTGAATGCTACTAGCTATTATTATTATCAACACATCTGAAGAGCTCAACATAGCTATTCAAATAGCTCCACAATTTCCAAGCAAGATGTTACCTGTGAATTACAATTGTGATTTAGGTCATAGTAAGAGTTATAATTCCAGTACAACTGCACTAGCTCATTGGTTTGACAAAACAAACAGCAGAGGCTCATAAGAATAGTCTGATGCGTGCAGATGGAAGGCCTGAGCTCCAGCCCCCCAGCCCCAGCTCAGCGTCCCGAGGCCGGGGCTTACTGAGTGACCTTGGGTATGTCATTGACTCGCTCTGAGCCTTACTTAATCTCCTCCGTGAAGTGGACTATTTATATTCTGGGATTGTAGGGAGGGCCGGATGGGAGGTGAGATGCAAAAGTATCCTGTAACCTGAAGAGCAGGATTTTATCAATATCGTGGTTACTTTTGATCAAGAAAAATCTGAAAAGTCCATTTCTGTAGTGGAATGCAGAGGTTTTAAATTGGCTGCTCAAGGCCTGAGTTCAGCTTGCAGAATGATGCTCACGTGGTCTACATGGTGTTGCTGCTGCTTTTCCAATTAGATGCTGGCACTGAACTACTGGGAGATCTGACCAAGCCTTGCCTGGATTTCCACTCACCCACAGTGAGCTAACCCCAGGCAGTGGCTGTCCCCCTCAGGCCAGCCCCACCCCTTCCTCGGTGTCCCCCCTGACAGAGATGCAAGGGCACCTGTCATCGACTCAGTGCTTATGCTATTGTTTGTCTTAGAAGAGGAAAATATTTCTCTGTATCTGTCTTTGTCATCGGTAAAAAAGAAAGATCAACAGTTCTCAATCCAACTCTATTCATTTATTTCCTTTCCTTCCTGGATCCACAGGCAGCTGAATTTCACTTCCATTCAAAAATGGAAGGGAAGTGGCCTTTTGTCTGAGTTGGAGGAAAGAGTACATGCTCACTTATATATGGAGTGTGTTTTGTTTGTTGGCTTGTTTAATCTGCTCCTGGGAAATCTCTACTTATTCAATAGTAAATATTCATGGAGAGCCTAAGGACTAGACACCCAGGGAACAGATATGAAAAGGTGTGACCCCTATCCTCCTAACACTCCAGACTTTTTTTTAACTTTCCAAAATTCTAATAATTAGAAGAGGAGAGGAACATTTACTCTTTCATCTCTAAGTTCTAAAAGAGGGGTCAACGAAAAAGTCAGTTCCACTTAAATCTTTCTAAAATCTAGTCATTTTAACATTTTAAACCAGAAACTTTTCAGGTTCTAGATATATATACGTCAGTTTTTCTTCATGGATTTAACTCTCTCAGCAAGAAAACCTCTCCCTAGTAAAGACCTGATGAATAGAATCAGCTGATAATTAACCTTATTTTACACAATGCACACCTCTGAAGGGTAAATATTTTCCAGGCAGATATAAAGCAACCAACCATTACCCAAGACAGCCACAGACCAGTTTACCTGCAGACTCACCTGAAAATACCCCGCCCCTCCCCAAAGTCAGATTCTGACTTCAAGTAATTTAGGGGGTCGCACATGATACTCAAAGGGGAAAAAAGACATCTGTGCTTTTCATGGTGGCTGTACAACTGAATACTTGAAAGAAAGGATTTAGGGCAGAAAGGTGTATGAGTCTGATTTCAATATATTTTCACTGTCACCAGTAGAAAAGCATAAGACTGAAAATAAATCATGTGAGGGCCACTTACTGATCTAAACCTTAGCTTTTTTTTTTTTTTTTAAAAGCCCAAACTGAAACACACGTGTTACCAACAGAACACAAAGCTTTTCTCTCTGCTTCCCCCACTACTCCTCTACTTATTAGGAAAATTACTGAAATGCCGCCAAAGGGGGCTCTGGTCTCTCAGTACGACAGGAAAGCAAACTGTGCTTTTGCGAGGAGTCTGGATTTTTGCTGTTGCATTTTTTAGATGAGAGATTTATGCTTATATTTGGCCCATTTACAATCCATCATAATACTCTGCAGACAAAGTTATGCTCTTTTCCCAATGATCTAGTGACCTTAATCTCTAACATTTTGTGGTTTCCTGTTTGGGGAAATGATTGAACAGCAGCCTACACTATTCCAGGCTGCACAGTGGTCCCAGTTGGCCGCTATCTGTCTTAGTTTTGAATGTTCTCCTGTGCACTAATCAAAAGAAAATTTTTTTCTTTTAAAAAAGAAGCTTTCCCTACAGATGCTAAATCAATGAAACTCCCACAAAGCAGCCCTCCACACTTCCTCTTCTGGCTGCCTTACTTATCATTCTTCTATTACAAACCCCAATGTAGCCGGGAGTTCCTTCTGCCTGAGGCAATTAGCATGACCCACCGGTGCCTTTCTCCTGAACAGAAGAGAATTAACTTCACTAATATCCACTTCAACCTAGGGCAATTCCCGAGGGTTTCCCAAAAGCTCGACTGCAAAAGAGAAACTGAATTTCAGCTGTGGAGGATAATGTTCCAGAAGGTTGGCGACTGCAGGCAGAGCTATTATCCTTTCACGGACAATGCCTCAGTCCCAGTTGCCCATTGCTTGCACTTTTGGCCCTACTTCTTCCTGGTGATTCTGCAGGGAGACAGGGCTGTAATGCAGGCAGCCGGAGTCGTCAGGGCCTGCCTAGAGAAGGCTGGTGGGAAAATAACACAACCACTGAATGAAACAGTAGTCACTTCTGCAACCAAGCTGTTTTTCAAAAGGGACATATTCTGCTTTCAAGTTTAAGGAGAGGGGAAGACAAAGAAAGAGGGAAAATGAACTTAGAACTAACACCCCCATGTGCCTGCCATTCCCCCACCAGCTGGTTATGCCAAGATGAGTAAAGAAAAACGAAAGTGGAGAAACAAGTTGGAGTGAGCATCCAGCAATTATACAAATAATGTCTTTTGGCCAAAGAAAATTATTCCTGCTTACTTGCAACTTAACTCTAAATAATTCAGTTGCTTTTAGAGGGGAACAAGAAGCAAAGCCAACTTGAAAAGGATCCAGTAAGCCATCACTGCAACCCAAGGCTCTTTGAAAGAAAATTTAACTACTAGAAATTTAACTAGAATAGCACACTTAAAATTACTTCTAATAATGACCCAGAATAATATATTTCCTGCAGTTGGAATAGAAAAGTCATAGGGGCCCACTCGAGGGGAGTTTTTGCTTGGCTTCTTGTTTCAGGGCCTGCCCTCAGAGCCCTTTTCTGATTCCCTAACCTCTTAAGAGCCTCCTCTGACCCTCCTCACAATAACTGGATTTAAGGAACTGAAATTGCCCCAGGAGCAGGCCTGCCATTTCCCAGACGAGTCTCTCCAGAGAGGAACTGTCCTCCCTGGTTCTCAGAATGCCAGCTTTAAGGTCACACCAAGGGTCATCTCCAAAGACTGTCTCATGCTTGCCAATGTTGTTACTCTACTGAAAGGGAGGCCAAGGAGCCAATTCTTTCCTTTCCCACATTATTAAATGAACTTCATTAGTGAGTATACATTTGCACTCAACCCATCCAACAAGAAACAGCCCCATGGAAGAAATAAAAAATACTGTAATTTATAATCATTAAGTCTACAGGTATTGACCTGCACTAATCAATATAGTAGCCACCAGCCACATGGGCCTAGTGAGCACTTGGAACATGGCTAGTCCAAACTGAGATGTGCTATCAGTCTAAGATTCACACTGGATTTTGATGACTTCCTACAAAGAAAAGAATGTAAAATATCTCAATAATTTCTTAATACTGATGGCATGTAGATATAATATTTTGGGTATACTGGGTTAACGAAAATGTTATTAAAATTAATTTCACCTGTTTCTTTATATATTTTTAATGTTCCTTCTGGAAAATTTTAAACCACATATGTGGCTTGTATTATATTTCTCTTGGACATCAGCCACGTATACCTTGGGTTTGGTAGATCCTGCAAAGAAAATCTGTCCCTTTGTCAACAGTTGCCAAATGATAGACACAACTTCCAAGGACAGCCACTCCGAAAGGAGCAATCTGCAGTTCACTGAGCCGGACTCAGGAAACTGGAAAACAGTCCATGTGCAGGAGTGGGAGTTGTCCCTACAGTCTCAGTTATTCTGGCAATAGAGAGGAGCTGCAGAAAACCCTTTGCCATCAAGTATCCTTCCAGCTGCCCGCTCCTCGACATCCCTGTCACTCAAGTTCAAAAATAAAGAGCTTTGCTATAGATCTGAGTGGGTCCACCAAGGATTCTGAGAGGGGAAAAAAAGGGAAGTGGAGGCCCTGACACTGTGCAGTGTTACTGGGGCTTGCCCTCCCTTCTGCGCGGGAAGGGCAAGGAAATGACCTCCCTGCTGAAGCTATCTCAAGGATCAACAGAGAGCGGGTGGTCTGCCATAGGAGAAATGCCCAACAACCTCAACAGGCATCAATTTAGAAGTGCTCAGAAGGGGCGCCTGGGTGGCTCAGTGGCTCAGGTCATGATCCCGGGGTCCTGGGATCGAGTTCCGTATCGGGCTCCCTGCTCAGCGGGAAGCCTGCTTCTCCCTCTCCCACTCCCCCTGCTTGTGTTCCCTCTCTCACTGTGTCTCTCTCTGTCAAATAAATAAATAAAATCTTAAAAAAAAAAAAAAGAAAGTGCTCAGAAGGTCCCAAAGGAACACAAACAGTGGAAAGGGAGGCCCTCCACTACTCTGTGAGTAGAGCACTCAGCAAGGTACAGTCCACTCTGGATTCTGGCTGGCCTTTGACACAGGTCAACCCGTCAGCTTTCTCTTCTCCCTTGACAAACTTCCCTTCCAGCCTGAGAAAGTTCTAGTTCTCTGCAAATGAGGATTACTTTGCCTTTTATATTAGAAGACTAAGAGTAATTAGGGACTCATCCAAGGAACCAGAAAAGCCACTTCTAAAAGTCTAATTCATCTGTTTTCTTCAGTCCCCAGGTGAGCAGCAAAGTTAGTGAAAAGTTTCCAACCAGGATGATGTCCTCATGAGAGAAGACATGTACCTGGTCATACAGCTCCCTTGTCCTTACCAAATTAAAAAAATAAATAAATAAAGTCTCACTGATGCTCTGTGCTCTTTATGTTTTCACCTACACAGAGAAACCTGGTATCAGTTACATGCAAGATTCTCTTCCCCATACTCTCAATAGTGATATTCCATCAAAGCCACTCCAGGAGCTTGCAATTAGTTTGGGGTTTTTTTTGGTTTGTTTTTTTTCTCCCAAAAACATAACTCCCTCTTGTTTGGTAAGTAAAGCACTTTTTGCCTATTTTTTCCAGAGAATAAGCTCAAAAGGATTGTGCAAATCACTGTAATAAATATGAGGACTCTGAAGAGGATGAAGAAACAGACATGAATATTCAGAGTGAACGGAGCCCAGGGAGACAAAGGAGAGTCAAGACACAAGAGGTCAGGGGTGCCTGCCCTGCTCTTCTTTCAAAAAGCCTGGTTGAAGTTTCCAGTTTTCATCCAGTCACATGTCACTCAGCACAGAAACCCTGTAGACTGGTACCCAGTGACAAGACGTGGGAGTTGCTCATAATAATCAAGTTGACGGCACAGATTGACCCATGGCAGGGGTGTGACTGGGCAACTTCCACAGAGCAGGGCAGGCCAATCCAGTGACGCCACGGCTCTGGAAGAGCCCCAGGGGCTGTAACTGTGGTTTCCTCAGGCAGCGGCAAGCGTGCAAACATTGCCTCCCCTTTTGGACTGATAGACCAGGTCAACTGCCACTGAATTAAGTCATACTCAGATGGAAGAAGAGGAAACTCTAGTGGAAAAAGCACTAAACCTGGAGTCAGATTCTGTGGCCAATGGGCTCAAATGATGATGGCGAAGGTTAGAAAAACCAAAACACTGGCTTTGGGCATTCTGGCTCCATCCTAGCTAAATATGTGACTCTATATTTGATCTCTATACACAGAGATCAAATAGGCGCCCAGTGCCAATCCATCTATTAAAATTTGTAGACCTTTTTTTTTAAATTAAAAAAATTTAAGACTTTACTATTTTCCTCCCACTCCCCAGAGGATGGTGGTGGGCACACCCTGGTTTCCCACAGTCCAGTGTTTCATAACATTTGTGTCAGTGTTTGGCACCTTCTGCTATCATACTATGGCGTGAGGATGAAAGATGGAGAAACTACTGCAGTGCGGTGATGGTTATTGCACAAGAGACACTCCTTACTGGATCTGGAAAGGACTACTCTCTCCACTCTTTCCCTATTTATCTTTTCAACGTAAACTCAACTGATATAATTGCCTGTATTCATAGCAGTTGGCGTTCATAGCAACTGGATTTAAATATGCATTTCCCAGCATATTGATTTTGAGATCCATGGAGTCTACCTGGCAAATGGTATGGCCATTTATTATCTTTCTCCACATACCACCCTCACCCTGCCGTATTTGGGTGACTCTGGATTAAATTCTACATTTCCTGTTGCCATAAATCACAAACGTACCTTCTAATGTTTTGAGCACCACACGACAACAAAATAAAGCCCTTGCAAAACGATGACGGTACTCCCCAGGCAAAGCAACTGAAAACAAACCAATTCACACAGAATATATTTTCAAACAGCTTAAAGAAATAAGTAAGAGAAAATAAAAATACGTGTTGGTTCTCATTCGAACCTTTCATCCCAACGCAAATTTAAAGGACAAACAAGAAAAGGTGTCAGAAGCATGGCAGGTTTGGGTGAAATCAAAGTCTGTTTCATAATTTATGGGTATTCTCTTTCCCCTTTCTTCATCGAAATGCTTAAAAATTAAAGAAGCCCAGTTGAAGTCAGTTCATAAAAAAAATGAATGCCACTCTTGTTTGTGCTTGGATTATAACTGAAACAGGTAAAATGAATTCATAAGGAAGTCTGCAATAGAAATTCATTTTCAGATCTATGCTACTTTTATTTACCTATAAAGTGGCAGTTGCTTTTCTATAGGCTATGATTGCATAAAACAAATGTCCCAGGATTAGCTTCCCTCTCTTTAGTTAGGCTTCACTGGGAGCTACTTTCTCCTCCCACAAGTTTTTCATAGAATGGCCCTGACATCCCTTCATTGTCTTCAAAGGGCTTGTAAGGGAGGGAGTATCCAGTGATCACGTCAGCTTAGAGTCAACAAAGCCAGACTCTTCCCATCGTGCTTTGATGGAAGCTTAGAGTCCACCTAAAAAGTTGAAGAATCAGACCTATTTAAGCATTCCGAGTTTTCTTGTATGCTAGAAATTGTCATTTGTCAAATCTCGTTTCCTGGCCATGATTGCCATTTTACCATCAGAAGATGTCATTAAGGAAAATGCCACAAGCAATTAGAATGACCACTAAAATGAGTTAGATTTACTAGAAATATTTACCTTTCAAACTTCTAAGTCACATTCATTAATCAGGAACTGCCCATTTCTAAAGGAAGATCTTCTGATAGCCTGGGATAAGTAAAGAGAACTCTTAACGACCTGGGTGTTAAGATTTTGCTCTGGTGGTAAAGCTGAGAAACATTAAGATCCTGAATTTTGAAGATGCAATTAGCTGAAATTTAATGAGCTGCAGAATGAGAAATGACAGGGAAAGGTATCTTTATATTTACAATTTCCTGACAAGATGAACTTTTAAACACCACAAACTAAGCCCTACCCTAGGACAATCAACCTTTAAAAGTATAAGCACGTGGAGGTAGGATCTGGCATTTGGAGATGGTACCTCCTGAATTTGCAGTGGCCTTCCAAACAACTTAGCAACAGAAGCAACTTCAAATCCAAGGACAAGGCTTTGCTTTTGATCCAAATGGCCTTTAAGTATATATAGAACTGTAGCTCCTGTTGGTTGAAATAATGGTTTCACACAGGAAATACACACACACACACACACACACTCACATTCTCTCTCTCTCTCTCATGTACACTTATATAGCTCATATATTTTTGGGAAGGCAAAAACTATAACGATAGAGAAAGGGAGGTTAAAAACATATTCAAAAAAATTTTTTAACAAGAATCATCACAAGAACAGTGTAACTTCTTTATCAGAAAGGACTAAAGGACCAGGGCATGGAGCATTACAAAGAACAGGCTATTCAAAGCCAATAGCTCTTATGGAGCAAGGGGTGCATTTCCTAGATTTTAGAGAGACCCTTTCCACTCCCTACATTTTATTATTTTAAAAGTCAAGATACATCTTATAATCAATGTATGAGAGTGTATTTGTTTTTGTTTTTAAAAAATGCTGCTTAAAGAGAAAGGAACATAATACACGTAATCAATGGTAATCAGACTGGTGAATTACCTGCAGTTACTAAAATCAAATCTGAGTTTATTGTAAAGACAGCTGTGGTATAAATGAACAAACCTCCTGTCTTTTTTCTGTCATTCTGTCCTTTTTCTACCTCCTTTCCTTCCACATTTATTCACACTACTATGTGGTAGGCGCTATACCAGGCAACTAAATCAGAACCT
Organism: Neomonachus schauinslandi; assembly: GCF_002201575.2. Lineage (NCBI taxonomy): Eukaryota > Metazoa > Chordata > Mammalia > Carnivora > Phocidae > Neomonachus > Neomonachus schauinslandi. The sequence continues at coordinate 59,263,399 of NC_058414.1, forward strand.
TTGGTGGAGTGGGCGATGATTAGGTTTGGGTTTTTTTGTTTTGTTTTTTTTTTTGAGGCTCCCAAGGTGCTTCTAAAGCCAAAGGAGCAATGTATACTATAGCCAGAGTGGAAGTGCAGTTTCAGAATGGTAGGAGAAGGGCAAATTAAAGGAAGTAAAATGTATTAGGCAACATCTATTCTCTATCAAGCCTTTTGACATTATTTTATTTTTCCCATGACAATTACTTCTTTTTTTAAATAAGATTTTATTTATTTATTTATTTGATACAGAGAGAGAGAGAGAGTGCACATCAGCGGGGGGAGAGGCAGAGGGAGAGGGAGAAGCAGGCTCCCCACTCAGCAGGGAGCCAGATATGGGGCTTGATCCCAGGACCCTGGGATCACGACCTGAGCCGAAGGCAGATGCTTAACCAACTGAGCCACCCTCGCACCCCCACCCCCACCGTGACAATTCTTTCATCATTAAAGTTTGAGTGCCTACTACGTGTCAGACACTGTGCTAGGTGCCCTGCATAGAGTGGTGAATAAGAAGGTAACATGGCTGCCATTATTATGCTTATTATCTATGAGACAAATAGGATTTTACAGATTAGGGAGTGAGAGGGAAAATTTAAATCCTAGGCAGCTTGACATCTGACACTGAACACACCTTAACACGAAATATCAGGGAGCTGGAATAGAATATGATTTGTAAGGTAAATTTATTGCCCACTAATGGGCATATAAGGTGAGGTAGAAAAAGATTATTTTAATTACCTACTATTTTGGATTATGTAATCAATGTCTCCCCGTGAGGAAAATTGATGGAATTCTCTGTGAGAGTAGATAAGTGTCTTTGTCTCCCTTATAATCCCTTGCAAATCTCTGTCATATGCTGAGGGAGTTTAAAGGCATGGCCATACTAAGCAGTCCACATGCTCAAAACATGGTCAGTTAAATCTCTGCAAAGCACAGTGTGCCTCCTTCAAAATTATGGATACTATATATACATGTATACTATATATATATTATATATACTATATATATGTCAAAGAATATATTATACTGTATCTGTAGGTTAGGAAGCATAATATAAGCAGACATTCACAAATGCACCAGCCACCCTAAGAACCAGTGTGTTACCAGTATCAGTAAATCTACCCAGAGTACTTCCCTGTCCCATCCCTCTGTCTACCCCACAGAGAGAACCACTATCCTGAGGTTTAGGTTTAGAATTTCCCTACTTTTGAAAAAAAGTTTTACTTCTTATGCATGTATCTCAAAATAATATATTATTTATTTTTGCTTGTTTTCACATTTTATTCTCTATGTGTTCTTCTGCTCACAGCAGCGTTATTCGTAATAGTCAGAAAGTGGGAATAACTGATGAATGGATGAATAAAATGGGGCATATCAATACAATGAAATATTATTTGAAAATAAAAAGGAATGAGTACTGATATGTAGCTACATGGATGAACCTGAAAACACTGTGCTCAGTGAAAGAAGCCAGTTACAAGAGGCCACATATTGTAGGCTTCCATTTATATACAATGTCCCAAATAGGTAAATCCATAGAAACAGTAGAGTAGTTACCTGTCAGGGGCTGGAGAAGGGGAGAATGTGGGAGTTACTGCTAAAGGATAAGGGATTTTTTGGGAGGACAAAATGTTCTGAAATTAAATAGTGGTAATGGTTGCAGACACTTGTGAATATCCTAAAAACCACAGACTTGAACATTATAAATGGGTAAATTCTTCGGTATGTGAACTGTATCCTCAATAAAGCTGTTAAGGAAATAGTATGAAGAATTCCTACCCTTTATGTAGACTTCAAATTATTAACATCTAACATAACCAGAAATCATTAAAACCAGAAAAATAACATTGATATGAACCATTTTCTATTCTATAGATTTTATTCAAAATTTTCCATTTGTCACCTAATAATCTTTTTCTGGTTCTAGGTCACATATTGTATATATTCAAGTTTCAAGTCTCCTTAGTCCCTCAGATTTGTATTTTGTTTTTTCTTTTCTTCTTTTTTCTCTTCTTTTTTCCTCCTCCTCTCCCCTCCTCCTCCTTTCTTTCTCTCCCTTTCTTTGTTTCCCCTTCCTTCCTTCTTTCCTTCCTTCCCTCCCTCCCTCCCTCCTACCTTCCTTCCTCCTTCTTCTTCTTCCTTGGTCTTTCATGACCTTTTGACAAGTACTAGCAATTATTTTGTGAAATGTTCCCCAATTTGAGTTTGTCTGATGTTTCCTCATATCAAATTCCTGTTAGATGTTTTTCTAAAGATTATCACATTAATGTTACTGCGTCTTCTTAGTATAATACATCAGAGGCATATAATGTTGATTTGTCCCATTAATGGTAATGTTAACTTAGATCACATATGCCAGGTTAACTTAGGTTCCTATATGCCAGGTTTCTCTATTGTAAAGTTACTAATTTTCTTTTCATCATAAATATCATAAATATTGAAGGGGAATACTTTGGGACTATGTTGATACCGTTTCTCATCATAGTTGCACTCACTAAATTTAGCATCCATTGGTGATTCTTGCCTGAAACAACTATTACCGTACTATTTGTCAAATCATGATTCCATTATTCTTTATACATTTAGTAACTGGAATTTCCCCCATTCATTTTTTTAATTTATTTGTTGATATCATAATGCACTCTGATTTTAAAGCAATGTGTATTCTGTTTTATGAAACAGAATAATGCTTATTGTAGGCTTTTGGTAGATTTTTATCAAGTCAAGAAAGTCTCATACTGTGTGTTAGGCTGAATAATACCCCCTCCCCAAAGATATCCAGTCCTAATCCCTGGAACCTGTGAATGTCACCTTGTATAGCAAATAAAAAATGACGGAAGGAAGGAACAAATGAACAAAGGTACAAAGGGAGGAGGAAGACAGACTTTGCAAATGTGATTAAGTTAAGCATCTTGAGATAGGGAGATTATCCTGGATTATCTAGGAGGTCTCTAAATGTAATCTCATGTAACCTTATAAGAGGGAGGCAGAAGAATATTTGACCATAAACCAAAAGAAGTCCATGTGACCACAGAGGCAGAGATTGGAATGATGTAGCCACAAGCCAAGGAATGCCAACAGCCCAGTGAAAGTGACATTAGATTTCTATCCTCCAGAATTGTAAAAAAATAAATTTCTGTATTTCATGCCATCAAGTCTGTGGTAATGGTATTATAGCAGCTGTAAGAAACTAATACAGACACTATTCCTAGTTTGCTAAAAATTTTATCATAAATACGTTATAATTTTATTAAAAATCCACTTTTTTTGCATCTATTTAGATGAAAAAATTTTTTTTTATCTTTTAACATTCACTATATATGTAGTTTTCATCCTTTTTTGAACATAACTTTTTTGATACACAAGTTATATGGATTTACATTTTTATTTATATTTTTTGGGTATTTGTACGTATATTGTTATTACTGATTTCTAAATTCATGGTATATGGTCAGAGAGTATCGACTGTATGACGCAAATTCTTTAAAATACTTGAGACATGCTAATTATTATGTTTAGGGGTTTATATATATTCACTAAATCAAGCTGGCTAATTATATTGTCCAAATCTTCTTTGTCTTACTATGTCTCCTTTTGGTTAATTTCTCCTAATCTGTGAATTTTATTGGCAGCAATGTCTAATCTGTTCTTTATCCCAAGCACTAGGTTTTAAATACAACAACTGTATTTTTCATTTTTAACAGTTCTTACTGCTTCTCCTTCAGGTTGGCCTAGCCATATTCGATGGTTCTTTGTTTACTGCTTATTTTTAAACTCCTTTTCTATGTGTTTAAATATTTCATACCTAGTTATTTATATTCTATCCCTTATATCTCCGATACCTGCTGTGCCTTGGATATCCACATCTTTTGTAGTTGTTTCTGCTTATCCTCAGCAATGGGAGCCTATTTACCTGCAGAGTGGGTGATTGTTGATAATGAGCTTACTTTTGTGTTGAACTTAGCTAATAAAAATCTGGAAACCCCAAATACCTCCAGGTGTTGTGTATTTGCTTCTGTTGGTTGTCAGAGTTCACTACCAACACGGGACCATTTAGCCCCTCCATGTGTCCCAGGCTTGGAACCAGGCTCTCAGCTCAGCAACTTTACCTTACTTGGGCCCATGGTCCAGTCACTAATTGCAGAGCTGAGGACATTGATCTCTAGGGCCACCCTGTGTTACTGCTCCTGTTCCACAGGATTCAGTTCCCTATCTTTGTTTTCCTTTGTTTCTGCCTTCTTTTTTTCACTTTGAGATCTTCTTTTGCTAAAAGCATGGCAACTATATTTGTTGCAATTTCATCTGAATTTAGCTGTGTTTCAATGAAGGGGTTTCAGTGTCTACTCTATCATTGTGCTGGAAGTAGAAATTGAGTCTACCTTTTATCAACTATACTGGTATCTATCTCTTTCACTAGGCAGACAATCAAGTCTTTTTTGTTTTTTAATTCATGAACTTTACTTTTTAGAGCAGCTTAGGCACACAGCAAAGTTGAGCAGAAACTGAGACCGTTCCATTCTCTCTCCTATCCCCACATATGCACAAATTCCCCCACCATCACCTTCCCCCACCATAGTGGTACGTTTGTTACAATACAGGAACCTACACTAATACATTGTTATCACTCAATGTCCCTAGTTTACATCAGGGTTCACTCGTGGTGGGTATATAGTCAATGGATTTTGACAAATGCACAATGACATGGATCTACCATTATAATATCATACAGAATAGTTTCACCGCCCTAAAGATCTTCTATGCCCTACCTATTCACCTCACCCTCCTCCCTAACCCCTGGCAACAAGTGAACCTTTGACTGTCTCCGTAGCTTTCCCTTTTCCAGAATCTCATATGGTGGGAAACCTACAGTGTGTAGCTTTTTCATATGGACTTCATTTAAGTTTCCTCCATGTCTTTTCATTGCTTGACAGCTCATTCTTTTTAGTGCTGAATAATATTGTCTATTGTCTATACTACCCAGTTTATCCACTCACCTACTAAAGGACATCTTCTTGCTTCCAAGTTTTGGCAATTATGAATAAAGATGCTGTAAACACCTGCATGAAGTATCTTGTGTAGACACGGTTTTTCAATCCATTTGGGTAAATACCAAGGAGTATGATTACTGGATTATATGGTAAAAGTTGTTTAGTTTTATAAAAAAAAAACAAACAAAACCACAAGCAAACAACAGACTCCCAAACTGTCTTCCAAAGTGGCTATAGTATTGTGCATTCCCACCAGCAATGAATGAGAGTTCCTGTTGCTCTGCATCCTCCCTAGCACTTGGTGTTGTCAGTGTTCTGGATTTTGGCCATTCTCATAGGTGCGTAGTGGCATCTCATTGTTTACATTTGCAACTCTCTAATGACACGTCACGTTGAACATCTCTGCATAGGCTTACATGCCATCTGTGTATCTTCTTGAGTGAGGTTAAGGTCTTAAGACTTGGGTGTGTTAAGGTCTTTGACCATTTTTTAATGGGTTGTTCATTTTCCTATTGTAAAAACTTACAGTTCAGGTTTTTCTACCTTGGCATTGGTTACTATGGAGGTTTCTACTCAGATAAATTGTGGTTCTCTGTATTCGCCTCTTTCCAACTTGTGGAGAAGTAGTTTGCCCTCTGACCTCACTTCTCTCACAGATCTAAGAAGAGTTGTTGACTTTTCAGTTTGGTTAACTTTTTACTTATTCTTCAGATCGAGTGGTAAATTCTAAGCTCCTTACATGCTGAACTGGAAACCAAAAGTCTGTTAAGTCTTTCTTATTTTTGTGTTTTTCAGGTTTTCTTATATAACTTTTTTATGTATCATGTGCTTAAGGACCATTGCTAAAATTTGTTGAACATCATTGATAATAGCCTATATTTTCAAGCACTTTCTAACCACTAGTCATTATTCTAAGTGTTTTTACATATGTAATCCATTTAAATCTCACAAGAACTCACCTATAAGTACTATTATTATTCCCATTTTACAGATAAGAAAGCTGAAGAACAGAGAGGTTATAAGTATCTTCCCCCAAAGGAACAAAGCCAGTGAACGGTGAACCAGAATTCAAACTCAAAATATTTAAGAACCCATGCTCATAACCATCATGCTTTATGACCCAGCTAACTCTAAAAATCCTGGTAGTATTGTAATCTGACTTAATCATGAGAATTCCAATAGTCCAATGGATTATTTCTTCTCCTACTTATTTTGGAAACTGCTAATATATTTCATTTTACAGCCCAAACATCTGAAGTTAATGGAAGAGAATGACTTTGAGTACGCATTCCCTGTAAGTCATTACAAGAAAAGGATTATGTTTCTACACAGCTCACACAGAAACTGATGTGCCACAGGCATTCTCTTAGTTCCCAGAAACTGATGAAGATCTTCCTCAGCCCATCAGAGATACTCCACATTGCCTAAAATGAATCTAGTACTGGAAAAAGATGTCCATGTTCCTATGAATAGAAACATGTATGCTATTTTCTATGACAAATTAGCACTGAGACTTGCATAAATATAATTTTGAGGGTACTAATGTTTTAAGACAACCTAGGTTGTTCTGATTCTACTGCATATACTTTGAGGTTCACCATCATTAACAGACAACAAGCCAAAGATAATCATTGCCCTGTAGGCAACACCAGCTGTAGCAATGAATATGTAGTCTGTTTCAGCAGCAGTCACTTTTGGTCTGCGCTCAGACTGACTGCATACTTTGTTCTCTTTCTTTATGGAAACATGGTTTATCTGTACCACCAATCTATCCTCTTTTTTCTGACAACTGATTAAGAGTTTAAAGTTTAAAGAATATTCTGATTTCACTGGAATTCATTTTGGTAGGTTTAAGATACATAGGGAACAGGGACAGAGATGTTTACGTATCGAAATACTGGATCATTTTTAATCAATATAGTCTTCATCAATCAAGGGGATACTCTATGGCAATTAGTCAGCATCAGGAGAGTTTTTATCATCAGGTGAGCTGTGTGTTCCTCCCTATCCTCCCTTGGCTGAGAAAAGAATCATATTCTAGTGAAATTTAGACAGTGGGAAAATGTATCTCCCAAGGGCACAAAAAATGTACGTAGAACTTCCTTATCTGCTCTCCACTCAAAAAAAAAAACCACTTTGTATTCTTTAATGTTATATTATAGCCCACTGTTTATGTCTTGAAAACACAAGTGCTCGGCTCTTTCTGGCCTAATGAATTTGTAGATAATATCTAATGAATCATGGACAAATTTATTAGCTATATCTTTGATGTAGCACTAATTTATAGAATGGATTTTTCATTCATTCATTCATTTGTAATTGACATCTGCTCCAGGCTGGTGTTGGAATGGACAGCCTGCAATGACATTCCAGGATGCTAAATGTGGCCACAGCGGTAGAGACAACATGGTCTGAGAGCTCAGAGACGAGGACAACCAACTAAGTGCTTTAAAAAGGTGTGCAGAGGGGCACCTGGGTGGCTCAGCTGGTTAGGCGTCTACCTTTGACTCAGGTCATGATCTCAGGGTCCTGGAATCGAGTCCCGTGTTGGGCTCCCTGCTCAGCAGGGAGTCTGCTTCTCCCTATACCCTTCCCCCATGCTCATGAACTCTCTCTCTCTCTGAAATAAATAAAATCTCTAAAAAAAAAAAAAAAAAAAAGGTGTGCAGAGAAGGCTCCAAGTAGGCAAGCACTCAGGACCCCGACAGAACCAAACACAAAGACGGTTGAAATTCTGACCTCATCTAGCTAGACTCTTTCTTTCTTAGAAAGTATTTCATCAAATTCTGCAAATTTATAATGGGTTTGTAGACTGCATGCCACTGACCGTAGATGTTTTTTCAATAAGGGTTGTATGTCGAGGGACTCAAACTGTGTACTAGAGACAGCACCAAAACATGGGCCTTCAAGGTCTGGCATAGTTCAGAACACAATCTAGTAAGGGTACCTTGGGCGACAGACTCCCCGCATAGTACTGAGGGCTGTACACAGAACAATCCCCAAGGGAAAGTATTCCTAACATAGACCTTGTAGACATGTGTATTCCTCATGGCAGAAAATGGTAGTAAAGAGGTTGGTTCGAATTAAAGTAATATATTAGGAGAATTTTTTGACCAATGGAACTAAAGAATCCTGAGGGGAGGCTGTTTTTTTTTCTAATTCATACAAAGGTGTGTTGACTATTGGCTGCCCTGGTTTTTGTTCAACTCTAACATTACTCTTGCGTCTGCCAGGAACTAGAGAAGAGGTGGCTCATCTCAGGTGGTGGTCCCCTCTGTCATGAACACACTTAGCCTGTGGAGGTGCCCCACAGACCAGGCCTAGGACAGAGGATAACAGCTCAGGAAGATCAGCGGAGGAGGTGAGAATAGTAGTAGCAGGAAATAAATTCATAGGATGACTTTTCCCCACATCACTTGCTCTTGGTATCCTTCCCTCATGGTGAGAATTCTAGGGTCCATGCCCTGTCTGCCTGCATTTTCAGGGCTTCATGCTTTCACTTTCTTTGGGTACCTCCAGCCGCAAATCAGGCAGAACATCTCAGATAAACAAAGCGCTTGAATTTATACTCCTCAAAACATGGACCTTTTCTGATTCATTGTTTCAAGCTGACAGCCTAGCACTGTTTTAGGCTTAAAGCAGAAACTGAAAAAATTGTGATAGAGCAATGGAAATGAATACAATTAGGAGGTAAAATGTACTTTTTGGAATAATCAGTTGATTTCATTTATCCCTGACTTCATTGGGATTAATATTATAAAGCAAACAATAGGCAAAATTGGCTTCCACAAGGCCAGTCATGTTGGCTCTGCTGTACTTCCTTTCTCAAGAAATAATGAGACGTGGCATATGCCAAAGAGAATTTCATTTTAAGAAACTACCAAGGGATAGTTATTTAATTAGGAGGCAAAAATAAAACTTAATTCAAAGAAATCAAACAGTCTGAGGGTTGTTATTTGTATTTGTAAAATATCTTAAAAGTAAAGACAAAACGGCAGAAGTTGAATTACAAACAAGAGAAAGTCACTTCCACTCTGGGTAATCTAAAAAGTTCCTGAAATAGACAGTAACTGAAGTAACTCTCTTACCTTGTAATTGTTCATGAGTTCAGCTAACCAGAGCTTAACGGACTTTACTGTATCTTCTCGCATGTACTTTTCAACTTCGGATCCATCACTAAAGGTCCGGTTTCCCACATGGATGGCTTGCCTCACTTCTGGGAGGGACAAAAATTTCTCATAGTAATTTTGGTCCTCAGGTTCCTGGCAGAAAGGAACATCAGAAAAATATTAGGGAACATGACTGGGTGGCAGGAACAGCATGCTGGGAAAGCTGCAAATTTCTCCTGACATAAACCATAATGAACAAGATGAGACATGACTATTAACTGGTCTCCACACTGAAATTTTTAATTTGGGGGTTCTGAGGGAGTTTAAATTTTACTAACAACAAAACTGGATGATCTGATATTTTCAGAGCCAGTGCCCCATTTGCATTTAAATGCTCAATTTTCCTTTCTTGGTAAGTCATCTTCTGCAATCTCTGACTCCCCTCAAGGACCCCATTTGAGGCAAAGACAGGGAAAACAGAAGAAGAGGTGAGATTATCAAAAGCAACTTGCTCCTTGTCTGAGGCTCTATGGGACGAAAGTCAAATGGACCACTGGAGCCAGGGTGGTGGTCTGGTGGGTTAAAAGCTGAGGCTTTCTTTTTCATGTTCTGCTGTTTATTGAAACCACACGAATAAAATAATCAGCTAACCATAACTGAAGGGGGGAAATATGCCAAGTGTAAAAACAGATGACTTTATGAAGGACATGAGACAAAAGAAAAGTCGTCCATGAGCCTTATTAAGAAAAAAATACTGCAGGGGCGCCCGGGTGGCTCAGTCGTTAAACGTCTGCCTTCAGCTCGGGTCATGATCCCAGGGTCCTGGGATCGAGTCCCAAGTCAGGTTCCCTGCTCAGCGGGGAGCCTGCTTCTCCCTCTCCCACTCCCCCTGCTTCTGTTCCCTCTCTCGCTGTGTCTCTCTCTGTCAAATAAATAAATAAAATCTTTTAAAAAAAAAATACTGCATAAAAGTCAGTGATATTGTAAAGTCTATGATATTCATCATACTAAAAGAAAAAAAGGTATAAATGCTTTTTTAAAAATTACAAAAGGATAAAAAAGAGTTTGAGATCAACAATTTCGTGCACCCTCAATTTTTGCTAATCTTTTGAATACATTACACTTTGTAAAGGAAAAAGAAATGTGATTACAATTCTGTTTCTCTCTTGCCTACCATATGGTTTTCTCTTGGTAGAATCTAAATCCAAAACCACAGGGTTGGCAGATTCTAATGAAATTAGCTTTATATTTTATTTACAAAATAGTTCATAAATAAGGCAATTTTAAAAACAAGATGTATTGTCATATACACTAGATAAAGATGATACAAATCCAAATACCCACCTTGGCTCCTTTTGTTTGATTTAATTCTGCACAGAAGACATCAACTTTGGCCTACTTTTATGGAAGAAAACTACTTGAATATTTTGAGAAATATTCCAAAGGGCTTGAAGTGAGGGCCATACTAAGTGCACAAACCATCTTAAGTTAAAAGTAAGACAAAGCAAATACTTTCCTAAAGGCTTTGGCAGTTTTGATTATCCAAGCTGTTTTAAGTATAGAACAAATAATGTGGACATTTTCAAGAAACTCACTACAGCCTTGGCATTCTGGAACCTAATACCCAGAACTGCAATCCTGGCCTCTGTCCTTGACAAAAGAACGTCTGTGTAACAAGCTCTACTGGGGGGGGGGGGGGGGGGCGGTAAATTGTGTTAATCAGAGATTATTTTGAGTTATCTGGAATATCAGACACTCTTGATGGTCAGATTATAACATATACAACATCAGTGAGGGGGAAATCCTATAGATTAGTAGACCAAATAATGCAATACAGTGAGGACATATTTATCTAGTATAAAGTCACCTACAGTATTTCTCAAATGGGAAGAAGTTTGGTTTTGCCAAAAGTTTTAAGCAAACACTATCATCTTTTTAAAAATGTTGTCATTACCTTGCACTGCAATATGCTGTAGTAACTAGGACATCCTGTGATATTCTGGAAGTAAGAAGGGTTGTTTGTTAAGTCACCGTCTAGTAGTTTATCCAGTACCTAGGTCAGGAGAGAGAGAGAGGAGGAAAACTTCAGGGTTGGTAAAAACACACAGGCACTTGTCATTGCATTGATTCAATAGTTTTCTCATTCCTGCATCGTTTCATTCAGTGACCATTTATTGCACCTCTTCTCTGTGCTAGACACTGTCCCAGGCATTGGGGACACAGCAGCATGAACAAGAGAGCGAAAGTCCTCCCTCCCAGAGCTTATATCCTCGAGGGGGACAAGAAGCAAGCACTCATAGGAAAAACATGCAGTGTGGTTAAGTGTTAAGGAGGAAACTAAAGAGGAGAAGGAGAGTAGGAAGTGTCACGGCATGTGTGTGTGTGTGTGTGAGTGCAAGGTGCACTGCAGGGAGGGGGAAACACAGATCTCCCTGAGAAGGTGGCATTTGAGTGAACACATACAGGAAGGCAGGAAGCGAGCCATGCAGACATCTAGGGAAAGAACATTCCAGGCAGAGGAAACAGTGAGCCCAAAGGCCTTATAGGGAAGGACTGACATAACATGGATCGGTGACCATTCACCCATAGTACGAGGAGAGAGGGCAGAGGCTACGGACATACCTGCCGGTGCTTGGAACTGGTAGAAGTTCCCTTGGGACTTCTGACTTTAAAAACTGGTCATCAGCAGAGGTGAGGGCAGTCAGCATGGTTGTGTGCCCTTCTCTAGTCATGTGTAGACAGGTGCTTTTAGCCAGGATGGTGGTTTGGCCAAAGGGGCTGGGCTGACCTGGGTTTCAGTTGGGTAATTAAAGAAACTGAGACTTGAGGTTAAGGATCATGACTCGGTAGTGGGATCAGTGGACTGGAAGACAATGGGACTGCAGGACTGTTCTCTGAATTGGTATATTCAGAGAAGTAAGATGGCACGATGGGGATCTGAGGTTGTGGAGTGATTGTCAGATTTTTTTTTTTTTTTTGTAGTGAGACTGAGCAGCTAAGGTCAAGAGAATAAGATTATCGAAAGAGGAGACTAAGGAACTGAAGGGCCAGGTATTGAAAGGATCCTTCACGCAGACACTGCAAGCACTAGAAATGATGACAAGCGTGATGCCCTTGAGACAGAATGACAGTGAGGCACTCTCAGGGATGGGAAGGAGAAAGCTGGAGGGTGGTAGGTAACTGTAAGGAGTGGTAGGTGGGACCATGTGAGAATGTGAGAGGCAGAGCTCAGTGCTTCTGGAGGGACAGAACATGATCTGAGGGCAGCAATGAGGAGCAAGGAGGACACCCACTCTACCCATGAACCAAGTGGTACAAAGTAGCTGAGACAGAACTCAGCCCCTGCTTGAGAGGGGAAGTGACAGAAGCAGGGGAGAAGCAGCTTTGGGGTAGAGCAAGAAGATGAAGGGAATACTTACAAAAGAGATTGAGAACATTGGGACGTTTTGGGATGAGGATATTGAGTTTGTAAGGGGCTCTTGTAAAAAGGATGAATTCGACACATTTTCAAAACCAATGATCAGGTATGATTTTAGGTTTTCTTACATGGTAAGAATTCAGGACAGTAGTATCCTAGTTTTACAGGTGAGGAAACTGAGGCGCACAGAGGTTAAGTCACTTACCAAGGATGCCTCACTAATAATGTCAGAGGAGAGACTCAAGCCCAGGCCATGCCTCTCCAGCCTACATGCTCCACCCCCCACACGCTAGCTCTCCAAGGGGCAGACTGCCATCTCTCTTAGTCTTCAACTCTCTCTGGCCACGCTTTTGGGTTTAATATAAAATTCCATTATTTTATTAGATTAGTTTTCTTTACCAAACATGAAGCAACTTAATTTATCCAAGTGACTATTGCCACAGGGCTAGAGACCAAGTATGAAAAGGATCGTCATTGTGGAAGGGGGTGGGGGGAGCAGTAAGTATGCTCTAGAAATGCTACGGTCACTCAGCACCACTGGCTGCACACTGTGCACTGCATTGGGGATGCCTGGCTGAGGGGTAGAGAACCAGCCAGAGTTCTGGTTGCCAAGCTGGATAACCACACTTGGGCTGTGTTTGGAGAAATAGCCATCTTTATTCTCGCACAATGGTGGCATCCACTTGCCAAACCCTGAATCCACAGGACTCTGTCAACTCAGAGGAGGTGTCTTTTTCTAACTTGTCCACCCAGAGGCAACACCATAGGCTAGTGGCAGTCCTGAATATAGGTGGCATTTTTTTTATCTTTACAAATTATCTTCAACAGGGGTGCCTGGGTGGCTCAGTCGTTAAGCGTCTGCCTTCGGCTCAGGTCATGATCCCAGGGTCCTGGGATCGAGCCCCGCATCGGGCTCCCTGCTCTGCGGGAAGCCTGCTTCTCCCTCTCCCACTCCTCCTGCTTGTGTTCCCTCTCTCGCTGTGTCTCTCTCTGTCAAATAAATAAATAAAATCTTTAAAAAAAAAAAAGAAATTATTTTCAACACCAATAGGAATATAAATTCTACCCTTAAGAATGGATCTAATTTCAGAAAGAGTCAAAAATCATTTGTTGTCAAACAAGTGAGGTGGGTGGTCAAGACCTGTGAGATCCAGGTTTTGGTCAAAATTTGTTTCACAGAAAGAACTTTGTGATCCAGAACGTTGTCATGGTAAGGGGGACAATACAGGGCCAGAGATGGGCCACTGTGCATCTTGCAGAATGTCTGAATGCTCCAGGATTTTTATAGACTGCATGAAAGTTACCACTGGAGAATACCAGGGTGGGAATCATGAGGCGAGGTGGGGGGAGGGGGGGGGATGATTCCAGTCCTAGGCCTGCCACAGTCTATTATGTGGTTTTTGGCCACTGAATGCAGTCCCTCCTGGCCTCAGCCTCCTCATCAGTGAAGTGTGGATGTGTGCATGTGTGTAGGGGCAGAAGACAGTCTATAAAATTCCCTTCAGCTCCAAGTTACTGCTTTTTTATTAACTAAATCATATTAAGGGATCAGAGCATCCAACAGGCTTTATTATTTAGGCTTGTGATTTTGACAATGTACTCTCTTGGGTCTCAGGATTTCTCCAAGCCTTCTATTACATACGCTGACACACATTTTACCTCTACTGGCTACTTTCCTAAGTATCAGCTTATCTATTTCCCTTAAAATAAAACAAAGATTATTAAGTGAATTCATCACTCAAGATATTGGATCAATGGTCACAGAGACATTGCATACCTTCCTAGGTTTGTTGTTGTTTTGGTCTTGTTTTGTTTTGGGTTTTTGTGCCTTTTGCTTTGTTTTCTGACGAATCTAGTCTGGGAGAGCTCTAACCTCATGGACCATCTTCTCATTACCTCTGAATACACAAAATGACCTGAACTTTTCAACAGTTTCGTTAATCCTGCAGGTACTCAGGCTGCTGCAGCACATGCAGCAAGGACATCTTTCTGCTTTCCTTACCCCTTACGGTCCATCAGATGCTTTTCCTCTTGACATCACTTAATCCCTGTATGCTTCTTCAAAAACACATCAAATTTCTCACTTGCCAATTGGTCTCACGTGACGTAACATTTGATATTAATTTTAAATTCTAGAGGTTCAATCCTTTTACCCTTTCTGCCTACTAAACAGATAGCCAAAAACCAGACCTGAAAATAGTGTCATTGCACATGGAAGAGGGATCTTACATGTCCCCGTAAGATCCCTCTTCCTTTGCATTTATAATTGCACAGACATTCTGAATCCGCACTCTGCAGCCACACCAGCTGTCCTGGCACAGGCAAACCGGAGGCTGTTGGCATCTTGAGGGATGGTTTCAGCTGCACATCTTGCTGCTGTCAGAACTGACGGTAAGGGCATTGACTGCTTTGGGGATTTCAGGCAGCGCGAGGCACCCTGCTTATTAAATGGAGCTTAACCTTGTTACCCCTTTCTCCCTGAGTTTGTATGTCTCCTGCTTTGATCTGAACCAGCTGACCTGCAGTGCCTAGAAGACTATTAATATCAGGACTCAGCCTTAACAACAATAATGCTGTTAGGTAAACTAATACAGGATGTGTTCCCAAGAACAAAGACTGAAGTCCTCCAAACGCAATCTTTGCCTCATTTACTAATATGTGAAACATGATGGCTCTATGGTAAAGATGGCAAACAAACAAACAAACAAAACAACCTAAAAAAGATAAGTGATACACGAACTTTGTCTGCACTGGAAAAACCAAACCAAACCAAACCAGAAACTCAAACTCCTGTATGTGAATATTTAGTATAATCTCAGATTTTAAATAACTCCCCCCATCTCAACAAAAAGGGCAAGGAATAGAACTGTATTATTTGATTCTCAAATTCAATTTTAGGGGAGCATTGTGACAATATTTACAAATACCAACAGCTCTTTGTGAAAGTTTCAAATCACCAGGCTTTATCATCTTTGTTCCTGACACACAGAAACACGTGACATTCGTCACACACTGAGGCCACGTCTCCAGCTGGAAGGCCGTGTGTGGATATCACCCTTCTGAAGGGTTTTGAGCATATGCTGAAGCATATGTATCTACTTTCTGGGTCGCCTTTCTTCTGATTTCCTTGTGATAGGGCATGCCTTTAGGGCCTACACAGCATTTAAAGAAATCAAAACAGTTAATGAAAGACATAGCTAGATAAACACTCCAAGGTGACTGCAGGTTTAAAATACAGCCAAAGTAAATTCAAAAAGACCTGGACGGTTCTTTCCTTCACTCTGAGCCTGCACTCATCTGCCCCATCAGCGTACCAGCTATACCTTCTCTAACAACAACAAAATGTCTGAGTACCGCGATGCTTCTAGGACCCTGCTCAGATGGTTCTCATTGCTCCAGGCAATGCAGGTCCAGAACTCACTTCAAAGGCTTGAAGCCACCTCTTCTCCCTGATGTATTTCACACAGTCATCACACTGCTTCTGGAAGTACTTTCTCTGCTTCTCATCCAACAAGCCAATTTGGTACAGGAATGTGGCATAGCCCCCTATGATCTGAGGAGAAAAGAGAAACACAAACGAGACAGGGAAAGAAAGAGAGAAGTCAGGGAAGCCCGCTTGCTTGGTGAAATAACCCTCTGTCATTTGTCAATCTCGTGCGGGAATTAGCCACGCAAGACAGTTATACACGCGCGTGTACCTGACAGAACACACAAACACATACACAACACACACAAACCCCAAACATACACACACCACACACACGCACAAAATACACAGAAACATCACACACACACTCGTGCGCATGCCCCACGTTCCCACTCACAACCAACCTAGGCTGACATAATAAGTTGACACCTTAAAACATTTGGTAAAAATGAGAAGGTTTTAACATAATAAAATAAAATTAAAAAAATAAAAAATAAGAAAATGAGAAGGCTTTAAATCATTAGAAAGTCAACCAGACAACATTATTTCCCTCCATCAAGTTAGGTCTCTAAGGTCCAAGCCTCCATTGGATTAAAGGGGATTTAATCTCCTTAAAGGGCAGAATGGAAAGGAAAAAGGAGACACTTACTGATTCAGGATCAAAATATGCATCTCCAAGAGCAATTCCTTTAAGGTTGATCTTCGTTGTCATCATGGGACCGAAGGTGTGGATATAGTGTGCAAGGGCTGGTATGTACTTCCCTGCGTACGACTGAGAAGGGTAGATGTGAAAATGAACCATCGCAAATTGGTGCTATAACCATCATGTGTTTAAGCTAATTAAAATAACAATAAAACAGCAGTATTTCCACATGAGACCTACCACATATTTTACCTTACGCTGTAAATTCCACAATAGCACAGAGCTCTGTCTCTCACTTCTCTCACATGCAAGTCACCGGTGAGGTGCACAAAAAAATGACAAGGGGACATGGACTAGGTGAACAGTCTAATTTTCTTCCAAAAGAAAATAACGTGGGCCAGCCGACACAATTCTCAATTCTGCCACCCATAGGGCTTGTCTTTCCAGAAAGCTCCATTAAAAACTTTATTAAAAAAGAAAAAAAAAATCTCAAGGCCAAAATTAAGATTTCAAAATCTGTATGATGCTGCAGTTTGAAATCTACATGTATTAAAGCAAGAGGAGATAGAAAGTATATTTACTGGCTACTGAAATTGTCACTTGACAATTATGTCTGTTTCCAACCTTTCCAAGTACATGGTTTTTTTTCAATTTAAAAATATTATGTGGACACAAACATTATAACTCTATTTTTAGACTATGCTGAAAAAAGCTACTATTCAGGAATATTTTAAAAATAGCTTTGTATTGGGGCGCCTGGGTGGTGCAGTCCGTTGAGCCTCTGACTCAGTTTCAGCTCAGGTCATGATCTCAGGGTCATGGGATTGAGCTCCACATTGGGTTCTGCGCTCCGTGCGGAGTCTGCTTGGGACTTTCTCTCCCTCTGCCTCTCCCCCCCGCCCCTGCTCCCCACACTCTCTCTCTCAAATAAATAAATAAATAAAATCTTTAAAAAAATAATTTTGTATTTTTTACATTAAAAATATGCCTTTTGACATCTCCACTTATATGTCTAATATTAAACTTCATATGTTCAAAATGAAGCTTGAATCCCCAAGCCTTCCTTACAGCCTATTAGTGATAACTCTGTTCTCATTGCTTAGGCCAAAAATCATGGTGTCATTTCTTTTTCTTTTCTTTTCAAGCAGGCTCCACGCCCAGTGCAGAGCCCATCTCAGAGCTTGAACTCACAACCCTGAGATGGAGACCTGAGCTGAGATCAAGAGTCAGACGCTTAACCCACTGAGCCACCCAGGCACCGCAGTGCCATTCCTTATCTCTCTTTCTCTCACACCCCACAAAAGTCCATCAGTGAACCTTGTCAACTCTACCTATTCTGTCAAAATAGGTCCAGAATCCAGGGTCTTTGCACATACCCCCTTCATCACCTTGCTCCAAGTTCCATCATCTCTTGCCTGGATTATTGCTGTAGCCTAACTGGCCCCCCTGCTTTTGTCCTTCCCCTCATCCAGTCTATTTTCAAGACAGTGGTCTACTAAAATATGAATCTGATCTTGCCACTCCTCTGCTCAAACCCTCTGACGACTCCCCAAGTCCCTCAGAGAAAAAGCAGAGTGCTTTTTCAGAGACATAAGTATTGCATGATCTGGTCACTTCATTAACACTGTGCCCTACTACCTTCTCGCTCATTCCTCTCCAGCCCCTCTTGGACCAGTCATGATTGTGATCCGTACTGTTCCTTCCACAAGGGCCTTTGTATTAGCTGCTCCCTCGACCTGGAATGCTCTTCCCCCAGATGTCCATATGGTTAACTCCCTTACTTGCTTCAGTGAGACCTTCTAGGGATGCTTTCCTTGGCCACCCCATCTAAAATTTTAAAACCCTCCCCCCCTTTTTTTTACATTTTATATTTCCTCTCTCTCTTTTTTCATCGAATCCTTATCACTTCCCTATAAACTTTTACTTATTTATCTTGTGTAGTTATTCTCCCACCCACACTAGAATAGAAGATCCATGAACAGGGTTATCTGTCTGTTTTGTAGTTCAGTATAGGCCCTATGCCTGATGCTGTTTATTTGTTAGTGCTCAAAACACAGTTGTTGAATGAGTGAGTCTTGAATTAACCTACAAGGATTTGAAAAACACTAATGCATATATGTTCAAAATAGACTAAAGGCATGGAATAGGTACATATGAGTCCGCAGACCCTTTGTAATATTTCCAAGGCTCTGCAGGGGTCTATAGTTCAAAGGCTGGGAAACCCCAAGAGCTCTCATTTATTCCATACCCTAATCATATGCTGCAGATGTCATTACTCCCATATCAATATGAAGGCATTGAGGCTCAGAGAAGTTAAGTGGTAGAGTTAGAATCTAACCTGCTCTGACTTACTCCCAAAACTATATTCTTTCCAAGGTATGATAAAATAATGTAATTTGCATAATTTATACAAGATCTCCTCACTGATGCAGCCCTCTTGTGCAACAGTAATTATTTAGGCTAAGTATTGTGCAAAACAGTGTATCCATTCATAACCATGAGCGCATTTTAGCTTCCTTGAGGTGATATAAAGATGTGTTTACATGCCTGAAATGTGGTTTGTTGCATAACAGTGCTATACTCTCCTGTTAGGAGCAATAAGTGAACATTTATCAGATATAATTTCAGTAAGATGAACCAAAAAACTCAAATTTCCTTGAGTAATCATTTTACTGCTAAAGATGTATCATACAGTCTTCATTCAGTGATAGTTTATTAGGCAACTCTTCTGTCAAAGGCATCGTGGCAGACATTTGAGAAGACACAAAAATGAATAAAGCATAGAACTTGTGCTTGTTAAGTTAATCATTTCTTCTGAAAAAATATTACAAAAACTTGACCATTATGTGATGGGGTGAAGTTTGCCATTTCGTGGATTATTATTCTCACATTGTGTACCTTGCCCAGCACACAGTAGGAACATAAAAACATACTTGATAAATAAATGACTAATCTGACATTACTGCTAAACATTTTTTCTCTATTGGATGTTATCATTCAAGTTGTCTTGTTATAAGACCTGGCAAGAAAGCATCTCTTTAACTCTTTCTGAGATGGAAGGGCGTATATTTTAAGTTGCTCTGATGATGGTGATGACAAATTCAGGCCAAAACAGCCACATTTTTAGGGCACCCTCCGCTTTGCGGCCACCATGCGTATCTGGGATAGATCCAGGCAGGAAACTAAGAAGGAACACCTACTCAATTTCTGAGCATCGACTACAAACAGGCTACCTCCCCCACTTTAAATTGAACTAATTTAAAGTTAATGTTATCTTCCCATATTTTAAAATGATGAAAACAAGGGTCTGTGCATTCCAATCATGTGCCTGGCTGGAATTCCATCAAGGCTCAGCTGCCTCCACATCTCCCATTTCTCATATCAAACCATGCTTCAGTCAATGGTCCTGGAGACTATGAGTCTGTGGTCTCCCAAGCTGGGGCTCAGCCTTGGGTTCATCTACTACATGCTTGCTAAGCTGACCATTTAAAGAAAACAAGACGGTGAGATAGGTAGTTCTATAACCGTGTCCAAAACAGTTTCCTCAATGTTCAGTCCACATCTGCTAGCCTAACGGTGATGTTTATCTCATTTTTGCTTTCTAATGACTATCACACACTTCCTCACCCTGTGTCAGCGTGACAAATCCTTCACTGCTGTTTCCATTAATCATTCCATTGGTTGAGTGGCTCAGGCTGTCACACAGTAGACAATTATAGGATTATTTTATGGAAAACAGACACTGAAACAGTATAATGAAATTTCAATTATTTTCGCTCTCCTTGTTGAGACATTTTTTTTCTGCATGATCAGACTAGTTTATTCTTCCTGAATCATTTATTTCTCAATTTAATGATTCTCTGACCACCACGAGCACTTTAAAAGACAACCAGACAATAAATCTAATGTTCTATTTGCCCAGTTTTCTCTTTTCTGGATATATTTTAAGTAGAATAGAAACCTCTATTTTAGGGGGGAGAATTGAGGTGTGGCTGTCCGATGGATCAGAAATGAACTATATGGCCCCTTAGGACTTACAACTGTAATCCTATAATTTTATGAACTTTTGCTTCTTTTGTTCTGAGTTCTGTCCGTAACGACGACGAGAGCAACAACCACCACAACTCTTGGCCCTGTGGTCTCTCTGATCTCTTGCTGGGGCTCATCAATGTGGGCAGCAGCTGGGCAACGAAGCTCCTGACATCTGTGAATTAACACCAACCTTCTACCATCGGATCAGACCCTGGCCTCATAAAAGCTCGGAATAGCATCAAAGCGATTATAAAAGGAAAGAGGAAAAGCGTGGCCAGAAACAATCTGAACACATTATTATTTTAGAATTCAGCAGTGACCCTCAAATGAGGAACTCAGCCAGACAAACTGTTTATCTAACACGATAATTCAAACTAGGTTCGTGATTGACACGTCAGAATTTTCGTCTGCCCTTGTTACTGCTTTCTAGTATTTAAAAAAGCTTCCAGCCACAATTTCCAGCACCGTTGTTGCATGGCTCATTTTCCCCACAGTGACCCTATTTTGAGCTCGCCTCTGACGAGAAGGCCCAGAGATATTAGGGTGTATTTGTATATGCTTGCATTTGCTGGGGCTTACAGAAGCAGTAAACCTCCAGTTTTCCTCTTACATCACACAGATCTCAGAATTCGGTTCTCAGTCTTTTATTTCCCCCACGAAAGGAAAAGGTCTCCACATCACAGCTGAACAGTGGTTTCAAATCTCCGTCTGCAATCTTTCTGAGTTCTTAAATGATGTTTGGAACAGCCTAATGGAAATCACGTTAGGAGCATATTGTACTTGTAAAAATGGTCTAGAGAGAATGTAATGCTTGTTAATTATCCAGATGTGTAAAAGCACAATGAAATTGGACTTAAAGAAACTTGTAATTGTGTATTCCATCTGAAGCTCTCCCTTCTTACATGTTTCCGCAACAACTTACTGTACCCCTGCCACCCAGTTACTTTTAAAGGAGGAAAAAAGCTTTTATATCTAAAATCAAGTTTCAATCAGCTCCCCTAGAAGAAAAAAAGATCGTGTCAGAGGATAAGACTCTAATGGAAACAATGTCTTCTTGCAGAAATTTCACATATGTTAGCTGTTACTATTGTTTAAACTACTCTACATTTCTCCACTACATTTCTTACTAAAGTTTAGTTAAAAAAAAAATAGATGCAGCTATATTCATTCTCTGCCTTGCTTCTAGTTATACACTGTATGGTAAAACATGCAGAACCTCTCTGGATGATACTGAGCAATGGCCTCTGAAATGAGACACACCTGAACCTGGACACAGAGTGTCACTATCCACAGGCCCTAGTTCCCAAGCTCTGCCCAGAATGGAAAGAGGTAGAGTGATCAACCTCAGGAATGGCATGTTGAGGACGCTCAGGGGTTATTCTGTGCCCTTTGCTCTGCTGTGCCCCTCCCCCAACCCCCAGCCACTCCAGTTGGAATGAATGTCTCATTGAAAAATTCACTTCAGAGCTGGAAGGGGCTCCTTCAGGTCCCCAGAAGGAAACAAGGTGGGCTGCCCTTCTGGAGAGAGCCCTGTCCTCTAAGCACTTCCCAACCACACAATGTTGGTGGAGCCACCCCCATTTATGGGGGCGATCAGAGAGAATAAGGGGATATGCTTTGAAGAGAGTTTTAGACCCACATTGAAAAACCACAAAAACTGGTGAAAAGCCTAAGTGTAATGGAATAATAGATGACACAGTAGCCAAGAGAATAGGACTCAGTGAGAGCAACCTTGACTTTATCTAGCCTCGGGGTGGACTCTTCCTTCGCTCAGCACCATTATTTTCTCTGAGCGATGGAGGTGTGTCCTTAAAATGGCCGGCTCAGAGAATTAATGAACAGGGAAAGCTGGAACTTCAGCATTGTGGTAATCTCTACAACTTCCTAGACATTTCTAGACTGTGTGTCATCTAATTTCTAGTCCATACTGCTGCAATTAAAAAAAAAAAAAAAGGGCTTCTAACAAGAGGATGACTTTATCTAAACATCTATTTTTCTTGAAAAGGAGCTTAAAAGAAATGCATAATCTCTAGGAAAAGACATAAGAAAAACATTTTGATCTGTATCTATTAGTCACATATTTAGGCAAGGTACACGCTGGCTTCCAAATGATATATTCTTATTTTGTATTGAAAAGACGCTTTAAAAAAAAAATCCAGTACAGCCAGTATGGAAAACAGTATGGAGGAGCCTCAAAAATTTAAAAATAGAACTACCATATGATCCAGCAGTTCTACTTCTGAAAATATATCCAAAGGAAATGAAAACACTAACTTGAAAAGATAGCTGCCCCCGCCCCACCCATTTTCATAGCATTGTTATTTACAACAGCCAAGACATGGAAACAATCTAAGTGTCCATCGATGGATGCATGAGTAAAGAAGTTGTGGTATATACATACAATGGAATATTATCCAGCCATAAAAACCAAGGAAATCCTACCATTTGTGACAACATGGATAAACCTTGAAGACATTACGCTAAGTGAAATAAGTCAGAGAAAGACAAATAGTGTATAATCTTACTTATATGTGGAATCTAAAAAACACACACAAAAAGCAAACAAAAAGAGATCAGACTTGTGGTTACCAGAAGCAGAGGCTGGGGGGAGAGGCAATTGTGGGAAGGTGGTCAAAAGGTACAAACTTCCAGTTCTAAGTCACAAATTCATTTTCAAGTCTAAAAGGAAATATTGGCAGGTCAGATGAACATAACTGAAAATAGACATTTGTCATGTCAAGAGTTAAAGCGGCTTGAATGTCATCTAATAACTGCATTCCATGGACTTCAAGCCTTTATGTCACTTGAAACTTCCATTTACTCTATAAAACTTTATGATCAAAGCTTAGTCTTTATGATTAAAACTTAGTCTTCGCCAGAAAGACAGCAACATCCAAAAGGACAGGGAACTTCTGTTTGTATAAGGTTGATAACTCTCAGAGATTCTGCATGAAATATGGAAGGGATGTCAACTCCCTTCCACAACAGTGCACCTGCTTTCTGGGAAGAGGCAGGTTTTGGAGACAGAGATTTCAAGGAGAGAGCACCCAGGCTCCAAATAGTACCTACATAAGCAGGGTTCCAATCCTTAGCCAGTTTCTTGTTTGTAGGCTTTGGGCTCTGGAATCTGGCTGCTTCAGTCTCAGTCCTGGCCGAGTGACCTTGGTAAGGCTGACCTAAGCTCTCCAAGCCTCAAGTCGTCTCGGCTACATAATGGAGATGATACTAACAGTGCAAGCTTCAAATAGCCATGACATGCATGAAACAATGCTTAGCACCATGCCTGCCATATAGTCCACTTCCAATATTCTCAAATAAGAGCTATAAATAGAAAAAGTGAACTATAGACTCTTTTTTTTTTTTTTTAAAGATTTTATTTATTTGTCAGAGAGAGAGAGAGCACAAGCAGGGGGAGTGGGAGAGGGAGAAGCAGGCTGCCTGCTAAGCAAGGAGCCCGATGTGGGACTCGATCCCAGGACCCTGGGATCATGACCCGAGCTGAAGGCAGACGCTTAACCGACTGAGCCACTCAGGCGTCCCTGAACTATAGACTCTTGAAGGCCCCCTTCTGGCTACCAAATTCAAGCCAGGGCTGAAAGGATAATGGTGTAGGCCTGCAGAGGTGTTCTCTAACTCCTGCTTGTACATCAGTGCTGGAAATGCCCCTATTACAACTATCTTTCTATGGCTTGGGCTCTGTCCTCTACTCAAATACAAGCATGTTGGGAGTAAGTTTAATGTAGCAGATCCTTTCTAATGGACAGTGTGCTGATAAGTCAGAAAGGGGGAGAGAAAGAGAACAATCATGATGGAGATGGAACAAGCCTGAAGAAACAGGACCTGAGCACCAGACAGCCAAGGAAAGAAAGGAAGGCTGACGGTCGGGGAGGAAATAAGGGAGTAGAAAGGATGGTCCCCAGGGCCTGGGACATAGTGCAGAGAGAGAAGGGAAATGAAAAGACGCTGGAGAGAAATATCACCAATATTTTTACCTAGCAACAACCTCGCACAAAGCTGCTCTAGAACATTCAATAAGCACTGTGCTTAGTATTGTATAAAACAAATTACACAAACATGGCTTTCACCTATCGGGAGCCTGCAACCCGAACCCACTGGACCATGATGATTTCAATAAAGGTTGTCAGACTCCGTGATCCCAGCAGGATTTCACTCATGCAGATGAAGATGATAGATGAAGTATCCTATTAAGCTCACTAATTTTTAAACAGCTTCAAAGTTTTGCCTTTATTGGGCCCTCAAATTAACCAATGTTGCAAAATTGCTGCTGAGGAGAGTAGGCTCCTTCTTGCTGATCAAGAAGAGATGCCCAGTGTTAACCACACGTTCTGCCATTTTGGACGAGCTCCCCATTCGTGGCCACAGCCACCGATAGGCGTGGAATCTTTCTTGGGAGTGGACACAAAGCCACGTGCTCAGAGAACAATGGGCAGTTCCCCTTCCTCCCACTACCTCCCTGCCTCCCAGTGAGGGCTGTTTCACTTTAACTTCTAGCTGGGCCCATGTACACTTGAGAGGATTCTAAAGTGTGTCTGTCCCTCAAGAACAAGAGCAATCTCACTAATAGTTATTGGCTCGGAAAGGATAACACTTATAAAGAAAGTTAATTATGTGAATTAAATGCAGCTTGTTTCTCTTTTTGAAGTACATTTTTTTCATGCCTTGAGGAGGGTGATTTACAGACACATTTGTCTCTCTTTAGAGAAAATTAATTCCAGTTGGTGCTCTGGGCAGAAATGGAGAGAAGGGAAAGAGATAGGCGGTTCTTCCCTCGGCCTTGCACTGCCTGCGAATCCCACAGTATGCCTGGTTGTAGGCTCGCCGTGGTCCACGCGGCAGTGGCCAGGAGCCTGGGCAGTCCCCACACATTTTGCTACTATCCAGAACTTTAAATATCAACTTCTAAGCTCCGTCATCATTTTTTAGACAAAGCAAACTATTTCTTCTAAAGATGATTCCAGGGACGCCTGGGTGGCTCAGTTGGTTAAGCGTTTGCCTTCTGCTCAGGTCAGGTCCCAGAGTCCTGGGATTAAGCCCCGGGGTGGGCTCCCTGTTCAGAGAGAGCCTGCCCCTCCCCCCTGCTCATGCTCTCTATCTCACATTCTTTCTCTCTCAAACAAATAAATAAAATCTTTAAAAATAAATAAAAAAATAAAGACAATTTCAAAATAATAGGAGAGAAAATGCCACATCCCAAAAACAAGTGAGCAGAACTTTTTAAATATCTCAGCCCCTGTCTACATGCATTAGGCCATATGCTTTGGAGCCGTAATATATTAATCCAGCTTTTCACCATGAATGGTAATAATAGTCATCATGTGTTGGGTACTCACCACAGCCATCACTCCGTTAAATATTTGAGGAGGATTATCTAATTAAATGCTCAAAACAATCCTATGTAGTAGGTATTGTTATTACTTCCAGACTCCCTTGCACCAAAGTCAGGGTGCTCCAGACTCTTCCAGCATCATGCTAACCCTCATTCATAGTACACAAATGGGAAGGATATTTAGGTCCAGTACATTTTCATTGAAAAGCAGAAAACCATTTCCAAGTTTACCATTTATTTTTCAAGGACGACTCTACTATTTAATGGCATTATTTGTTTGGCCTCCTTAAGAGTGTGCGGAAATTAAGAGTTCTGAAGAGAAAGGATTTCCCTTTCTGGAAAAATCTATCATAGCCTTTTTTTTTTTTTTTTTGTGGAGAGAAGGAGGGTGGGTATTACGTTAAAATTGCAATTGTATACAGATGCTTTACAAACATATCTAGGTAACTATGCTTGAACATCTAGGAAAGTAAAATATCCCTGGAAGTGATCTAATCTAAAATCTAAGCCCTCTGACTGTAAGATGAAAAGCAGAGTCCAAGAGAGGTTAAGGAACTTGCCTGGAATCATCCAGAGAGGCAAAGCCAGCAATGACTCTCAGGTCTCCTGATTATTAACCCAGAACTCCTTCCACGTTTCCTTTCTGCCTCCTGGCCTTAAAACAAAAGATTGGAAGGAACAAACTGGACTGGAAAAATATAGCATTCATTCTAATAAAACGAACCATCAAGGCATTATTATTTAGTGCTCTTCCTTCTAGAAAGAGATGTGGCCCCAGATTTAATGTACCCCTTGTAGTTCGTATGAAGATGATGCTGCCTGGCAACTGCATCTCTAAACCAGGTCCTGCCCTCCCTCGTTCACATCTTCCTCCATCACTTGGAAGGCATAGGTTTCCTTAAAAGTATTCATCCTGGCAGCAAAGAATGTAAAAAGAAAATTGTCCTTTCCCACACACATTCGGAAATTACAGGCATGAAACTGCCAGGCAGACATGAAATAGACAAATTCTTCATCCAGAATTTGGCAGCTTTGCTGAAAGTCCAACATCATGGTTAACAACATCGCCATGTTATTTGCAAGGCAGGAATTACACAATAAGCAGATCACTCTTCTGTTGGAGGTGGAGACTGGGCATTTTCCCGGGTTGTTTCCAAAATGACAGGAGTGTCACTTCCTGCCCCTTTGCCCAACCTGCCTCAGGGAATGATTGGTAGAGATCCTACAAAATCCTGACCAAATAATTGGCTTAAAAAAGACGTTAAGTATGATATGCCAGTCAGAATATCCTTCCAAACAGAAAGAGAAGAAAGCAGGTGGAAGAGAAGGAAATTCCTAGTTCCATTAACTTGCCATTTCCTTGAAAAAACTTAGACTATTTTTCACCGTGACTCCCTTACAGTAAACATTTGTGGTTTGAGCTTGCCCAGCATCCTTCCAGCCCTTCCTCTGGTATAATCACCAGGATCTTCCCTCATCTTCACTCATCTCCCTCTCTCAGGTCTTGTGATTCAGAAGGTGAGGGTCCCCCTATGATCCTACCCCTCCCAGAGCACTAGGGTGGGCCTCTGGCACCATTATTGCCAACCTGTTTGTCCATCCCATTGACCCCAGTTATTAGTTCTAGAACAGGCATGGGATCCAAATGGATCACATGAGATTCGGGAATATGGGTGGAATATATTGGGAAAGAAAAGTTGAGCTGATAGGCTATACTTAGAGCTCTGGAGTGGGGTGGAGGGGCAAGGGCACTGGTGAAAAAACCGTAGCTTAGAATGAAACCAGTGACGTGCAAAGGCAAGCAAATAGATCAAGAAAGAATAAGAGACAAATTCCTGGTGACAGCGTTTGAGCACCCAGACCCAGCCATGAATCAGCTGATCTCCTATTTTACTCAAGCCATTTTGAATAGGGTTATAAGCAAAACAGCCTTGACTAACACATGTCTCCTCATAATTCAAAATCCAGCTTAACTGTAACCCCTCTTCTGTTTGGCCTTTCCTGAGGATCCCACATTGAGAGGTAGCTATGTGCACTCTCCTTGTGCTATTTGTCATTATACCTACTTCTCTAATTGTACTTTTCATTTGGTATTGTATTTATTGCCAGGCTTACAGATTTAGGGTAGAGTTAATGTCTTATTAATCACTGAATTTCTAATACTTGTCCAATGCCTCAGACATAGTAGTCACTCAAACATGTGTGTTGAATTGAATTTGATTCTAACTACTCTTTCAGTGAACACTGCACCCTTCAACGAGTTCCCATTACACTTAGAATAAAGTCCAAACTCTACCATGGACCTACATGATCTGCCTGCCTCTCCCATCTCAGATCCTTCTACAGTGGCTCCGTGCTTTTCCATGAGTCTGTCCCCAACTCAGTCTTTGCATTTGCTATTCCTCCTTCCAAGAAAGTTCTTCTCCAAGGTAACTGTAGCTAGAGCTTTACTACCTCACTCATTCTGCTCCATGTGCTCTACCCGACTGTCTCCAGAGAGCCTCGGACAATCTTATCCACAGTAGCACCTCCACCACTCTGCAACCCTCTCACCCGCTTTATCTTTTTTCATGACCCTTATCAATGCCTGATGTAGAGTACATTTTAATTTCTTCACTTATCACTGTCTTCACCTCTACAACATATGAAGGCAGGAAATTGTTTTGTTTGGTTCACGATTGTATACCTAGCACCTAGCGGTTCTTCTGCTATACATTCTTAAAATAACCTTACATTTAAATGTATGAAAAAAAAGCAGATCCTAAAACTGAAGCCAATCTATGCACGTGAACCCAACTGTGTGTTAAATTATAACATAATCACCCTAGGAAAAAAATAGAGTTAAGTCTTATAACTTTTAAACATGGTACTTTTAAACCTATGGTGAAATGCAGTCTAAGGATAAAAGTAATTATAGCAAAAAATATTGAAAGTAACTTGGAGGTTTCCTTGTTGGTAGTGGTTCTGATGTAGTAATCGAAAATCGTTGTGCACATAGTGTAGGATTCAGCCAAGAGGGAAATATACTGATGCTGTTGGGAAACACGGTCCACAATGTGGGTGAAGGGGTATACAGAATGGGGAAAGGAAAAAAGAAACTTGTGATGTTGCATTAGAATTATGGGCATCAGTACAAAGTCATCCTGTTCCCCAGTTCTGCCTCCAGAGAAAGTCAAAAAGAAATGGCACCCCAGTACCAATGAGCACACTTAGTGCTCAGATCTTGGTTTTTAAAACCATCCCCCATTAAAAGGAGCCAGGGTTCCTTGAAGAAATGACTGATTCCAGGGCTAGGGCAGGGAAAGTAGATGACAATCCTAGAGCATAGATTTGTGCCAAAAAGCAAGGAAATGCTCAAAGACTAATTGGGCCCTGTCAAAAAAGACACAAGAGCCAGTCTGAAGGGGCTCCCTCTGACCAAGTATGGGAAATATGAACATCAAAAATAATAATAATGGCAAAAAATTTTAACACATCAAGCAGAAATAACAAACCAAGAGTCCACAGTGATATTTTAAAAAGTAAATAATAGAGAAGAAGAGGAGGGAAAGATCTCTATAGAAGAATACCAGATG
The DNA here is from genome assembly GCF_002201575.2 of Neomonachus schauinslandi. Lineage (NCBI taxonomy): Eukaryota > Metazoa > Chordata > Mammalia > Carnivora > Phocidae > Neomonachus > Neomonachus schauinslandi. Next base: position 59,292,958 of record NC_058414.1, read on the forward strand.
ATATCTATAGGATGATAGATCCCCCAAAATCACCATTGTATAAGCCCCAGTGGAATAACTGATTCAGAGAGGAATCATCAATGAATGCTAAAACTAGTGGGTGACAGATCTGGGGGGAACAGATTTTCACATGGTCTCACATTATTTATTAATTTCTTTTTTTTTCTTTTTAAAGATTTTATTTATTTATTTGACAGAGAGAGACACAGCGAGAGAGGGAACACAAGCAGGGGGAGTGGGAGAGGGAGAAGCAGGCTCCCCGCAGAGCAGGGAGCCCGATGCGGGACTCGATCCCAGGACCCTGGGATCATGACCTGAGCTGAAGGCAGTCACTTAACCAACTGAGCCACCCAGGCGCCCTATTTATTAATTTCAAAAGGAAAAGGGTACCTTTCCAATGGTGAGATCTGGCAGATACCACTTGGACCAAGTGATCAAGTTTAGTATTGCCAATAATGAGACAAACAGGTATCATGTGCTTCATGATGTGATACCATAGAAGTACACAACATCATCTATGTAATGTTCCTGCCAAAATGTTTTCACTGAATGTAAGCAATGAGGAACGAATCAGACAAATTCAGAAAATGGGATATTCTACAGGGCACCTGGCCTAGACTCTTTAAAATCATCATCATGAATGACAACTACAACAAAAAAGGCAGGGGATGGGGTTTCCTGGGTGGCTCAGTTGGTTAAGTGTCTGCCTTCAGCTCAGGTCATGATCCAAGGGTCCTGGGATCGAGCCACATGTCAGGCTCCCTGCTCAGTGGGGAGTTTGCTCTCCCTCTCCCTCCACCCCACCCCCTGCTCGGGCTCTCTCTCTCTCAAATAAATAAATAAAAATTTTAAAAAAAACGGCAGGGGGCTGAGACCTAACAATCCACTGTGATATACAAAACTTTAGGGAGCCCTGGATTTATAATAAAAAGTGTTATGGAAAACATTTTGGGAGTAAATAGAAAATTTTGAATATGGGCTGAATTAATATTAATATATGTTTGTGTGTGTGTGTGTGTTTACACACTGAATGCATGAATCACAATGTCATGACATATTTCAGTCCTGATGATATTGGAAGCACACAAGAAAACATGACTTCAACTTACCTCCCCAGTGGCATAAAAGTCATTTTCTTTATATTCAGGAAACAACAGGAAAAACTGAACTAATGCACTGCAAAAAGAACAATAATAAAAAATATCACATGGCATCAGAAGAGTTTAATGCTATGCTACCAAATCTAACCCTTTGACAATAGGTTTCACATTTTTTTTTTTTTAAGATTTTATTTATTTATTTGACAGAGAGAGATACAGCGAGAGAGGGAACACAAGCAGGGGGAGTGGAAGAGGCAGACGCAGGTTTCCTGCCGAGCAGGGAGCCCGATGTGGGGCTCGATCCCAGGACCCCGGGATCATGACCTGAGCCGAAGGCAGACGCTTAACGACTGAGCCACCCAGGTGCCCCTAGGTTTCACATTTGAAGTAAGATGCTATTAGGCTGTGAGCTCTGGTAGGCATTATATTCAAAGTGTCATGTACGTGACATTCCACACTGTAGATGGTTAGGAAATAATTGTGGGCTTACTTTACCCATAAAGGTGAGTCAGCACCCTGGGCAGGTTTCCAAATCTCTGCATTACCAACCTGGACCATCTAGCTGGTGAGGGGACCCTTGAGCAAAGTGATATGGGCTTTCATCTATTATTATAGCAATTCTTGGAGGAGGTTCCACAAACCTTATGACCCCATTAACCCGGGTTTGTGGTGAAGTAATGAGAACCTTATTGGCTTACCATCCTCTTCCTATGGGGGAACCCTGAACATTTCTAATGGGGTTCCCCAAATTTCAGCATTGTAATAACCCAAGAACAACAACAACAAAAACAACCCTGTAAAATGGCCATAGTCTACAAGAAAACCACCAAATGGCCAGATTTGGAAGTAACTGTCCTGTGGCATCTAGGCTCCAAAAAAATCACACTTACTATAGAACGCCAATAGCCACTTCAATGAGCTATACTGAAATAGATTTAAACGGACTCAAATTATTTCGTAACAAGCAAGAAAAGGGTAGATTACTGAATGATTGATTCTCTACTTGACCAAAATCTTTCAAAAAAGAAACAAAACTTGTGAAACTCAGAAGCTCTAAGAGTGTGTTGACCCAGATTGCATTGTCTGAGAAGCTAGGCAGCGCTTTTGTTCCAGCTTCCTGCTGAGGGACTAAAAGCCATGAACTATCCAGCGAAGATGAAAGGCAAGGAGACCCTGCAAAACCAGGAGGAGGAGAAAGTTCAAGGGTTACAGGGAGGCAAAACTGGGTCATTACAATCCCCAAGATCCTGGCTGTACTTAATTTTCAAAGGCTCCATAAAAATCCACCATTAAAGACCACTGTAGAGCTGTGGTGTATTTCTGTATTTATTATTTATAGTAACTAAAGTCTTTGTAGCAACTGAATCTGGGAAGCTGCACTATATAGCTTCCATGTTTGTGCTGGCAATAAGCTGGCTTTAGCGTGGAGATAAAAATAGAAGTTTATTTTCCACCCTTCCCTCGCCACCCTTCAGGCTAAAAACTACTTCTCTGTCTCTCTTCCTGCTAGTTGGAATGGCAATAGACAATTTAATATAGTAAATCTCACTTAAGCCTTATGCTTTAGCTTAAAGCTTACTTCCTTGGAGAATCTGTTAAAGTTGTCAGGGTTGCCAGCCTTAGCAAATAAAAATACAAGACATCCAATTAAACTTGAATTTCAGATAAACAACAAATAATGTTTTCATGTAACTATGACCCAAATATTGCATGGGACATACTTAGAGTAAAAACATTATTCATTATTTATCTGAAATTAACATTTAACTGGGCGTTCTGTATTTCATCGGGCAATCTTAGTTCAGGGAGCTAACCTCTCAGGTTGCTTCTAGCTCGAAAATGCCAGGATTTTCTAGCTCACGTTTCCAAAGCAAGGCTCCCGCCTTGAGGAAGTTATAGTTTTAATTTCACAAGAAGATCAGAACAAACATTCAGCTAATCATAGCAAGCCCTTGGTAGACCTTTCTTAAATGGGAGTGAAGAATGAAAAAAGTAAATTTAGTAAGTTGGATTTACATATGCCATTTGCTTATTTAACTGTGTTTTACTCCACTGTGTGTAATTCGTATTCCACGGTGAGGGTTTGCTTAAAAATATAATCTAGAATCAAGCCTACATAAAAGTTTCAAATTTTGGAAGCAGAATTGCTAAAATCTATAATACATAATGTACGTGTGTGTGCATGAGTGTGTGTGTGTGCGTGCACGCCACACATTTATTCAGGCACAAGAGATAGATGTCCCAGGAAGCAAGCCTCTGCCAGATGATTCTTTTCTTTTTTTTTTTAAAGATTTTATTTATTTATTTACTTGAGAGAGAGAGAGAGAGAGAACCAGCATGAAAGCAGAGAGGGTCAGAGGGAGAAGCAGGCTCCCCGCCGAGCCGGGAGCCCGATGCGGGACGCGATCCCAGGACTCCGGGATCATGACCTGAGCCGAAGGCAGTCGCTTAACCGACTGAGCCACCCAGGCGCCCTGCCAGATGATTCTTTTTGGCAACCTTGCTAGCATTGTGCCAAGGGCCTTGTCTAGCAAGTTGAATTTAGTCAAAGGCCACCTGGTGGCAGAAAGTTACATTAAAGGACAACAGGAAGAAACCGCGCTTGCAAGGGACAATGACTAGGAAGAAAGTCCTCCTCAGATAAAGTTTGTAAAAAGGGAAGTTGGTGGGTTCGGGGCACAGAAGGTAGATGGAAATGATAATGCACTAGAGAGTCTGGTGGAGTCAGAGTCATAATAAATATGAGACGCTCAAAAGAATCGAGGTTAAGATAATCTAAACAAAAGTTCCATACCAACAAAAGCTAAACAAGGGGCAGCTTGAGTCACTAACAGTTCAACTGAAACAAGCGCAGTGACAAGAAGCTTGTCGTTTTATTCTGTGGCGGCCTATAGGCAGCCATCCTTCCATTCATCCCACACCTAGGACGGCTGGGCCCCGATGGGCTCTGCCCAGGCCAATCACGCAGTATTCTCATTTAATATATGAAATCTGTGTCACAGTCATTGTTATGGGCTCTGTTTAGCAATTGATATTACTTCCTATACAAACCAACAGATGGAACGGAACGACACTATCATTTCCATCTGCTGCTAAGAAGCTAACTTCAGGCACGCCACTTGATGGTAAGCACCAGAATGAGGACCCTGGGGCTGGCTGACTATTCTGTCACCTGCACCAGGAAAAGTGTCTGGCACAGAGCAGGCAATTGATAAACAGTGACAGAAGGAGAATGGCACCAGACAGTATACTCCAAATCAGTTAATAAATTCATTATTCTTTAGTACAATTAGTTTTTTTAACCTAAACCAGAGGGGCATTGTGGCTTAATAGCACGTTCCAAATACCAAAAATTCGAATATTTAAACATGTTGTTAGTGTAAAAAAAAAAAAAGCTTTACTTCCAAACACAAAGAAAAGCAGCCTGAGTGTGAATGTCAAATGCCTCTTTAGTAGGAGTCTACTCCTTACAGCCATGGACTATTAATAGTCAAAAGGAATGGGATTTTCAGAAAAAAAAAAAAAAAAAAAAAGAAAGATGTTTTTCAAAGGGAGAAAAAGAAGGTCCACTCTTTAAACCTGTAGTAACCCGTTTATAGGTTTCAAAGAGACCTTCTTATTCCAAACACCCATCTGGAGAGCTGGAAAGAAGAATGTAGTCACAGAGGGAAACAAATAGTGTAAACTATAAAGGAAACAGCTGAAATCAGTTTTCTGCACTACCCTTGATTAGCTATTTTCTAGTTCTAAGAGCCTGAAGCAAAAAGAACTGAAACAGCTATAAACAATGGATGCTTTGAAATAGGTTCTCTTTACATGTCATGCAAAAGGAGATGTACCACATGTCAGCAGTAAATAACCACACGGAGGGTCAACGGGAAGTTGGGACCATCTTTGGGAGAGGGGAAGGAGAGACAGAAAAGGAATGGCAGGGTTGCATGCTCTGGCTTAGTGGGGATTGATGCATTTCTTGGAACCTCCGCCCTCTGGGTGTTTGCTAGTTAAACAACTGAGCTTGTTTAGATTTAAACCAAAAGGGGGTCGGAGGGGGTGGGGAGGAATGCGGGGGAAGTAGGTTTCCTATCTGTAAAATGAGAGCACACAGTCACTGCTCATGGTGCTTGAGAAAACTTGTTAAGGATAGCCACCACAACTCTGTCTATAAGGTAACAGGAAGTGCCTGAGCTAGGGGCAGAGGAGGGGGAACCCCTGTAGAAATCTGGCTAATCTGCTCCCAGGACCCACTGTACCTGGTAACAAAAGTGTTGGGTTCTAGCCCTCCCCCCGGAAACTGAATGGAAGTGTTAAAATAAGGGGACATAGGACAAATGAAAGTGTAGAAAACAGCCACCATATTGTTTTCTGGGTCAGGAAGGGAGAGAGAAATATCTGGAAGAAAGGCCAGGTTCCTCTTTCCTCTGTCCCCCCGCCATCTGCCTTGGGGAAAACGGAAAACTTTTGTCAGAGATCAAAAAACTCTGACTTCTATCAAATTTACTTTCACTTTAGGGATTGGTTGGGTTTGCTCGCCAAGCCGAATGAGTGTTTGGTGCAACTGGGGAATAGGGGCGCTGGTTAACTCTTTCTAGCCACGAGGATTTTTTTAGTAAATGATTATAATGCATAAAGTAGGTGCCCTAGTGATCGGAAAGAATTCAGGACTTGATCTCTAAGTAATAATTTACAGACTGGAAAAATGTGACCAAATAAGAAGAGTCACTTACTTCAAAAAAAAAAGTACTAAAAATGGCTGTAACAAATGTAAGAAAAAGAAGAAATTATATGTACACTGTTTGACCAGGCTTACAACTTTACATTTTCCTTCCATTTTTTTCTTCTTTTTAGCACAAGAATAATTTTGTAAGATGAAGGAAAAAAGTAAGAGACTAGCTAGCAAGCTGAGCTTTCAGCTTGGGAGTCATGAAGGAGAAGCAAGCGAGGGGAAAACTGCATTTGAAGGCCTGAGAGAGAAAGAAAAGAAACAAGCAAGCATCTAGGAAGATGCTGTTTCCAGGCAAATGCAAAGTTAAAATGCGATGTTGAAAAGCAAGCAGAAATCCTCTGAGGCATCTGGCTGAAAGGTTTGAAAATAATCTTTGGTTGAATAATTCTGCTCTGTTTCTATTGTTTCTTAAAGGCTATTTTTTCAAAATTATAATCATGCCTTAGGATTCCAGCTTTTCTTGTCATTTTCTTTGCTGGCCATTTTCACAATTATCAGTGATAAGGTAACGAAGTGGAAAATAGACCGTGTGTGCATGCGCATGCGTGTGGATGTGAACTCCTCATGTGGAAGTATTCTTAAAATGTCTTTAAGAATTAGACCACGAGGACCAATCAGTAATACTTACACTATTGGATGAATTTCCCTACTGAAATAGAAAAATGTTTGGTCTGAAGGCCAAGAGGGAGGCAGGACCTTTTACCTGTATAAATTCTGTGCCACATCATCCTCATTGACTGCATATCCCTGGGGGTCGTCAGTAAAACTGAAGCCTGTGCCCACCTGAAGGTGAAATAAATAAGCAGGTGTTTAAACAGAGAAGCACAAGCCTCGGAGCCCTCCAGAAGATACCACGCTGGAAGGAAATCAACCTTATTCCAAAGGCCAAGCCTCTGATCTTGGATTTTTGCCTCCACCCCATGTGCATTTAGTCAACCTCATAGGAGGATGCTGCATTTCACCCTTTTCCTCTCCTCTCCTCCAAGCCCAAATAAACAGCACCGGGCACCTGGGTGGCTCAGTCAGTTGAGCGTCCAACTTTTTGTTTCCGCTCAGGTTGTGATATCTGTTGTGAGATCAAGCCCCGTTGTCAGGCTCCGCGCTCAGTGCAGAGTCTGCTTGAGATGCTCTCTCTCCCTCTTCCCCTCCACCCCCGCCTCTTGCTCTCTCTAAAAAAGAAAAAAAAAAAAATTAGCATAAAGATCAGTGGCTGAGCTGTCCTGATTCCACTGTGGTTGATTTGATTTGATGTTGATTTAAGGGGGAGGAATTCGCCTTTCCTGGCCCCCAACATAGTATCAAAAGACCCAAAGTTGTCTCCTTTCTGAAACCTGGAGAGTGCATTGCTCTGTCCTGACAAGAAGGAACTCTCTAGGCTGGAGATAAAAGATGGTGTATGTGTGTGTTTTGATTTTTCATTTGCGAGAAATATGGCCACTAAGCCCCTTTATATTCAGTAAGTAGGTTTTAAAATAAAGATTAGTTTTAAACTAATATTTCCTTATACCTAGAAGTTCCTAGACAACTAAGCTGTAAAAATAAGAAGCTATCACTGATTTTGCGTCAATAATTTGTATAAGGGGTGCACCTCAACCACAACTAAGTATTTTGATTTTGTTTTTGTTTTCCCCAAACACACAAGGGAACAGGACATTTCATTCAACTTAGGCAATATAAATATGCAGTCATAGACTAGGAAAGAGGATGGTTGACAAAACTTGGTATGAAGGGGGGGGAAATGGGTATGTTGTTCTCCTTTTACTCCCTATTTACCTGTTTTCTCTTTGAACCATCTGGGAAGTGAAAGAAATCAGAGAAATTAGCTAGGAGGTAAAGACACTCCTGCAGCAGAAGCTGACCCTAAAGTTAGTCTCCTACTTTGCTGTTTACTGGACTCAATTTCACAAGAACTTCCCAAGGAGAATTCTACTTTTTATTCCAAGATGAGGCTCACTGTGATAAATGAGGGAGACCAGTTTTGACTTTTTAAACCTAGAACTCTGTTAGAAAAATTAGGAATTCTAATACTATATAATAATCCATGATATGGGGAAGCCATATAATCAGTGGAGAGAAACTAATCCCTTATCCTGGATGGTATAATGCACTGAACAGGACATTTCATAAGATTTAAAATGAGAGAAGGAGAGAAGGTAGCAAGCAAAATTCCAAAACTCAGATTTAAGGATACATGTTAGAAAAACTAAATCCCAAATGCTTTTTAATAGATTAAATTCTATTCTATTTTATTTTATTTATTTATTTTTTTAAAGATTTTATTTATTTATTTGAGAGAATGAGATAGAGAGAGAGAGCATGAGAGGGGGGAGGGTCAGAGAGAGAGGCAGACTCCCTGATGAGCAGGGAGCCCGACGTGGGACTCGATCCCGGGACTCCAGGATCATGACCTGAGCCGAAGGCAGTCGCTTAACCAACTGAGCCACCCAGGCACCCTAAATTCTATTTTAAAAAGCAAAAAAAAAACCCCTAAATTTCTATTTCCTGCCCCCCATCTCTTAAATATATTTTATAAAAAGAAAAAAGACAAGAGAGGCCCACATTGACATTTCATAAGATCATCAGATACTCACTGGATTATCAATGTAAAGCATGGAAAGTGTGGTGGTCCAAGCAAAGTCTCTGAGACGCACTAGCAAAACAAAGAGGTTTGAGACTGGGTCTTTAACAAAACATCCCACCTAGGGCCCAACTTTGTTGAGGAGCCCAACAAGCCCACCTGTCCCCATCCTATCAATGAACTCCCGGTGTCCCTCTGACATTGCCTCATACTCTCGCAGTGGGGAACAGACACCAATACCTTTTTCTTCTCCTCTCCTCTCCTTTACTTTCCCTGGACCCCGAGGGTTTCTACATCCTTTTCTAGGATGAAGTTTGGAAACAAGACCCCATGCAACTGGAAAAACTCATCAACTACCTATAGGGTAAACCCATCTGTCTGATCCAATCAACCCTTCTTAATGTCTGATCCTTATGAATCTTCTTCCTCCTAGCCAATGCCAAGGAGAACAACTCCAGCAGAAATGGCAGACATGCTTTTTTACCTAAGTCACGAATGGTTCACCCTCCAAATTCTGGCCCAGGGAAAGTAAACGATCTCCCCAACCCCCCGAAAATGAGATGGAGGTAAACCGGGGTGACAGCCAGATGTGACTCCTCTGCTCCTTCCTCTGCCCCCGCCCCCACCCACAGCATCTTGCCTCCAGGATATCTGATCATTTATGTTGACTGAACCATACAGTGTTCAGTTTGTGTGAATAATTAGGGATATAATTCCATCCGTTAGTCTCATGCAAAAGAGCTCGCCCAAAGAGTAATAGATACCAACTGTTTTCATAAGCCCAGATTGCTTGAGTCAGCAGCAGACTGCAAGAAAATAGCTTAGAACCTTTCACCCAAATTTCAAGGGAGAAAAAAGCCCAGCCAGGACACTCACCCTGGTGCCTCCTCCTTCTTGGACAGACATCACCAGAGAGCGACGTTTTTATCATCTAAAACTATTATGTTATTCCTTGTGGTTCCACGTACACTTTAAATTTTTTCTGGAGCAGATATAAGGTTCAGGTGAAAACCTCTCCATAGGAAAATAGAGTCCAAGCAATACTTACGGGTCATGTTACTTGTGACAAAATAAGGTCCGTGTTCCACAAAGAGTCCAAACATGGATGAACCTCCGGGCCCTCCCTGCAGCCAGAGGGCCACTGGAGCAGCCGTGGGGTCTACCTAAGGGGGACAAAGAAGCCAGGGACCACACAGAGTACTAAGCAAAAGAATACACTTGAGCAAACTTATCCAGATCCCGCGTCGTTCACTGCCTTGACTACATCTCCCAAAGCCTTCCCAGACCCCAGTGACTGCTCTCCATTACAAATGAAGTGCTGGTAATCTCTTGCCTTGAATTAGTATCTGCCCCATAATGCCAGTATCTATCTTGCTCGGTTCAGTCTTATTGAGCCAATAGCCAGGAAGCCCACTGAATATAGAAGGTCTGCCTCTATATGCCCCTAGAAACCCAGTATATTGCCTAGGGCATGGTTATATTGTTTTAGCAGTTTCAACTTGCATTTGACCAACATACTCCCACGGAGGCACAACCAAGAGTCCCTCCTCCTCAGTGACAGTTGGCCTGCTTCACTGGGAGCCCAAATGGCCTTTCCGATTTGATTCACCAAGAGGGTGTTCACAAGGACAGCAACCACTTCCTTCAACATGCGGGAACTGAGAAGAAGCGCGGAGGCCCGGAGTGGTTCAGCCAATACAAACAACAGCAACAAAAACCCCAAGCAAGGTCCAACTTGATTAAGGAGGCAGAGAAGAGGAAGTAAGAAAAGGTCACTGGCAGGACTGGGGTGACGAAAATGAGCTTCTGGCAGCAAGGTCAATACCATCAACCTCCATGAGAGAGGGGTCTTTACTTCCTTCTTCTTTCTTTACATATCTATTGAGCACCTCCCGGGGGTCAGGCACTGTGCTGGAAGTAGCTACATAGCAGGGCAGTGAGTTAAAAAAAAAAAAAAAAAAAAAAAAACCACTTCCAGCTTACATTTTCATGGGAAATACAGACCATAAGTAAGTAAAGAAAAAACCCGATGATTAAAGTGTGTGGAAAGGAAATAAAGGTGATGTTAAGAGAGTGGGTGAGGGGGCGCCTGGGTGGCTCAGTCGGTTAAGAGTCTGCCTTTGGCTCAGGTCATGATCTCAGGATCCTGGGATCAAGCCCTGCGTCAGGCTCCTTGCTCAGCAGGGAGTATGCTTCTCCCTCTCCCTCTGCCTGCCGCTCGCCCTCTGCTCATGCTCTCTCTCTCTGACAAATAAATAAAATCTGAAACAAACAAACAAAAAAAGAGTGGGTGAGGGCAGAAAAGAATAATGCTTCCTTTAAACACAAGTGATCATGGAAGGACTCAGTGAGATCCTGAGCTGAATGAGACCTGAGTTCTAGAACCATCCAGCCATGAGAGGAGCCAGGGAACACCACAGACAGAGGGAAATGGGAGGGGAAAATCCCCCCAACACAAAAGAGCTGGATGTGAGTGTGGTGAACGACAGTCCACCTGGCCCTAAGGGAACCCTCCGGAGCTATCTGGAAGGAGCTCAAAGTGGCTTCAGGGAGGCTCACAGTTGGATGTGACAGTGAGCGCTCTCTGGGTGTCGTGGCTCATTTGATGTTCAGTCAACCGGGCTCTGCAAGAAAAGATCTCATTGCTTCAGCTCAGAATGAAATCCTGCAACCCCTCGCTTAGCCCAGTCACACAGACACCAACCAGTGTTTCATTCGACGGTCTGAGTGGCCTGCTGTGTCCCCATGGGTGATGTGGGAAGGCTGTGGGCAGAGGCAGACTGACTCAAGGGGAGGCGATCTGGGACACCACCACCAAGAACTTGGAAGAAGAGCTGAGCACAGGGTTCTAGCCGGGAGGACAGAGGGGCAGAAGTCACCAGAAGTCTGACATAGTCCTTTAGCAGCTTCAGAAAGGGGACAACGGGGCCTTGCAGAAAGAGGGGTGGTGGTAAGAACAGCTGTAAGCTAGACAAGAGCCTCTCTGTGAGGGGGCCAGCGTCAAGGAACTAAATGAGATAAAATTTGTAAAGCCCTTGGAACAATGCCTAACGTCTGATAAAGGCACAAGAAGTGTAACCAATTATTACAATTAAAGAAACAGGTAGAAAAGGTAGGAGGCCAGAGTCAGACTGGGAACTCAGATCAGCAGGGCTCTAACTCAGCCTGGTATAATGGATAAGTGTGTGAGTTCTTGCCCCAGACTGGATTCAAATCTGGGCTTTACTATCCACTAGCTGTATGGCTTTAAGCAAGTTGCCTGAGTTCTCTGAACCTCAGTTTCCTCATCTGTAAAATCAATAATAGTATCAATAATAGTATTATGAAAAAAATAATAATAGTACCTATGCCGTGTGGTTGATGGGAGGACTCAAATTAATCTTCAAAGTTTAGTGAGTAGCATAGAGTACGTGTTCTGCACACATTAGCTATTGCTACTGTAATAAAGAAACATTCAGAATTTATAGTTTTAATGTAAATGATCTATAAATGAGAGAGTAGGAAAAGTGGGTCCTTGCTCCTTTGGCTGATATCTTCCCTGGTCAGTTTTTCACTAGTTAGCCCCTTGCCACAAGGGTCACAAAAGTCCATAAAAAATTCAAGAGACTTGTCTTATAAGTTGAAGCAGGAAATACTAAAATCAAAGGCAGCCTTCTAAGGCTGCTGTGGGGATGTAGGGTGAGCCCTGGATCGGTAGCCACACAGATTCTGGTCCTACTTGGCCACAAAACAGCTGTGTGATCCTGGCCCTCCAATCCTTCCAGCCCAGTTTCCTTACCCATCAAATGGCAACAAGGCCCACCTCACAGACATGAGAAAAAGTATCATGAAATGATATTGCAGACTCTGCTGGGCCGATTAATAGAACCAGCTCCGCCCGAACCTGCCTGGCCCCAACTGTGGGTGCCCTGTTTGAATCAGTGATTTTTAGCTCCCCTCAGACCCTCCAGCTCGCTCTTCAATACCACTCACCAGGACCACTTCCCACTTGTGAGCGTATTAGAGGTGGAGAAGCAATGGATCTCAAGGGGAGCAGTTCCAGCCTCCCCGGCGATGTGAGGGGTACTGTGCGTCCACTCATTCCAGTGGACGCCCAGCCCCCACTTCCTTCCTAATGTGCACAGGAGCTTCTAGAAGCCACGGTGTGCTACATGTGAGCCAATGATTCTCAACCTTGGCCACCCATTAAAATAGCTTTTTAAACAATTGCTGCCTAGGCCCAAATCCCAGCGATTCCAACTCAACTGGTCTGGGGTGAGGTAGGCATGGATGTTTTCAAAAGTCCCCAGGTGGTTCTGATGTGGAGGCAGGGCTGAGAAATTTGTGAGGGTGAAGGAAGTTTGTCCTCTTGGGTGCCTGGGCCCTCTGGTCTCTGCCCTATCCTCCTCTAGCTTTTCATGTCCCTTCCTGTGACCTGGCACAATGATGGGACCTCTGGGCTCTCAGAAAAATAGCCTGACCCTGAGAGGCCACACTACAAAGTGAAGTCAAACAGATCGGTGCCAAACATCTTTATTATGCAACTTTGAAGTATAGGACACTGCATTCTTGGAATGCTTCAATAATAAGAGATCAGCATACACACCTCCAACCTCAGTTGACCTTGCTCCTCAAATGTACTTTCCTGAAGGAGGCGAATGAGCTCAACAACCCTTAAGGAAGCCCATTTTTTCAAGAAAACGCCATGCACACATCTTTCTACTTTGATACACCAACTAACCTATGAACTAACACTCTCCTTATCGGGAATAAAATGCAAAAGTCAGATGCTGGAAAACAAAGGTTTACATATTCAGTGTTACAATCCCAAGAGTTAGTTACACCACAGCACGCAGACTTTTGTAATATGATATGACATCCTGATGTCATACATATAATAATAATTACATCAATAATAATGGCATAAAGCTATTATGTGATAATTTGCAGGGTGATCTATTTAGCTCTCAATTGTGAGAATGCAGCCCTCTCTCACTCTCCACCCCAACTTAGGAAAGAATAAAAGTAAATGAAGACATTCTGAACAAAACCACATTGCAAAACTTAAGCTCAAATAAAGTAAGAAACAATTGCTCTAATTCATTTACAGATTTACAAAGCCCAGGGCTTTTAAAGTATTTATTATTTTGAAGTTATAATTCAAGAGTGTATGGAACAAGAGAAAAAGGGCATTTATTTTTGTCAAAAGTTTTAGAAATTTTCCTTAACATTTATTGTTATAAAGAAAACACTTACTCTTAACTAATAGATTTTTAAAGAAAGTATTAAAAAAAAAATCTCCCTTACCCCACCATCATGGTCCCTAGAAATGATCATGGAGATGGTTTAATCTTCCAAATTTTTCTCTAACCCCCCAACACATACATATATAAATATTTTGTAGATGTCATATAAGCCATGTGTGTAAATACCTTTTTGTTTTCTGAAAATAGGACGAGGCTACATGTAAAATTCTATATTTGCTATGGTCACTTAATATATCACAAAAATCTTTCCATAACAGTACATATGATGATTTAACTAAACAGTATGGCATTCTGAATTTACCACAATGTATTAATGCACTTAACATACAACACTGACAGGCACTGTTCTAAGCCTGGGGATGCAGACCAGCTTTCACTCATGGACAGGTAGGATACTTAATGGTTAAGAGCATGGATTTTGGCACCAGACTGCCAAAGTTTGAATTCCAACTACCTTATTTTACAGCTGTGTGCCCTTGAGCAAGTTGCTTAACTTCTCTGTGTCTCAGTGTCCTCTGCTTAAGAATAATAATGCCTATCTTATATAGCTGTGGTACAGATTCAAAGGGTTAATATATGCACAGCACTTAGAATAGTGCCTGGCACATCTATTTAAATGTTAGCTCTGATTATTTCTCTGGTGAGGTGGGAAGATAGGTAATAAATAAGTAATTAAATAAGTGGGTGATGTAAGAGAGCAATGGAAAGCCATTAGATTGAATACTTAAGGCGTCTGGTGAGGGGCTAACATTTGAGCTAGGACCTGAAAGATGAGTAATCCCCTACTGATAAGCATTTATACATTTAATTAAAAAGAAAACAAAAATCTCTGTTAATGACCTATAGGTCCGAGTAGTGTAATAGGAACTGGGGACGAAGAAGGGACGAAGAAATCTTAAATATAAGAGAAAGGACATGAGGAGTCATAAATATTTAAGTGAGAAGTCTCTCTACCAACAGGAGGGTGTGTGCATACAGGTACCACAAACCTGCCCCTTCTGTTGGTGAGCAAGAAACCAGGGCTTTGCCTCAGAAGCCCTTGAAATTCTTCTGGTGACCCCTGGTGGCCAATTCATGAACTTGGCCACTCCTTCCTCAGGGTTTGTTCCAGAATAAAAAGCCCAAAAGGAAGCAGGTTATTTACTTAGTTTTTCAGAATGCCTACAGACGGAAGGTTCACAATGTCTCACGTTAGAGCGTTCCAATATTTATTCATAACGATGGTGAACAAATCTATCCTCTGTCTTAATAGATTGTCAATATTCCAAGTAAGCGAAACTCACTCATTTGGTTTGACATTCTGTACAAAAAAGGATTCTTAGAAACACCCAGTTTCTTCTTTTCTCCTTGCTTCTACGTGATCACAGAGGAAGCTATGTGAACAGTAATGAAACCAAACCTTCCTGCCCTACCGTTCCCCACGTGGACATGCCCTCCATGGACGGTGTCCCCTCATGCCGAGTCCTCCTTTTCACCTTGCTCCTCATCAAATCATAGCCACCTTTCTTGTTCTGTCCTCCCAAGCCCTCTGTATTTCCTGGTAGAGATAACCTTCTACCCAGGCTTTACACGTATCACTGAAGCAGTGAGTTCATATATTGGCGGATGGGAGTGGCACTAAAGACTTGCCAATTTTGGTACTCCGCAGTAACTTGATTGCATTTTATACAAAGGACATATTGGAATGACCCTAGGGAATCTTAGGTATCTCAGCAAGTATTAGGGCAACATTGTCTGCCAATGCCCAGGGCCGGGTACATATTCTAGCCACCCCCTCCCTCCCACTCACCCCATCAGGAACACCATACTTTGTAAGAGAAAACAGCAACTAAACCACTAACAGACCCAAATCAATGGTACCGCTTAAGATGAGAAGTGCAATTAGTAAATTAATTAAAGCTCCCTTCACACTTCTATATGCAGAGGCTGATCATTTGCTTGGCTTAAGTAATGTGTTCTGTCCTAATTGAAGTCATTAGTACCCCAAGTAAATGTCTTGAAATTCCCCCAAGTAGGTTTGAATGGACTCCCATTTTGCCACACAGATCCCAGTTCAACTGATACTTCAGCTGCTACACTGTGGTTTAATCAAGGCAGGGTTTTGTTATTTAAAGCAATTGGTTTTGTGACTAGAATTGTTAACCAGCTAACTAGTAACATTTTAGTTCTACACACACACTCCCAATACATATAAACAACTTGCTTAAGACATCACGTGTTTTTCGGAGGAGTTTTACTTATGGTGGTTGGTGTTGACTTCTTGCTAAACTTCCTTTACTGTGATTGTTGCCACTACACCATCACACGGAAAACTACAAACATTTTTTTCTGTTTTGAGGTCTCCTTACATCACTACCAAGCTTGCACTGACTCTCCTTGACTTCGAGTCATCTCAATTAAACTGAGCCAACTTACACTCCACCAGAATCTTCTCTACCTTTCTCCTTCCTAACCTTTATACTTGGCTCTCATTCCTTCATGAGGTAGTTATGGCTTCTCTGTTGGTGCCTCCCGCCAGAAAGGTGGAATTTAGAATGAAGCAGGGTCGGGGGTGGGTATTAGAGAAAGGCCTGACTTCCCCATTCTTGATGCAAACAAAGAAATGGCTGAAGAAGTTAGTCACTTTCCTCTCCATGTGAAATGAGGCACATAAAGGTTTCTGCAGTTCGAATATTTCTATGGATGGAATGATCTGTAATTTATCATTTTTAGCTACTTTCTTCTTGTTTCATTTCAGCTAACTTCTATTCTTCCAGATCTCTGATGCCATAAGTACAATAATAGCAAAGAGAAGATAAACAGTGAAAGTCTGGGGACAAATGTCTATGACCTCCAAATCTTTGCTGTATGACTAATGGATCTACAGCCTTCTGTGGTAGACATATTTTAAGAGATCTGTTCAGTCCACAACCCCTTCTCTAAGGACTCTGCATTTACCAACAGAAAAGACCCATTAGCCATGTTTATATCACAAGAAACTGCACTCTCAGCTTTAGCTGATTGGACCAAGAAAGAACACCTGACCCAAAGTGGGCCAGTCATATCTGCCCCTAGCAGAAGCGCTATTTGATCTCTGTTGATTGCAAAGTTCGAGGACAGGTAAAGGTAGAAACTGTAAGGTAGCCATCTTCTGCCAGATACCTGGAGAAACAAAGCATGCTGATCTCTGCCAAGAGAGAAGAATGAAGCAGAGATGAGTGATCCTGTGGTCTTGGACAGAATAAGGCTGAGACTGAAGACTGGCTGCCCTGGATCCTGATGCCTTTCCAGTGACCCCCCTTTCCGCCCTTGGTGTCTCTGGGCAGGAAAGAAGGATTTATTTATTTATTTATTTTAAAGATTTTATTTATTTGACAGAGAGACACATCAAGAGAGGGAACACAAGCAGGGGGAGTGGGAGAGGGAGAAGCAGGCTCTCCGCTGAACAGGGAGCCCGATGCAGGGCTCGATCCCAGGACCCTGGGATCATGACCTGAGCCAAAGGCAGACACTTAACGACTGAGCCATCCAGGTGCCCCAGGAAAGAAGGATTTAGAATGGGTTATCTAGGGGTGCCTGGGTGGCTCAGTTGGTTAAGCGTCTGACTCTTGATTTCAGCTCAGGTCATGATCTCAGGGTCATGAGATCAAGCCCCACGTTGGGCTCCACGCTGGGTGTGGAGCATGCTTGAGATTCTCTCTCCCTCTCCTCTGCCCCCACCCCCCACCACACACACGCTCTCTCTCTCTAAAAAACAAAAATAAAAATAAATAAAAACTAAAACTAAAAATAAATAAAGAATGGGTTGGCTATATTAGTTAGGGTCCAATCAAAAGACAGAAACCACATAGTTAATTTTAATTTTTAAATTTTCCCATTTTTAAATTACTGTTATTTTTTTATATGAAAATTTTGACCTTTAATTCTGTTACAAGTTCCAGTGAGTGCTCTGGTCCTCATCCACCATGGGTATCACATCCTCTCACTACTGGGCCAAAGTGGGGATGTAATGCTAGAGTGGTCTGCCCCCCCATGAACCACATCCTCAATGTTGGCCAGATACCAGCATATCGGATAGGCTTCCTGTGTCCACCACGGAACAGGGAAATTTTAAAGAGATATTCATTATAACAAGGGATAGCCATAAATATGTAAGGGAAAACCTAAAGAATACCCTGTGCTGAGGGAAAGTGCCCACAGGTGGACAAACATACTGTGGGGATGGGGCTCTTCCCAAGGCTTATACTCCAAGGTATAAGGCTTACGTCCCAAGGCTGTGGTCTAGACCTCACTGGAGAAGGGCTGATTGTACCCACTGGGTGGCTGAGAAGTTCACTGGGTTGCCTGGCTCACTACTGGCCAACAATCCATGGACAAGTCGGAAAGGCCTCCAGGGAAAAGTGGTCTGTGGCTGGCGGGAGAGTCTACTTATTTGAGGGTGGCACACAGCCTGGAGTGCACGGTGTCCACACTGGGAGGGCTGTGGGAAACTAGCCTTGGGTGCAGGGGTCAAGGCAGGTGGGAGGGCTGCAGAGAGGTGGCTTAGGAAACCGGCTCACTGGAAAGTATGGGATGTCCTGGGATGGATGGTGCCCATGTTGAGGGAGCTGCAACCAGGTGGTCACTGGGACAGAGCCAGGACTGTAAGCTTGCTGAGGGTCTTCGTGGTCTGGGAGCCCAGCAAGAACAGGGCACTACTGGATGTCCCCCACACACGCACTGCTGACAGACTGGACAAGGGAACAGGAAGAGAAGCCGATGTCCTCCTGCAATGTCCCTCCAGCACCCTCTACTGACAAAGCTTAATATCATGCTTGCTACACAGGAAAAAACGTCTACAGCTCTCGTACCTTGGAGCAAGTAAAAGGATAGAATTGGAGCTAGTTCTAGTGGTCATAAGATATCACAGTCACAGCCCAAAAGTACGTGAGAAGAGGCTATAGTAGTTATCTAATGCTGTATAACATGTATCCAAAACTTAGTGGCTTAAGACAACAGTAATCAATTATTCTCCCGTGCTTTCTGTGGGTCAGGAATTCGGGGATGTCTGGCTGGACAGTTCTGGCTCAGGGTGTCTCAGGAAATTCCAGTTAAGATATCAGCCGGGACTATAGTCCTCTGACTTGGGCTGGATGAACATCATCCAACGTTGGTGCTGACTGGTGGGTGAGGACTCACTTTTTCTCCACATAGGTTTACCCACACGGTTGCTTTAGTGTCCTCCCAATGGCATCTGGCTTCCCTCAGGGGTGAGTGATCCAAGAGACCAAGGCAGAAGTGGCACTGCCCTTGACAGTGGCCTTGGAAGTCACCCACCATCACTTCTTCTCTAGTGCATTGCTCACAAAGGCCAGCCTTGATTCATACGGCAGGGGACCTAAAAGGAGCACGGCTATTAAGAAACAAAGGTCACTCCTGGAGTCTGGCTACCCAGCCTTGCTGACTCCTCAATATGATATTGATCTTCCTCAGTCACCAGATACTCAGATTCCAGGAATCCCAGCCACTCCCCTTGGCCCAAGGAGCAAGATGGGGCCCTTAGTAGAGGGGCACAGGCCTAAGTCTAAATGTCTCTGGTTTGGATTCCATAATATTTGAGGCAAACAATCCAACAAATCATCTCTATTCCCATATCCCTAAGACAAAGTCAAATACGGGATATCTTTTTCCAGTGGGAAGAATTCTAATTGCAAGAAATAATAATCTGTGTGCCTTTTTATCTTCTTAAATATGGAAAACCCCAGTTTCACTTTGTAATTTCTTTCCCCAGTAGCAATTAATCCATACTCTTCGCTGGCTTTCAGCAACTTCCGATTTGGAATTGCCTCCTGTTTTCTGTCTTCTTTAATCTCCCACATTGCGACTGGTTTAGTTCTGCACAGTATTTGTATTAATAACAGGAAAACTAATAATGATAAATATGATGATAATGAAATAATAGCAATAGAAACTCTACTTACTACGTGTCAGGCGCCCGTCTAAGGCTTTCCCGCTTTCTCTCATTTGTCTCAAAACTGCTCTCAAGTAGGTATCCTGATCCTCACCTTTGGCACACACAAGCCAAGGTTTTATGCAAGCTAGACTAACTCAAGAGCTATCATGTTAATGACTGTAGTCTAGCACCTTCTATGGCCAGTTTTCTCAGGATCAACATACAATGATCAGGAGCAAAGATTTCTCCATCATTTAGTTTTAAATTCAAGTTCTGCCAATTTCTAGTTGGGCAATTTGGGGCTAATTATTTAATCTCTGTAATCCTCTTCATCTATTAAACAAGGATAATAATTCCTTCTTCATGTGGTTATTGTAAGGATTGAATAAGAAAATGCTCAGTGCTTAGCACATAGTCAATGTTCAATTAACAATACTCATTAAAATTGTGACATTTTTATTGGCTTCATTATACTTTTTCTCCCATGAAATAAAATGCCTATTATTTCTCTTGCACATTGCATCCCCACTGCACACCAATTTCCAGCTCTAGAATCCATTATGCACTGCTCTGTATACAGTAACAGAGGAGTCTCACAGAAATAACAGGAAGACAAAACTAATTTGAGAAACAGCATCCCCCAAAATACTCAGAGGGTATTACAAGTGTGCCTCCTTCCTGGATCTCTCTTATTTTCTCTATCTTCAATTTTTGTAAAGGGCCATTTCTCTCCTGATGATAATATCAGCTGCTTCCCTGTGACAGGCAATAAACTAATCTTTCTGCCAAATGAAAGGAACTCTTCCCTATCTGGGTAATCACCGCTTTTCCTTCTCACATGCTCTCTTCTTCACCCAAACTGGCCTGTTTCATAATTTACAGCCCAATTGGCTTGGCAGGAATTGTCGCTCTGGGGTCTCAGATGCCAGCTCTGTGTGTGGCTTCCCCAGGTAAGAAAGGCTCAGAACCATCTATCCTGGCTGCCACATGGTGACACTTGTCAGGGGTACCATCTTCTCATCCTGCCTGTTTCTCCCCTGAAGCTGAGCCTGTCACTTCCAATAGAACATGCTGTGCTAGAGCTTCTTCTTTCCTGTTGTGGCGGCCTCGAGTTTGTCTTCTGGGATCATCTTAGAATGTGTTTCGGGCTATAGTCCTGGGCCCCAAAGAGCATAATCTGGCCAGGGGATGCAGACATAGGTCTTCATTTAATTAAGGGGGGGACCCCAACAGCCCAGTCACTGTTTAATGCCACGAAGGTTCAGATGTCAGTATGGCAACCAGGAGAGGGTACAGAATCTAAGCCCATTTCCCTGACTGGCTTTCCAGTCTTGCTACACCACCTATGTTCTAGAGGAAACTGTACCCCTGCTCAGAGGCAACTGAAGAAAAGAAAGGACTGAGTCTTTGTTTTGTTTTCATTTGACCACTTCCCTCACCATTAATTCCTGTTTTCACAAATCTGGGTTATTACTATTGGAGATTCAACATGCAGAAGTCAATGGGGAACTTCCTGGTATCAGAAATGGTCACCGAAGCAGAAGAGAAAGTAGGAAGTGGGGTTTCTCGGGGCTAAGGGAGACAGAGAGCTCAGGGGAGATGGAGCCCCAGCAGGCCTTAGAGGAACACCGAGCAGGATGAGGAAAACTGACCCCACAGACTACACTCCCCGCTTCAGGCCTACATTCCAGCCCTCGCCCAGGTGGGAGCATGAGACAATACACCACCCCCATTTGCACCAGTTTAGCTGCCAGAGGTGTTTCTTTCTGGAAAAGGGGTGTGGATCACTTTGGGTCCAGAAGCACTA